>NC_137973.1:14100571-14700571 GCF_963924665.1 Micromys minutus
TGTATGCAGCCAAAAAACATATTATGGAAAAAACATAGAATTTTATAATTGCTCTTTTTCAAAAGCACTTATATTAAACTATAAGAGATATTAAGAGATTTATACAAATTATATATTAGATTATGAATGATATATTATTTACAATAAAAATGAGAAATTATTTTATACACTACATATTATTAAAAGTGATTTTTATGTAACACTAGTTAGTACCATATATAATTTTATTTTGCTTTAAGACCTTAGACCCAAAATACTCTTTAGATTTTATTGTTTGTTCTTAGACAACTTCATATAACATGAATACTTATTATAAAATCCTACCTCTAATCACCCTCCTATTTCCATTGCACAGCCCATCATCACCACAAATCTCCTCCCTATATCCATGACTTTTATTTTTGTTTGAAGGCATGTGACTATGACTTTGCAACTATGTTCTGGTGCCTGATGACCTTCTTCTGTTACTGCATGACTGAAGACAATGCTGGCATCAGGATACAACAGTCCACCAGAAAGGCCCTGAGTCCTGTAATCATCTTCCACTCCATCACTAACTGCTTGGAGACCCAGTCCTTTTTAGGTCCAATTCAGTTTACCACAGCCATTGTACCCAGAACCCAGAACTTCACAGCCCAAATCCCAATTCTTGGTTTTTCTACTTCCTCCTCTGCACTGTTCCCTGAGCCTTAAAACTGCAGTACAAAAAAAGTTCTGCCTAGGACTGGTCTTAGCTTTCACTTACTTCAGTACTTTGGCAGAGATATATATCAACGCCAACCACCATGAACTCTAAAGAAGGCTTCTAAGATTAGAGTCAAGTTTGAATTCCTATTTGCCTACGTATATAAACATAGTAAAAAGATAGCTTATACTAGTATAATTGAGAAGCATTATCCGGACAGTCAGATACTAATACTTCCATGAACATACACATTCTCTCCCCCTTTCTCTGTCTGCCTCTTTCTGTCTCTCTCTGTGTCTTTCTGTCTCTCCTCTCTGCCTCTCTGTGTCTCTCTGTTTCTGTCTCTGTCTCTAACTCTCTCTCTCTCTCTCTCTCTCTCTCTCTCTCTCTCTCTCTCTCTCTCTCTCTCTCTCTCACACACACACACACACACACACACAAACACAAACACACTGATAGTTTTAAATTGACTCACAAAGTATTAACTTTCCAAATAACCTTTACACATAATTATTTTTACTGAGCTAGTGAGCCCTCTGTCCCTCACCATCTTGTAAATGTGTATACCATTGTACCTAGTTAAAATTCCCACCCTTCAAATCTGCACATTCTGTTTATTTATTATCAGTGTTGTATTATCCCCTTCTCTTAAGAAGTTCACAATGAAAAGGAACCATTTCTAGTTTCTTCTCTGTTTTTCTTCTGTAGGTTTTCCGGGTTGAGCACATACATCCAAATATATGAATTTAGGATCCACCTGTGAAAGGGAACACAGAGCTTATGATATAATGTTAGGTCCTTGGCCTTTCTCTTCGTAGTGTAAAGAACCTGCTTTTCCCTACAATTTCTTTACACATGCAAAATCACAAGAGGCCCTCAACTCTCCAAGAATTTACTCCAAACAGTGTATAGTTTCCCATTCATTGGTAGATGTTACCATCCTGTGTGTGTGTGGGGGGGGGGTTGGTGGGTGGGTGTGTCTGCACCTTTTCTTGCCACTCAACTATTGTATTATGAAGACAAAGCCTGAGGATTCCTAAGTAAAGATTTCAAAGTTCTCTAGGCCATGAAATCAACATTCCACTGTGGGCAACAGGCGTGATCACAAATGTGTCATTCACGGAAGCAATCCCAGCCGTAAAGGCAATCAAGTAATAGAGATGCTGTTTGAAATTAAAAACCCAAAGAATATCTTTCTCATGGGACAGTGGAACAGGTACGCTACTGAAATGCTAAGAAAAAAATGCATTTGAAATAAAATATAATAAAATTATTATTAAGTAAATCTTTTATTATATTTTATTGGCAGTATTTTTATAACAGCAACATTAAATAAATCAAAAGCATTATTTCATGCTTACCAATGTGCTTTATATGAGAAAAATGTTTATAATTAAATTAACTGTAGCTACATGAATGTTGCTGAGATAATAGTCAGGAGAGCAGGTGAAAAGAGCTTGTGTATTTTGGCATATTCGTATGTTGGAATGTTAAAAATGCATTTGCAAATTGTAATAACTTAATTATACAAAATAAGTCTCCTTTGACCACTTCCATGAATTTATAAACTTATACTTTTATGCAAAAATGCTTTTACAATCTGTACATTTATCTTTGTTTTTTAAAATAAAGTTGTTCAACTAAAAAAATAAAATAAAATAAAACAAATTTTAATGTTTTATTTGTCCTATACAGTATACAGAAATAAATACATGATACATATGCATGTTCTGCTAATTCATACTTAAATACTTTTGGTTTCATTTGTTTGGGAAATAAATAACAGACATCAAAGTTTCAGAAAGAAATTTTTTAAAACTTAGCCTACTATGTTAATAATTTTCATGCTATGAATTACAATGTTCATAATTCTTAGTCTTAATTATATTTTCTATTATGATAACAGTAAGCTAAGTTAAAATAATTGCCAGTGTGGCTTGGTATACACCAGTTTCCATAGATCTTTTAGGACCACTGTACTTATAAGACAACTGTATTTGTCAACCTAAACAAATAATTAAAAAAAAAAACCTAATTTTGTGTAGTTGTGAGTTTTGCCTACACCACTTTGGCTCTTGGGAGACTGCATGCTTGCACCTGCCCCAGAGCTATCTTTGGATCCTCGAATGGAAAACACACACACACACACACACACACACACACACACACACACTCACTCACTCACTCACTCACTGACCTACTTTTAAAAATGCCTTTGCTACCTCAAAAGCCAGGTACTGCAGAAACCTTTCCCTGCTAATCCAGGCCCAATCTGGGAAATAGGCAGTGGTCACTTACATGAGATCTCACATGGCTGGTTAGCTTTCTCTTCTGCTGCTCTTGTGTTCCATCTTTCTTTTTTTTTTTTTTTTTTTTTTTTTTTTGGCTTTTTATTTATTGCATTGAGGACAATATATCTGACTATATTTTAACTTCTGCTTTTTGCTTCTTTTTTTTTTTTTTTTTTTTTTGTCTTCAAAACAAGATTTATTTTTTTTTTAACTGGAAAATACATTGGTCTCTTATCTGTTACAAATAAGACTCAAATTATTAATCATAACAAGAAGTGTTTCTTGAGATATTTCCATCTACACAAAAGACTAACAGCTTATTATTTTTTTTTAAGATTTTAAACATTTTTTGCTTAAAATTATACATTTTTGTCAGTACTGTTTTTTCAGACATTAAAATAAATTTTACATAAAACCATGTGAATATGTTTTTTAGTCAGTACTTGATTTTTTTCAAGGGCTTGACAGTATGCATTGAAAACGTACTAGTTGCAATAAGCGTAAAGTACATGCAAAACAAAACGCAACATGGAAATAGTCAAAGTCTTCTTGTTTTGTGAATATATGTATAGTTTTTGTTTTCTTTATTTCTTGGACTTCATACACTCTGTGAGTTGTTTCTGGGGGAGTGCAAGCCTCTGGGGTTAGCATCCCACTATCAGTGACTGCATGGCTGGAGAGATGGCTCAGCCGTTAAAGGCTAGGCTCACAACCAAAAATATAAGTGTTCCATCTTTCTACCCTGAGTCATAGATGTTCTTCATGTTCTTCCCTGAGTCTTCACCAGCACACTCTATTTGTCTTGCCCCAGGCCCAGTCACTGGCCTTTGAATCTTTATTGGTAAATCAAAAATCAGTTGGGGACAAAGAACTTGAGCCATTTAGGCATGCAGATTCTTGATTGAATCAAAGCATTAAATTGATCTCCAACCATTTTATATCAGCTATTTTATATTAACTTAATGGCTTTAAAAAAGATAAAGTTTTCTTGTTTTTATCCAAGTGATCCTTCTGAATTTATTCTTCCTACCAATTTACTTTTGAATGTCTTCTTGTCACATAAATGCTCTCAAATATATAACATTATCAAAGGCTTGGTATAAAAAAGATAATAGCTAAATTTCAAAAAAAGTAGATCATTAATCATTAATTATTAGTCAATTTATTATTAATGATCATTGTCTACTTTAACTTCTGGTTTATATTTTATGGTGTCTGTATACATAACAAAATTACAGTGCTTTAAGTTTGTTCTGAGAAATACTGTAAGACAAAGTGAAAAATGAATAGTTTTCCTATTAATGAATTTTATAGGTAGGAAAATAAACTTATTCTAAAACTTGACTGCCATATCAGAAAATAATTTGAAGCAATATTAAAACTGATTTACAAACATTTATTAATATATTGCTGTACATCAAAATACAATGTCAGTGTCTGTTTAACCTATTTGACCTCATATAATTTAAGCAATAGTTATGTGTCATAAAATTTTGCTAGATGAAACCACTTATGATTGGTTCAAGAATACCAAACCATAAAGTGTGTGATTCTTCTGCTTCTCATGAAATCATATATTTAAATCACTGTTAGTTCTTGAAATTTGGCAAACCACTCAACCTTCAATATTGAGCCAACCACTCCTCTCTTTATTAAAACAAATTATTACATTGAACCAATTTAATTAATTGATAAGCCCTGCATACCATAGTTTTTCTTTACCTACATGTTATGTTACAGAAACTGGTCTTCCTGATATCACATTTTTTAACCCATAGTCTATATCAATAAGAATATAAAATCAGTAACATTTCCAGTTTCTTTACCTTAATTTCCTTCCATTATTTGGATGTTTTCAAAGTGTATTAAATGGCAACTAGATAAAATGAAACAAGTCTTGTGAACAAAAACACATAAATCAAGTCATTCTTTACTAGTTGGTTTATGATGGAATTTTTATCAGCAGGTATATTTTACAGTATCTTTTTCATATTTGAATAATTCCAATATTACATCTAAACCCACAGGAGAAACAAAATTGTATTTTATCTGAAGGCAATGATTCCAACTAGCTCAATAACTCTAATGGGTATTTTTAAGAGACAATTGTACTTGACCTCTGAGAAGAATCTATACAATTGAAAACTTACATCATAAATAATGCATAAGCTGGGAGTCAGTGATTCCTTGTTCTCATGTTTTTTTAATCCTAAAATGTCCTACCTTTTTATTCTTTTTCAGTAGATAATTAAACTTTATATTTATCTCAATTTTGAATACTTAAATCTAGAACATTTTCTTCATTTTTATTTTCTGAATAAAGACTGTGGTTATTTATACAGAAGCTAAAGATCTCAAATAGTATGTGTTTTCTTGAAACAGTCCCCCATGAATTCTAGTCCTTTTAGAATCCATCCTTCTTGGAACCAGTGCTTCACTGTATTTATCTTGTTTCAATGTATTTTTAAAGTATTAGGCAGAAATTAGAGAGAAAATGGATTTAGTTGTAAATTGGCTATGTCAGAGAAAGATAATTACTTTCTACCATTTCTACAGCAATGTTACAATTTTATAGAAAAGATGAAAAGAAAATCCATGATATTATAACACATATTACACAGACATGTATACACACACACACACACACACACACACACATATGGATGGTGCATATGTGTACTTGTGAGTATTGTTTATGTGTGTATACATTGCATGAATATAGTCTCATTGCATAAAACATACATAAGTTGTTACAATGGTATGATTTTTATTTTTCTTCCTATGGGAACACTTATTCTCTGGTTGGCACTAGGTCTTTCTTCCATCATGTATTTTTTAGGAGCTCTTCATTTTCTTTATCCCATTTTTTCATGTCTGATGGCTAAGCAGATTGTATTACAACAACTTTCATTTTATCCAGATTTTGGCATGGTGTCACAATTACATTTATCTATTAAAATATAACCCATAATATATTGCAGTCTATTACATTTCAAAAGCAAGGGTGATAAATCTCATAGTCTGAATACAGAAAATGCTCAAATTGTTACTTCTACCTATTTTCTGATGGCCAAAGGAGGGATTATCACTTTCACTGAATGTGATCAATTGTCTACATTATTAGCTATCTAGATACAGAAGTCAAATTGTAGGTAGAAATGCTTTTATTTACATTAATTTACTGCCTTTACAAGCAAATATCAGACTTGATTCTCTTCCTAGTGCCCCAACACAAGTCCTTCCCCAACCCCCTTCTCCTTCTCTTTCTTAGCACATTTTCTCTGTATTTACATTTTGGATATTATCCCATTTTCTCCCACTCCCCTCCCTCCCACCCCTCCCCTTGCTTCCATGAAGGTGCTCCCTATTCCAACACTCTCTCCCACCTCTGCATCTTGGCATTCACCTCCACTGGGGTACTGAGCCTTCACTTGACACAAGGCCTATTCTCCTATTGATGCCGGACAGTGCTGTCCTCTGCTACATATGCAGCTGGAGCCAAGGGTCTCTCTATGTGTTCTCATTGGTTGGTGTATTAGTCCCTGTGACCTCTGGAGAGTTTGGATGGTTGGAAATGTTCTTTCCATGGGGTTGCAACCCTTTCAGCTTCTTCAGTCCTTTCTCTAGCTCCTTTATTGGGGTCCCTGTTTTCAGTCTGATGTTAGCTGCAAGCATCCTCAACTGCAGTATTTTCTCTTTTGAAAAAGAGAAGGCCCTCTCTTGATATCAACCCCTCCCCTCCTCTCACCAGACATTAAGTTGGGACCAGGTACAGCCTCTCCCACTAAAGGCAAATAGGCTGATCATTTAAGGCGTCAGAATTCACATGCGGGCAGACAGGTAGACAGGTAGGCAGGCAGGCAGGCATGCAACAGGCTCAGAGATAGACCCTGTTCCAGTTTGGGGGACCCTCATAAAGTACAAACTGTTCATCTATTATGTATATGTAGGGAACATAGGTCCAGCTGATGTTTGCTTCTTGGTTGGTGATTAAGTCTCTGGGAGGCCTCAGTGGTCCAGGTTAGTTGACTCTGTTGGTCTTCCTGTAAAGTCTATTTTCTTTGGGTCCCTCAGTCTTTATTCTAGTTCTTCAGTAAGATTCCCTGAGCCCCATCTAATGTTTGGGTTGGGTCTCCGTACCCCTATCCATTGGCTGATACGTGGAACCTCTGAGATGACAGTTACACTAGGTTCCTGTGTGCAAGCATAGCAGAGTATAATTGATAGTGTCAGGAATTGGTGCTTGCTTATGAGATGGGTCTCAGTTTGGGGGAGTCATTGGTTGGCCATTCAGTCTCTCCTCTATCTTTGTCCCTGCATATCTTGTAGGTAGGACATATTTTGGATTGTAGGTTTTGTGGGTAGGTGACTCTCCTTATCATTCTACTTGTAATACTGCCTAGTTACAGGAAGTGGCTACTTCCACACCCTTATTATAAACTGCTAGGAATCTCATAGACCTTCTGGGGCCTATCTGGATTCTAGGACTTTGGCATATCCTAGAGATTGCCCCACCCCGGGCTGATCCTCCTTCTTTAACCCCTGCTCTCCTTACATATTATTTTACCATCCTACCTGCCCCACTCCCTGGTCTACCCAGTTTGCTCCTTCCATTGAACTCAGACTTTTTTTTTTTTTGTTCTGAGATTCATACATCTTTCCTTGTTCCATTCTTGATATTATATGAATTTTCCCAAGAAAATTCATGATATCCTTGTTTGTAGAGGCTGAGTAGTATCCCACTGTATAAATGAATCACATTTTCTGTTTCCATTTTCTAGTTAAGAGACATCTAGGCTGTTGTCAGTTCTGACTACTACAGTTAAAGCTGCCAAAAACATGGTTCAGCATGGGTATAGCTGGGTCTTGAGGTAGAACTATTCCAAATCTTCTGAGAAACCATCAAATATATGTTCATAGTGATTGCAAAAGATTGCACTCCCACCAGCAGTGAAGGAATGTTTGTAGGTAGAACTTTTAAGCAGAAGTTTAACATTGCAGTTTTTGAAAGAATATAAATCTGTGATTCTTTAGACAAAAGATGATGGCAGCTCTCAAATCCATAATATCTGTTACACTCACCAAATTTTGCGGGAGGTTGAAACCAGAAAAAATGGCAGGAATATCTTATAGGCAAAAGCACAGACTTTCAAGAAAACCAAGTGTACAGAGCTGGAAAAAAATGAAGAAAGGATAAAAATACTTATTCTTCTGTCCTTAACTTATCTAGCTAGAAACAGCTTGATTGTATTCTGAGCTCATGTCCCTGGCAACATCCTTGTCTCCTTTTGGTGTAATTCATTATTCATTGTGCCAGTTCTGAGAAAAGCAAATCTAGTGCCACGTTATTCTATGCCATTGCCAACATCTATCTGTGTTACCACAGGAATCCATTCTTGGTCCTGACTTTGTGAGTCTAAACTTACCTTTCTCAAACTATCCTGATGAAATGTCCACCAAGGCTGTGGTTGTATTTAAATGTCATTCTGATAAAATTATTAGTTTAAGATGAATGTTCAAAGCTCTTCAGATTCTTTATGAATGTTTTCATGGTCTCCCTGATAGCACCTTCTACTGAACTCTGTCTAGTTTATCTACTCCAGTCATGTTAGACTCACAATTGCTTTTCTCTTTTTGGGGAAACTTTCATTAGAAATGCAAATTAATTCCAGGTAGGTTGAGTAAACAAATACACTGAATTACATGTTTTTTTTTCTATTTAAACTGTTTATATGGAAACCCATTATTTTAGAACTTAATACATTGAAAAATTTTTAACACCAAAGAAAGAAATTGAAAAAGACAAAATATCAAAGAACAATCATAGTTCTGGATCAGGAGAGTCAATATTGTTAACATTAATGTAGTTCAAAGAGCAATCTGTAGGTCCAGACAATTCTTATCAATACACCAGTGTGATTACTTACAAGAAAATGGAAGCAATGAAATCACAAAATTTGTATGGAAGTGAAAAGAGCTTGAAAATTTAAAGCAAATCTGAGCAAAAATAGAATGATCATTAATAAATCAGCAAATGACTATACTATGGAGACACAGTCATGAAACAGCATGGCACTTAATAACAAATAGCAAGAAACAGGTATGTAGACAACAAAATAAAGCAGGAAATCCAGACAAAACTGACAATCAGGGAAAGCCATGTGAATTTTTTCAAGGGACACCAACGCAATTTTTTCAACAAATGTTGCTGGGAAAATATCTTTTCACATAAAATGAAATTAGAATTCTTCTAGATACAAAAACATACTAATAAACCAAATAACATTAGTAAGTATTGAAAATTTTAAACATCTAGAAGAAAATATTGATTTAGTATTTATAACCACAGCAGATAACCTCTCAAATGTATTAATGAGGTTAACTAAAATCTCAAAGTGTTTGCACAACCAAAATATCTAGATAAAGTAACACATTATAAAGAAACACAGTGGGGAATCATTATAAATCGTTGCCTGCTATATAGCACATTAGGTTAATATCTATAATATAAGAATATATATTAAACATTATTAGGGATTTCAGATCTTTCAATCAGTAAAGGAGTTAATGAAGTGATTATCCAACTATAAAAAGGTGAAATAGCAATAACCAATAAATATGCAAAATATTTAATATTCTCCATTTCAGAGAAATTGAAATTATAATTATAGTCAAACTTCAATTTATCTTAGACAGACTGACTGTCCATTAAGAAAAAAACAATTAGGTGTGGATGCTATTGTAGGGAAAGCTGGAACTAAAAGTTGCCAATGGGAATAAAAATTAGTTTAGATACAACAGAAATATGTATAAAGATAACACAAAATTGAAAAATGTAGCTACCAAATGCATAGTTTGAGGTGCACAAAGAAATTTACTTCATTACATCACTGAGACACTGTACATTCATGTTTATTAAGATACTTTTAAATATGAAATATATGAAAATTGCCTAAATGTATTATGGATAAAGGTGTGTTCATAAAAATAGTGTAGTGTACATTTCCAATAGAGTTTTCTAGAGACATAAGGAAGAAGGCATTGTGTTTTTTGCAGAACTGTGTATGCCATTGGAAACATAATACTTAGTGTAATGAGGCAGATACAGAAAGATAAATGCTACTAGTTTTCTTTCAGTCTTGGGTTCAGTTCTTCATATATACAAGGAATCATTTATATAAGCAAAATAAACCTAGACGGAAGACTCTACTAAATAAATGATGGGAATAGCATGAGTGAAGAGAAGAAGAAATCTGAGTGAATATTCTCAAAGTTCATGTCATTCTTATATACTATATATATATATGCATGTGTGTGTGTGTGTGTGTGTATATAAAATAACCCACATATGAAATGACTGATGTGAAGTGATGGTAAAACTACATGTGTATCAATATCTATATGTAATTTAGGATATAATAGTCTTTCATATTGACAGAATTTAGTCAGTTAACTATATATGGGTGTGTGTGTGTGTGTGTGTGTGTTTGTGTGTGTGTGTGTGTGTGTGTAACTTCACAACAATTTTAATTGAATTTGAAAGTTTGGTTTTAAATAAAAAAGAAAGTTTGGTTTAATGGTTGCAACAACATAAGATTTTTACTAAATATTTTGATTGGTATTAATTTCATCATATATATATTTTTTCATCTTTGACATTTTATTTGGGATATGTTTTAAAATAATTTTAGGTGAGATCTTGAAATTTTTAGGAGACTAAACTGTGCTTGAATCTTAAATGAGAAGTTACAGATTTCACAATATCTAATATAAAACTTGGAAAAAAATTTTTGAGGTTACTTTGTAACGAGTAAGAAGAATACAAAGTTGGTGTATTGGTTTGTCTGTGGCAAACTTTTAATGAAAAACATATTGTCAATTATAATTTAAACAGAAAAAAACTGCAGTTTTTTATACCATTTTAATGAGAGTTTTCACTTTAGTTATTCTTTTTTTGACATAAAATTATACGATTATATTTTTGTCAGTACTTGATATTTTTAAGGTTTTGCTAGTATGCATTTAATCTTACTAGTTACCATAAGCATAAAGTACATGTAAAACAAAGTGTAACATGGAAATGGTCAAAATTTTCTTTGTGTGTATTGATTAAACATAATGATTTTTAAATACCAAACATTGCCACAAGGTTATCTTGTTAGCTCTTGAGTTTTTAACGATTTAAGGCCTAGGTGTACCCCACTCTGAGAGGGTGCTATACACTTTTTTTTTTTTTTTTTTTTTTTTTAAGAAGGACTGAGAATTTTATTTTTTTGGCTTTTCTTTTTTTGAGCTTCTTATGTTTTGTGAGTTGTTTCTTGGGTATTTAGTTATTCTTAGATATTTACTATTTCCAATACTTTGTAATTACTTTTGATTTGACTGCAAATTTAGAAAATATTACTATCTTTTGAGATTAAATAGGATGAGAATTGGAGAGGCATGATTAACTGTTTCACATTAGCCATTTATTTATTTGTAATATATGCATGAGACTATTACAAAAATATAAGCACCAAGGGTTGCCATTAATTTGATAATTTCCAAAAGTATGTTTTGAGATCTATGTATAGTAAGCATTTGACGCATACTGAGATAAAACTTTTCACTTGAAGATTTTGACCTATTTCTGTTTTCATTTCAGCAGGAAAAAACCCAAGAAAGTTCAAGGATCAAAGGTAAGAAATAAATATTTTAAAATAATATTTCAAAGGTTAAGTAGAAATGCACAAAGTACCATGACAATATGTTTCACAATCTGCACTGTAAATCTGAACTGATTTAAAACTCTGAACTTTGTGGAGCCAGCACACTTCTCTGCTGGAACATTTTTGTTCCAAGGATGTTCCAGATTAAATCACTGCCCCAAACTAGAATTTAGTGTTTTGTCATGTCTATAAATAAACAAATTATTCTTTTCAAAGTACACTCTATAACAAACTCAATATCAGGTCATTGCTATCTTATTTTTACTTATATGTAAAATATAAAAGGTATTTGTTAATGATTTTAAATAGATACGACATGTTACGAAATGTCTCTAATAACAGAAGGGAAACTGAAAACTCCTGAGTTGACAATTATATTGTGTAAATTTAGTTTGGCAATTGGAAGCATGGCATATTTTGTCTCTGAAGCTATTATACACATTTATCTTCCACATGCTAATGCTAGAATTGAGAAACACACTTTAGGGTTGCAAATAGGAATTTCTTTTCAAAGATGTGCTGTCTGATAAGCACTCAAATGACATGAATTTCTGACATACTGATTGCACATCTTCCTAACCACGAAGGGCTCCACTATATCAGGTTAACATTAAATCATATGTGTAACTCTGTTTTTGAAGCAGAAATAAGTTTGGTGAAACATTCTTCTTGATGTTTTATTTCTCTGGACATACAAATCACACCATCTGAAGTAGAAATTATGTTTTGCAAGTATTGTCTGGGAATATCTTTTAACAGTGTAATAAAATTTTTGTGATGTTTGCCAGGCCTTCCCCTGTTCTTAGCTGAGATACGATTTAAAACTCACACACACAGGATGACTTTTAAATTACTGAATTGTATGCAAATGAGATATAAATTCTGACACAAGAACTTCTTTATTTCACCTAGAAGGACTGCTGCTATCTTGGGTTTTGGGAATAATATCATCTTCCAATGTTAAACAAAACAAAAACAAACAACACAGAATGCAACCATAGCTTATTAAGAACTGATAAACAATTTGGAAAATTATATGTTTTTCAGAAAATAATTTATGTTAATAGTTTTTATAACTTATTTTTTTATCTAGTGTTTTTTGTAAACTTCCTGTGCAAGCTCTAATCTCATTTGTTCAAACAAGTTTACTGCGTAGAACTAAGTACAGAAAAACGCTTTAATCTAACTTCCTGCATTTGTGCCTGGTTTCGCTCATAAAAAGAACCCTAGCTTGATAATTCTAACTTAATGTTTCCAGTGCTTTTCAATAAACAAATTACAAAGCCATCAAATGAAACTTGACCTGTACTCTTTCATGTATTTAGAAATAAATTTGGAATACCTATAAACTTTAATTGTATAAATAGTTAATATTTGTAGAATACAATCTTTCTTTGAAATAGTCTGGAAAATAATATGTTTTTATAGTCTAAAATTATGTGTTTATAGGATTTAGCCAAGAAAAAGCATTGAATTATAAATGGTTGTAGTGTATATATTTTTATATTTAATAAGTTAGCTGTGAATCTGTATTTAATTTTTAACTTGAACAGTTTAAAATTGTTTAACATAGTCTTTCCAACATGTCATGCTAATGATTACAGTACAGAAATCATGACAGCATTGTAAATCTGAAAGTACTGATGCTGTATTTATAATATCTCTAACACTTTCACAGGGAGATTATATCTGTATAACATTAGTATAATATGTGTCACATTGAAATTTATTAATTTTTTATAAGCACACTGTTAGCAAATAAATCATTTTGAAGCTTATTTTAGAAATAAGTAACATAAAAATTCATTTAAAACTTCAAATAACATGTGTTGTTTATTGTCATATACTCACTTCAAATTAAAATTATGTTTTATTTCAACCAAACTTGTTAAACATTTTGAATAAGATTGAAATAATATATGACTTACAAATAGCTTTATATTTTTTAAATTGTTTTTAAAAATTGAAAGTTTTATTTATTTACATTTCATATGTTATCTCCTTCCTCTGGTTTCCCTCTTAAATGTCCTATCCCATTCCCACTTCCCCTGAATTTATAAGGGTGCTCTCCCACCTAACTACCCACACCCACCTACTTGCCTAGGCATTATGCTACACTGGGGTATCCAGCCATCACAGGACCAAGGGCTTCTCCTCCCATTGATGCCAAACAATGCCATCATCTACTACATATATATCTGGAGCCATGGGTCTCCCATGTGTACTCTTTGGTTAGTGGTTTAGTTTCTGGGAGCTCTGCCGATGTCTGGTTGGTTGATATTGTTGTTCTTCCTATGGTTGCAAACTCCTTCAGCTCCTTCAGTACTCTCTCTAAGTTCTCCATTTGGGTTCCTGAGCTCTATCTAATGGTTAGCTGCAAGCATCCTCATCTGTATCTATAAGGTTTTGGCAGAGTCTCTCAGAAGACAATTATATCAGGCTCCTGTCAGCAAGCACTTCTTGGCATCATCAATAGTGACTGGGTTTGGTGATGATTCAATATTCCTCAAGTGAGAATTCTTTGTTTGGTTCTGTTTTCCATTTTTATAGGGTTATTTAGTTCTCTGGGGTCTAATTTTTTGTGTTCTTTGTATATACAAGATATTAGCCCTCTATCAGATGTAGAATTAGTAAAGCTCTTTTTCCCAATTTTTTGGTTGCCATTTTGTCCTATTGGCATTGTGCTTTGCTTTACAGAAGCTTTGCTTTACAACTATATGAGGTCTCATTTGTCTACTGTTGATGTTAGAGCATAAGCCAGTGTGGTGTTCTGCTAAGAAAAATTTCCCCTGTGCTTATGTGTTCTAAGCTCTTTTCCTCTTTCTCTTCTAATTGTTTCAATGTACCTGGTTTTATGTGAATGTCTTTCATCCACTTGGACTTGATCTTTGTACAAGAAGATAAGAATGATTTGCATTTTTCTGCATGCTGAATGCCAGTTAAACCAACATCACATGCTGAAATGCTATCTTTTATTTCACTGGATGGTTGTAGCTTTTTTGTCAAAGATCAAGAGAACATAGGTGTGTGGGTTCATTTTTGGGTCTTCAATTACATTGCATTGATCTACATTCCTGTTTCTATACCAATATCATCTAGTTTTGATCATGATTGTTCAATACAGCTTGAGGTCAAAGAAAGTAATTCCCCCTAAAGTTTTCTTTTTCTTTTTTTTTTTTTTATAGAAAAGTTAGCCACTTGATTTATTTGTTTCTTGGTAACTAAAATAAATATAACATTTCTAGTTATAAATTTTTATGTTCATGACCTATGCAATACAAATATTTTTATTGGACATTCTCTGTATTTACATTTCAAATGTTTTCTCCTCCCCGCAATTCCCATCCTCCTTCAGCTCCCTTTGCTCCCATGAAGGTGCTTCCTCTCCCCAACCACCCTCTCCCACCTCAGTGCTTTGGCATTTCCCTTCCCTGAGAAAACACACCTTCACGTGACCTAAGTCCTCTTCTTTAATTGATGTCAGATCCTGCTATCCTCTGCTTCATATGCTACTGGAGCCATGGGTCTCTACATGTGTACACATTGAATAGTGGTTTCGTCCATGGGAGATTTGGAGGGTTTGGTTGGTTGATAATGTTGTTCTTCCCATGAAGTTGCAAACCCTTTCAGCTCCTTAAGTTCTTTCTCTAGATCTTTCATTGGGGTCCTCATGTTCAGTCTAATGGTCAGCTGCAAGCATCCTCAACCGTATCTGTATGACTCTGGCAGAGCCTCTGAGGAGGCATCCATATCTGGCTCTTGACATTAAGCACTTCTAGGCATCATCCATAGTGCTTGGGATTGGAGGCTACATGTGGGGTGGATCCCCTGGAGAGGCAGTCTCTGAATTATCTTTTCTTCAATGCCTGCTCCTCCATTTGTCCCTGTATTTCCTCTGGTGAGTGTTTAGCTTCATATGATCTGTGAATTTTTTCTTGGGTATTCAGAGGTTTTGAGATTAGTATCTGCTTATCGGTGAGCGCATACCGTGTGTTTTCTTTTGTGACTGGGTATTTAGTATTAAAATCTGTTATGTTGTATCTTTGACAATTTTGCAAACTAGTTATTTTATAGCTTAAATTTTGCTTCTGTCAACAGGAATCCTGGCTCTAGTCACTGAAATCATCAGTGCAGTTTTCAGTAAGGTTTCACTGGTGAACATAATGTAAAGGGTAGCACAGAAATACATAAAGTAGGTTTTGGCATTGTCCTGCCTTCATTATTTTTGTAGGTCACTGGCTACACTCTCCTGATAAATGAGTTAGTACTATGAACCAGTTATTAAAATGTTACAGTGCTTGTCTTGCTTGCTTATTGTGGTGGTATTTCTAAGATTCCTTCCTATTCACTCAATGGTTGCACAGTCTTCGATTAGCTTAATCTTTAGTGATGCTGGGGATATGTTACCATTCTTTTTCAACTCCCTTACTGGACTAGGTTGATCAGCTTAAATCCTTTGTTCACTGACTATTGGTGTCAACAATCACACATTCTTCTGTCAAATCACATTCTTGATAGTATCATTGCATTTTTAAAATTCTACTAGATTTTTAATTAACTAGCATAAATGTGTAACACTGAAGTTATCGTAAAAGATAACATTGTTTGGCGTTGTGTATTCCTTCACGGTTGTTCTTCATTGGAGTGATGTGGCAGGATGTGTTTCTTCACTAAGGCAGGAGTGGCCCTGTTTAGCTGATAAAAGTAGTTTGAAGGTGATCTTCCCAAATGGAGGAGCTAGACAAGGACTAAAAGAACTGACAGGTTTTGCAACCCAATAGGAAGAAAAATAATATCAATCAACTAGACAACCCAGAGCTCCCAGGGATTAAACTACCATCCAAAGGGTATGGTAGGAGGGATCCATGACTCCAGGTGCATATGTTGAAGGGGATGGCCTTGAGGGGTGTCAGGTACATATGTTGAAGGCGATGGCCTTGAGGGGTGTCAGGTGCATATGTTGAAGGGGATGGGCTTGAGGGGTGTCAGTGTTAGGAGAGGTCCTTGGTCCTATTAAGGTTCAATTGCCCAGAGTAGGGGAATTTCAGGGCAGAAGGGAGGAGGACATGGGTGAGTGGTGTGGGAGAACCCTCATAGAATCAAGGGAGAGGGAAATGATATAGGTGGCGTCTGGAGGGGAAATATGGAAAGAAAATAATACTTGAAATGTAAATATAAAAAATATTTTATAAAAGAAGAAAAAGCACTTGGAACAAGAGAAGTATCAAGCGTTGAAGTTCATGCTTGGCTGCATAATGAGTTTGAAGTCATGCACTCTACATAAGATGCTACTTCAAACAAAAACTACAAGAAGACAAATTTTGCCAAGTGAAACAGGAGAATAAGATGCATAAAAGATTGTATTTAGGTTAGAATGCAAGGCATTGTAGGACAGCCAGACTCCATACAGGCAACACTTACAAACACTGAAAGTTCACCCTCAGAAGTTCTTGGTTGAGAATAAGTTTTGCCTTCTTGGGTTTTTGTTATTCCAAATGAATTTGCAAATTGCACTAACTCTATGAAAAATTGAGTTGGACTCCATATCTTAACATAGTAAAATCAATATAAAGCAAACCAATATCCAAAATTAAACTAAATGGAGAGAAACTAGAAGCAAGCCCATTGAAATAAGGGACTAGACAAGGATAACCACTCTCTCCCTACTGATTCAATATAGTACTCAAAGCCCTAGCCAGAGCAATTAGACAATAAAAGGAGGTCATAGGGATACAAATTGGAAAGGAAGAAGTCAACATATTATGATTTGCAGATGATATGAACATATACTTAAGTGACCCCAAAACACTTCTACAACTGATTAACAACTTCAACAAATTGGCTGGATATAAAATGAACTCAAACAAAACAGTAGACTTCCTCTACTCAAAGGATAAATAGGCTAAGAAAGAAATTAAGAGAAATGACACCCTTTACAATAGTCACAAATAATATAAAATAACTTGGTGTGACTCTAACAAAGCAAGTGGAAGATCTGTATGACAAGAACTTCAAGCATCTGAAGTAAGGAATTGAAGATCTCAAAAGATAGAAAGATCTCCCATGCTCAGGGATTGGCAGGATTATTATGGTAACAATGGCCACCTTGTGAAAAGCAATCTAGATTCAATGCTTTCTCTATTTTAAAAGTTCATCAAGATAGACTTGAGAGAAAATGCTTGCGGCACAAACATGATTATCTAAGAACTATACTTAATGCCCACTTTGTAATACGAACGGGGTACAGAAGTCTGTGTCTTAAACCCAAGCATTATAGTGGAGGCAGAAAAATAACAGAATACCAAGACTATCCAGCTGCCAGTCCAGCCTAGTTGAATAACTCCAGATCAGTTAGAGAATTAGAGAGAAATATAAGGTAAATACAGAAAAAAAATACTGAGAAAGACATCTGAATACGTATTCCAGTTTGTACATACACCTACCTTGTTGGAAACACTTGTAAGTACAGTTGAACAGACAAATACATCATAGTAAGTTTTCTCTATCTCTCTCTCTCCCCCATTTCCATCCCCCACTTCCCTCCCTCCCTCCCTCCACGCTCTCATCGTTCCCTTATTTCTTTCTTCCCTCTGCTCTCCCTCCCTCCATCCTACCTCCCTCCCTTTCTCTCTCTCTTTCTCTTTCTCTCAAAAGAACACTAAATTGGATTTGTAAGGAGCTCAATGTAAGAAATTTGATATGGAGGATATATATATATATATATATATATATATATATATATATATATATATATATATATATATATATATATATATATATATATTAGAAAACACTTTTAAATAAGAATATTAATTAAAGTAAGTTGCTACAATTTTAAATAATACTGATTAATGTCATCCTGAAGTATCAACCTGAAAGAAAAACATCTTTTTCTGTAAAAGGCCAGTAGACTTCTATCAAGATTCCAAAAAAAGCAGCTGTTCAAGTTTATTATATCTGCAGAGAAGAGTTCATTTGTCTTTATGTAGAAACATATTGTCTCCTTCGAACCATTTTTCATATTATTTAGATTTCCAAGGATTTTGCTGAGTATTTTTGCATCAAATGCTTTCAATAAATGATATTATTTAACACATCATTATTTTAGTTCAAAATGATTTGTGACACAAATTGTTGCCCACCAACAGCTAATGCAAGGTAAAATATGGTAGAACATGACAGTGGTGGAAATACTGAGAAAACAGACTCCGAATAATTATACTTTCTAAATAATTTAATTGTTCACATAAAATATGATTAAATATTTTTTTTTATATTTCAGTCAATGGCTTTAGGATTCCATACAATTAAAACCATAAACTTGCTTATCAATGTTGACCTTTCCTCTAATTTCTAATGGAAATCTTCTTTGATTATGAACTTTCAAAATGCTAAGTGACTTCAACATTGAGTTTATTTTAAAAAGAGTATATTGTATTTTAGTGTAAAGAAATAGTTTCTCCTTGAATGAATAATTTCTTGAGTTATTATCTCCTGAAATGGTCTTGTGGCTGAATGTTTCAATTTTGTGTTGCATTGGAGTTCATCTTTTATAAATAAAAGAAAGAACTGTATGGTTCATTACACATTTTGCTTTCTTATTTTGTTTGACACTTGGGCCCATTAGATATGACATTTACTTCATTAAAATAAGTATATTACCTTGCGTTTTTGAGTATCTATCTATATTTTGTTCCCCCAAGATAATTTAATATCATATATTTTAAATGTTTTGTGAGTTATCTGAGTTTCTTGGAAATAAAGCAAATTAGATTTTGTACCAAAAATTGATGTTGTATTTAGGATTTCTCTGCTGTTAATTAAATATGCTTTATCCAGCGTTGGCTGCTCTGTTTAATATTATGATACATTTTATTTCTATGTATTATGTGTATATATAAAGTCCTACATAATATGATTGGTGACCAAATTTATACCTATATACTCAAATGAATACTTCCTAAATTTTTGGTGGATTTATTCTAGTGCATGAGAATAATAATGCACATGTGGTCCAATGCATTATGCCAATGCAAGATTTTTCCAGGATCATAGTGTTGCTTGCCTTTGTTTCATTATATATTTCAAGTCTTTAACTTTGTCAAGTGTTTTTACTCTATCACTCACCTTCCAGGAAATAGTGATCCCGATTCATAGCATTAGAATAATTGAGCTCACATTCTGAGAAAGACTGATTTATGATACATTCTTCAATTATTCATCCTTTCATAAAGCTCATTGTATTTTCTTTTCTCACCTCTAATATAAATATAACAAATGATGCTAGCCTAAGAATTCAATGAGGTAAAGCATATACTTTTTTGAGTCATTTGAGTAAAATAAAAAGATCTTAGATTATCCGAGTTATTGTTCACATATTATTAAATGTAGAACATACACTCATTTTTAATATACCTATGTATGCAGAGTAGTGTTGCCAATTTGAGTGGATTTGGAATAATCTAGGAAACACAACTATGAGTGCCTGTGAGGGATTGTAGACAGGAGACACTTAAAAGAAAAGCTGGCCCTGACCCTGGGTGGTATGTTCCAACTGGCATATCAGATAGAAAACGTTAGAGAGAAATGGTGTGTTCACAGGACTGCCTTTGCCTCATCTTTCTGAGAGTGCACACTTGTCTCTGTAGTCTACTAGAAGCAGACTCCAGGTTATTCATCCTCGTTGTATGAAATGAATCTCAGTGTATCTGGGCAGCTGTGAGGCTTTTAGCACTGGATCTAGACTAACGACCTTTCAGATACTTGAAATGAGTAATTGCTGGAATTTAAACTTCTTCAACACATAGACAAATACAGTGAACCTCCCAGTTCTACTTGTAAATGAACTCAATAATCCTCCTTTGTAGCATATAATTTGGTGTACTTTAGAGAATCCTATATAATATAAAATGGTAGACAAATGCATATTACGAAAACATCAAATACATAAATATACAAAAAATAAAAGAATGTCCTATTAATGTTTATGCTACTTACTTTAATTATTGTATAGCATTTTGACTAGTTCTCCAGTTTGCTGAGATCTAGTCTACTAACGATGTAATGAAGAGTGGGCATGAGGCTTCCCATCATGGCTCTTTTAGACTAACATTATTTCTATGTCAACACAAAAGCAAAGCTATAACAGCAAAGGGAGTAAGTGGTATTTGATCAGGAGCTACCTACAAAACTAGGAATACAGATTTGCACATAATCGAATACCATATGCCACAATGGAAGGGGCTACTTAGAATTTTATTAGTTCGAAAATAAAAAAAAGGACATAAATCAATTTGTTTATCAAGTCAGGGCCACAGAAAATCAAGAAAATTCTGGTTTATGTCTGAGATTCTATCTGATGTCATTCTGAGCCTTTGGACAGGGAACAGACAATGGTGTGCTAAGAAGACATTATATAGTTCTGACAGTCACAGTGATGTTAGGCCAAATACAGGAGTCGGGAATAAGTGGCTTTCAAAAGGAAATAAAAAGTTTCCAAGACAGTTGTCTCTGTTCTGCACAATTTTAACTCTGTGCTTTATAATCTTGAAGTTTATTCATGAATTTACCAATAACTGTAAAGACTGTGGCAGGTGTGCTTGGCTAGTAAGTTAACCTGATAATTTTATGCATGCTGGCTGTGATGGTTGTTAGCTTTCCCTAACAACTCAACAAAATCTGGTGTCACCTGGTTTAAGAGTCTCAATGAGGCAAATGTAGATTAAACTGGTCTGTTATTTCATGGAGGGATTAGATTGACTATTTTAACTGAGATGTAAAGACCTCCCCATTATGAGTGGCATCATTTGCTGGACAAGGCCTTTGAGCAATGGTGTGTGTTCAGCTCTCTTCTCTGCTTTTCATGGTGAATGTAATGGAATTGCTACTTTAGTTTAATATCCCACCAAATGATGGAATATAATCTGGAACTGTGAGCCAAAAGCCCTATTTATCTGTATTTTCTTTTACCTTGGAATTTTTTTTTTATTTGCTGAACAATATTTTATTTGGAAATGTTCCCTTCTGTAATTACAAGTCTTGTTAGTCCCCCTCCTCTTCTCCCTAGGGGAATTGAGGGCTTTAATTAATTAATGTGGCTAAACTGCTTTGAGGTGCATGGACGAAAGGTTTGGTGTAAGTGCGAATAATTATTATGGCTGCTGAAATCCCATGGTGGTGGAGCCCTAACCTCCACACCCAGAGACTGGACAAAGGCTTCTTCATCTTCACCTTCCCCTCCTGGTCTGAAATAACTGTTACCATCTCAACAGCAATTAACCAATAAATCCTCATTATTGGCTTTTGTTTCCTTTGTCCAAGCAGCACGGTCCTGTTTCATTTCACAAGTCACATCCCAACAGCACTAGACAAATTTCACAGCATCCTTATGGCCTTTCTTGGCCTTGAAGAACTAGGCCTTCTTCCTTGATAGTCTACAATGAAGGTGAGGAAAAACAATGAGAGAAGGGTCTTGAATATGAGAATCTGCCTTCTCTCTGAGTCAAGGTACTGGAGAATCACCCGGATGTTCATGCAATGACTCCATGTGTTTCCTAGTACAGCTATTAAAGAGCTGGATCTAGAGGTGCCTTGAGACAGGGACAAATCATCATTAAGTAATACCAGGTGGCTTGAGAAGGAAGGAATCCACTCAGTTAGGTGGTTATTTGATTCATCAAGATAACTAGGCTTAAAAACTCCCCAGCCAGGTACTTCAGTAAGGACGCTCCTTTGCTCAGAAACTTGTTCCTTTCTACGACATTGTTCTGAATCTGCAAGTCAGACTCCTTTCTGACCACAGAAGCAACAGAGTCAACAATCACAAGCTTATCTCCTTTGAAAATGATCTCTTCATCCAAAGATGCAAACCACTGTAGAAGTCCCTCACAGGTGAATTTTCAGCAAAGATGAACTCTACAGCCAGTCAGAAGCAACTTTTCCTCAGTGATAAAAAACAGTCAAAAATGGGATTCTGTGTTCTCATCCAGTCTTTCAGCAGTAAACGGAGGCTCCGTGTCAGTGCATATCACAGTCTCTTCCAGTCCTCCCAGGCTGGTGGTTAATTTAGCTAAGACTCTCCTCATTACACAAAACTGAGTTTTTCTGCAATGTGGCAGACCTGTGAGATATCCACACAGCACACCACCATGCAGTACTTAATCCAAAGAGCAAAGGGGAGTAGATTGGAACGCTGGTGATAGATGTTCAGGCCCTTAACTCATAAGCCATTTGCATCTGTGGCACACAGGCCTTACTGACTACTGTGTGTAAAAGCTTGTGGACAACTCTTTAGCATAAGCCAGTGACTTTCCTAAGTTCTAGTGGGGAGAGACTTAAAAAGTCCTGACAGTTAACAATCTGCTATCTATTTAAATGGTCACACAGGTCTTGAGGTAAACCGACTTGTCTTAGTTTCTTGGCTGCTCATACTTCCAGATCTCCCAAAGAATCAGGTCAGCAACATGGAACGTTCAAAGTTTCTCCCCCTTAACATGGAATTTTATCATTTCATATACACAGAACCAGAAAAAAAAAAACTATGCCCTGGCAAGAGAGATGAGGGTCACTCATCAAAGAAATGAACAACTTCAGTAGCTGTGGCCAAACTAAGTGATGAAAATCAAGACAAGAAATGCTCCCCACAATTCTGTCACACTCAGTTAAGGAAGCCCACATACACTTAAATAAAAGTGTTGGAGGGAGGGTATCTCAGATTGGGTGTAGCAAAGAAACAGAAAGAGCAATGTGATAAAGTTATCTTTTTGTTAAATTGTATTAAAATAAAAATAAATTTGGACTTCCTTGGTCATTGGGAAAGACTCCAGGAAGCAAGCTCATGAACAGTAGAGTATGCATGCAGACAAACAGGAGCAAATTCATATTTAGATATACGGCAAAATATGTTTAGCCAATTCAGCATAGGGACATAATGTAAAAAAAAATTAGGTTATAGGTGGTTCACACATCTTTCCTTCTAACATAAATGCTGAACATCAGCTATGTTTTAATGTAGTGATCCAATATACATATATAGATACTGGAATACATTAATGAGCCAAAGATGAAAATTTTGCTTTGCTGGAACACAGATTAGTGATCCTTGGAAATTTATCCACAACACAGAAGAGTTAGCATTTCCATAAATCACTGAAGCCACAACCAACACTTCATGCGGTTTATTACATACCTTGATAATCATGGGCAGTTTCTTTATTTTTCCTACAACTCATGCCAGTGGCTTAGAATCATTTCAATATGTATGATTCCAATAGGTCCAGTAAGGACTCAATTCAAGCTGCAAGCCATTTTTATCAATTATTTTATTATCTCAGAAGGATTATCAGTTTGTTACCATAAGTACCAGTGGTCTATCTTAGTGTCCCTCCTGAAGGTATTATGACTTTTGGACATTCAAGAGAGTAAATATTCTACAATTACTATGCAGTTTGCTAGTTCCCCAAGAGTAATGTAGAAGATTATCTTTTAATTTTTAATAGCCACTTCTTAAACTTTTCTCATTAATCTATTTGGACATAGAAAATTTTTGTAATATACATTTTTAATAAAATGCTAGTATGTAATACAAAATACATTTGATATTATATATGTTATAATGTATTCTCTAAATAATATTTACTGGTGCAGTCATGGTGTTTTTATATTTGGCACTAAAATTGAAAGCCAGAGTCTTTCATGTCTAACCAAGATTTGTATCCTAGAGTTATATTATGACCAATATAGGTACAACATTGAGTGATGTTCTGTGGTTTGATTCCTTTGCCTTTTTTCTCTAAAACATGTTGTGGAAACTATTACTCAATACCTTATTACATATTGTAAATATTTTCCCTCAACTTATTCTTATCAGAAGGCCACCTGAAGTTGGAAAGCTTTTATATAACCTTTCTTAAACACTCACATGAAGAATATCACCTAAACTTTTTTTGTGGTAGTTTTCTAGGTCTTATTAGAATACATAAGTACTTAATTTATTTTCAGTGACTTATTTGATGTGGCAATGGGAGGGAGTCTATTTTTATTCTTGTCCAATTTTCTCAGCATCATTTATTGAACTGGAAGTTTTCTGCAATATGTGTTTCTGTCACATTTCTGAACATCAGTTGGTGATAGTTATGTAGGGCTGCTGCTAATCTTGTTCTGTTTTATCACTGCAGTTTATGAAAGAATACTGCTATTTGGATTTTTTCTATCCATGTAGTTTATTTTGAATTCAGTTAGTACAATGTTTCTAATTTATTTCCCAGACAGCTTTACAGCCTTGAATTTGTATTATTATAATGCTAGATAAACTCAAATTTAAGGTTATCTTTAGACCCTCCTAGAATATTCTGAATTGTTGGTAGGCACCACATTAAGACTAATAATGTTTGAGAAGTGGGGAGACAGTATGGATATAAACAGTGCTTACTGTAAACCTGAAACACGGGGTGTGCTTGTGAGAATCTATTAATTGCCAGTAGTTTCTCAACTGGTTATGTGAGTTCATGATCTACTTTGCTAGGATTTGTCTGGGGGCAGGTCTTCTGTATTGAGTCAAAACCAGTGTGAGTTTATATCTGCAAATTCCCCTTTGTGCCTAACATGAAAAAACAATATTTGTAGTTCTCTATCACATCTAATTCTTACAGTCTCCCCAACATTTTTTTTTTCTGCAATTGTCCCTGAGCTTTAGGAGAAAGGGATATGATAGAAATACCCCATTTAGGGATGAGTGCTCCATAGTTCTATATTTTCTACACATGAACCACTTGTGCACCATTGGCTGTAACAAGAAGATTCTCTGGTAGCTGTTAATAAATGCATTAATCTACCATTATAGAAAGAAATCACTGGGATTGATTTAACACTGTACACATTTGGTAGAGCAATTGCATTGTCCCCCCACCTTAGCCCACTCCACCCCTCAAACTTCTATGACATACCTTCCAACTGTTTCTTGCCCTGATAATAGTTCTACATACAGTTTCTGTCTTGTGTACCTGACCTCAAATCACATTAGAAAGTAGTTGGGTACTAGCATAATTTTCATGACACTGTCCCATCAGTGGCACCTTACTAGCTAAGCATTTTTGTAGTGTAAAAGGCTCACAGATGGATAAAAGCAATGATGACTTTATTCCTTTGGTATGGCACATGAAACCTACTAGTACTCCAATTATCCAGTGGGGTCTGTTTTCAGGTTCAAGAAGATGGATTATAAAGTGGGGTCTTGATTTAATTAAAGTATTACTGTCTTGTCCTTCAGGGTAACCGAGAGCAATGGTTAAAACCTGTAATATTCATGGATCTAAAGAACTTTACTAGCCAACAGTTCTAAAGGTAGTAACCTACTTCTTTTATTTTTAATTTTTTAAAACGACATTATTTTACAAAACAAAGATAAATGTACAGATTTTAAACATTTTTTGCTTAAAATTATACATTTTTGTCAGTACTGTTTTTTCAGATATTAAAATAATTTTTACATAAAACTATGTGAATATATTTTTTAGTCAGTACTTGATTTTTTCAAAGGCTTGACAGTATGCATTGAAAACCTAATAGTTACAATGAGCATAAAGTACATGCAAAACAAAACACAACATGGAAATAGTCAAAGACTTCTAGTTTTGTAAATATTTTTTTGTTTTGTTTTCTTTATTTCTTGGACTTCATACAGTCTGTGAGTTGTTTCTGGGGGAGTGCAAGCCTCTGGGGTTAGCATCCCAATATCAGTGACTGCATATTATGTCTGTTATTTTGTGACTGGGTTATCTCACTCAGGATGATATTCTCTAGATGCAGCCATTTTCTAAAGAATTTGGTTAAGTCATTGTTTCTGGTGGCTGAGTAGTATTCCATTGTGTAAATGTACCACAATTTTTGTATCCATTCATCTTCTGAAGGATATCTGGGATCTTTCCAGCTTCTGGCTATTATAAATAGAGCTGCTATGAACATTGTGGTGCATATATTTTTGTTGTGTATTAAAGTGTCTCTGGAGTATATGCCCAGCAGTGGAAAAGCTGGGTCTTCAGGTAGTACTATATCGAATTTTCTGAGGTATCACCAGACTGATTTCCAGAGTGGTTGTATTAGTTTGCAACCCCACCAACAGTGGAGAAGTGTTCCTCTTTCTCCGCAGCCTCGCCAGCATCTGCTGTCCTCTGAGTTTTGGATCTTGGCCAATCTGACTGGTGTGAGGTGGAATCTCAGTGTTGTTTTGATTTGCATTTCCCTGATGGCTAAGGATGTCTAGCATTTCCTCAGATGTTTCTCGGCCATTCGATGTTCTTCAACTGAGAACATTTTGTTTAGCTCTGTACCCCATTTTTAATAGGGTTATTTGATTCTCTGGTGTCTAGCTTTTTGAGTTCCTTGTACAGCACGGATATTAGGTCTCTATCTGATGTGCTATTGGTAAAGATCTTTTGCCATTCTGTTGGTTGCCGTTTTGTTTTCTTGACAATGTCCTTAGTCTTATAGAAACTTTGCAATCTCATTAAGTCCCATTTGTTAATCTTTGACCTTAGAGCTTGAGCCATTGGTGTTTTGTTCAGGAAATTTTCTTCTGTGCCTATGTGTTCTAAAGTTGTCCCCACTTTCTCATCTAATAGTTTCAGTGTATCTGGTTTAATGTGGAGATCTTTGATCCACTTACACTTGAGCTTTGTACAAGGAGATAAGAAAGGGTCTATTTTCATTCTTTTGCATGCTGAGTGCCAGTTGGACCAGCACCATTTGTTGAATAGGCTGTCCTTTTTTCATTGAATGTTTATGGCTCCTTTGTCAAAAATCAGGTGACCATATACATGAGGGCTCATTTCTGGATCTTCTATTCTATTCCATTGATCCACATGCCTATTTCTGTACCAGTACCATGCAGTTTTCAACACAATTGCCTTGTAATATAGCTTGAGGTCAGGGATAGTGATTCCCGCAGATGTTTTTTTGTTGTTGAGGATAGATTTCGCTATTCTAGGTCTTTTGTTATTCCATATAAAATTGCACATTGATCTTTCCAGTTCCTTGAAGAACTGGGTTGGAATTTTGATGGGGATTGCATTGAATCTGTAGATTTCTTTTAGTAGGATGGCCATTTTTACGATGTTGATTTTTCCAATTCATGAGCATGGGAGATCTTTCCATTTTCTGAGATCCTCCTCAATTTCTTTCTTTAGAGGTTTGAAGTTCTTGTCATACAGGTCCTTCACTTGCTTAGTTAGAGTCACACCAATTTATTTCATAGTTTTTGTGATGATTGTGAAGGGTACCTTTTCTCTAATTTCTTTCTCCACATGTTTGTCCTTTGAGTATAGGAAGGTTACAGATTTGTTCTAGTTAATTTTGTATCCAGCCACTTTGCTGAACTTGTTTATCAGCTGTAGGAGTTCTCTGGTGGAATTTTTGGGGTCACTCAAGTACACTATCATGTCATCGGCAAAGAGTGATGTTTTTATCTCTTACTTTCTAATTTGTGTCCACTTGATCTCCTTTTGCTGTCTAATTGCTCTAGCCAGGGCTTCCAGTACTATGTTGAATAGGTAGGGGGAGAGTGTGCAGCCTTGTCGAGTCCCTGATTTTAGTGAGATTGCTTCAAAATTCTCGCCATTAAGTTTGATGTTGGCTGTTGCTTTGCTCTATATTGCTTTTATTATGATTAGGTATGGACCTTGGATTCCTGTTCTTTCCAGGACTTTTAACATGAAGGGGTGTTGGATTTTTTCAAATGCTTTCTCAGCATCTAGTGAGATGACCATGTGATTTTGATCTTTGAGTTTTTTTATATGGTGGATTACGTTGATGGATTTCCTTATATTAAACCATTCCTGCATCGCAGGGATAAAGCCTACTTGGTCATGATGAATGATCGTTTTGATGTGTTCTTGGATATTGTTTGCAAGGATTTTGTTGAGTATTTTTGCATCAATGTTCATAAGTTAGATTGGTGTAAACTTCTCTTTCCTTGTAGGGTCTTTGTGTGGTTTAGGTATGAGGGTTTTTGTAGCTTCAAAAAATGAGTTAGGTAGTATTCCATCTGATTCTATCTTTTGGAATAGTTTGGAGAGTATTGGTGTTATATCCCCAATGAATGTCTGATAAAATTCTGCACTGAACCCGTCTGGAACTGGGCTTTTTTTGGTTGGGAGGCTTTTGATGACTTCTTCTATTTCTTTAGGTGTTATAGGGTTATTTAGATGGTTTGCTTGGTCCTGGTTTAACTTTAGCATCTTTTATCTGTCTAGGAATTTGTCCATTTCCTCCGCATTTTCCAATTTTGTGGAGTATAAGTTTTTGTAGTAGGATCTGATGATTTTTTGAATTTCCTCAGTTTCAGTTGTTATGTCCCCACTTTCCTTTCTGATTTTGTTAATTTGTATACTCTCTCTTTGCCCTCTAGTTAGTCTGGCTAGGGGTTTATCAATCTTGTTGATTTTCTCAAAGAACCAACTCTTGGTTTTGTTGATTTTTTTCAATGGTTCTTTTTTATTCTATTTGGTCTATTTCTGCCTTAATTTTGATTATTTCTTGCCGTCTACTCTTTTTGTGTATATCTGCTTCCTTTTGTTCTAGGGCTTTTAGCTGTGCTGTCAGGTTGCTGATGTAAGCTCTCTCCAGTTTCTTTTTGGAAGCACTTAGGGCTATGAGTTTTCCTCCCAGTACTGCTTTCATTACATCCCATTTGTTTGGATATGTTGTGTTTTCATTTTCGTTGAATTCTAGAAAATCCTTAATTTCTTTTTTTTATTTCTTCTTTGACCCTGATATCCTTTAACAGAGCGTTGTTTAGTTTCCATGTGTATGTGGGCTTTTTGTTGTCTTTGTTGTTGTTAAAGACCAGCTGTAGACCATGGTGATCTGAGAGGATGCACTCTGCAGAGATCCGTCCGCCGCCCAGCAGCCTAGGTCTCCCACTCACCAGTTGTTCAGCATTTACGAGCTGCTGTTCTGGGTGGCAGATGGGCCAGGCTCCACTCTGTGTCCTGAAGTCGCCCCAGGGTGGAAACTAAGTTCCAAATTTCTCTTCCTGGTCGCTGGATCAGGCCAGACAGGGCAGGGCAAGGCAGGGGGTGCACTTTCCGTGTGCACTCTGCAGAGATCTCTCTGCTCCCTGGCAGTCAGGCCCACCACCCACCAGTTGCTCAGCCTCTACGACCCGCAGTAGTAACCTACTTCTGATGCTGTACTTCTTATTAGTCTCTTGTGTCACCTTTTCCCCAATTCATCTTGAGAATTTGATGATTTGGACATGTTAAAAGTTTTTTAGTGCCAATAATTTATCTATTAATCATGATTTTTATTCTTTCTTCCTTTCTTTGAAGAACTCCTTAATGTAACTTCTGCTAATATACTGATTGGGTAGTGGCCATTCATTTACTTTGTACTTAGGTTTGAAACATGTTTTCTGACTGACTTTTAAAGATATCTCAGATATTAAAAATCTTAGTTGCTACTTACTTATTCTGTGGTCTTGCTCTATTAAAAAAAATCTATGATTTCCTAGATTTTAGTGCTCTGAAAAAGTGTTCTGAAGAGATTCTGAAATGTTTGTTTAGTAAATTCTTCTTCAGTGCAAGCATATATAAGTACTCTCAATCTCTTTTTAAAAGTACAATTGCAGGCTACTTACTTACTTCTCTGGAGTTCAAACAGGTCAGCCATGGCTGCCTAGATAAGCTGCATTTTGTCTCACTTCACTGCACGATTGAATTCCTGGGCAAGATCTCATCACCTTTTATGTGTTCCAAATGGTCAAGTCCTTGCCAACCCCTCAAGACAATGCATTCCTTTAGATCACACACCTTCTATGTGAGCTAGGCAGTGAATCTTTTAATACATGACCTTTAGATTCAGAGCCAACATATTATATTTACTTTTGGATCTTACTATTCTTACTTGGCTGGCTCAAAGTATCTTCCTGCATTCTTTGCCTGAAGACATCTATATATACAAAGTTTGTGTTCAAGTGTGCTTTTGTTGGAGCTTTCCACACCTTTTATAATTATTGTTATCTTAGGCTTTGGATGGATGGTTGATAACTTTTGGAGACATGAAAAGCTTTCTACTTTCCTAAGCAGCCTGGATGTGTTATGGAATTTCTATCATAGTCTAGTTCTGTGTCAAATCACTGTAATAGGAGGTTTGACATCACCTAGTCTATGCCCCCTTTGTGTTTCATTCAGCTTCCCAAATTATAACATGACATTTTGATTATATTGTGATTTTGTGATTTTTTTTCTTACAGATATTTTCTTTTCTATTTTGCTTATGTGCCAACAGGGAGGGGCAAGAGGAATTTTGTCATCTACATTTCCCTTTCTTCAGTGTTCTAAGTTAGATCTTCTGTTCACTTGTTATTGATATGAATGTGCTGTCCTCAGGCACACTAGAAGAGAGCATCAGATCGCATTACAGATGGTTGTGAGTCATCATGTGGTTGTAGGAATTGAACTCAGGACCTTTGGAAGAGCATTCAGTGCTCTTAACCACTGAGACATTTCTCCAGCTCTTGCTGTTAACTTCCTAAATATGACCTTTTGTATTCATGAAAGTGATTCATCTTTTACAGTATGTTGTTTAACATGAATGCATCTTCTCTTGCCTTCCCATGCATCTTCATGACTTTGCCAGTCACAAATTTAATGTTTTCATTAAAATTCATAGTAACAGTAAAGTGTGTTTTGTCCCAACTCTACTAAATTTTACCACCCACTATTCAGTTTTATCAACCATTTTAGTTTATATGTAAGATCTTCTTTTTTATCCCAATTAATTATGGGAAGAACTTCCCAGCATAGTAATTTACATGACACATCTTAATAAATTATGTCTGTATTCATTTTTTTTGTATTTATTTCTATATGTAATACATTGTTCTAGTGAAGGTAAAAAATGAATAATGTATATGACATGTATGACACTACTGGAATACAACAGTTGCTTATAGGATCTAAGTCAAATTTTAGTTTATAACTATGTTATATATCTATATGCATATTTATAACATATGTGACATATGTATAATTTAAATATTTCTTCAAAATTATATAAAAACAAAATATGTTAAAATAAGATATTTTGGAATATATATTTAGATAACTAAAATTATGTAAAATTGGCTATTAGGTGCTTGAAAGTAATTATGTTTTATAATATACATATTACCTCATGTTCAAAAAAATCTTCATTTAGAAATGGTTAAAATCAAGACTTATGTCTCCTTATATAACCTTAAATACCCAGTAGATGCCATTTTCACAAAAGTGATATAGAAGATATTTTTGAATAGTTTACGAAGTATAAATCAAAATTCTTCACTAAGATTAAGATGGCCATCTGCCAGTATATGGAAGGCTTCAAGTACCAGCTGCAGTCAAAGAGCAAGTGTGCAACTGAACCATGCTACACATAGAAGTCATGAATATGACTATGAGGTGAAATTTCATTCCTGGTAGGGCAAATGCGCTTGTACATGGCAGTGATGTAGGCACTCCTCCTTGAGGAACTTTACTGATACATATGCATGTACTCCTGGCCATCATCAAGTTGGTTTCTATTGCTGTCACATAACACACACCCTGCCTCACTGACTCTGATATCTAGGTCCCCAACTCTATGTCCTACAAGACAAGACACAAGAAAGAAGCTGGCTGGAGTTTCATTGTGTGAGCTGTCCCAAGGCTGAAAACAACAAAGAATTGCTCACTCTCCAACCACAGCCCACCACGGGTTTCAGACCTCCTCAGCTCTTATCTAAAAACAAAAGGGACTCTTGGTCTCTACTTCTTAACTTCCTCTAGTCCTGCTAACTACCTTAGCACAGCCTTCGACCTGCCTCATGTTTTCTTTCCTTTGGCCCTATTCATAGATTCTTTCTAACTCCCACTTTGAGTGAAGTGGTTTGTCCTTCTAAATCTGTCTGTCCCTATCAACTTGTTCTCCTATTGCTCTACGCATCATGCTGCGGACTTTATACTTTCAAGCACTCAGAAACAGACAGAGAGCCATTCCATCATGGAATGGATGGTAATTTCCAAGGGAAAGTCTAAGAAAGGGACAAGACACAGTCTTTAGTTTCCCTAGGGACTAAATAAGTGTGATAACAAGGTAATGAAAGGAATTAAATGTAAGACCTACTGAAGTGTGGATCTCTGGCAGAGTCCCTGAAGCCTGGGCCCAATTGATGTTACCTTACACTGAGTTGGAGGAATGGATGCAGCACATGCATTGCAACAAGTAGGCAGCTTAGTATCATTGGAAGCTACAAAATGGTTACACCCAGAAAAATGACTTACATGAGATTAAATCACATTTCAGGAAAGTCTGGGTCTATAACTTTCTATGAACATGTGGCATGTATTCATTTTGCAGTTTCATTCTCTATTATTTTGTAGCTCTTGTTGGTCATTTTGTCCAATACCTGTATTATGCAGATTAACTGAAAGGTGTGCCAGAAGAGAGAAAGAGCACACTTTGCAAAAAATGTCCCAAAAAACTTTTTTTTTTCATTTTGCTAGTTGTCTTTGTTAAGTTACTATTCAAAATGCCAACGAGAACTAGACTTGAATTCATAGAACCTCTTGCAAATCTAGCATTCTCAAGTTATCATATAGACATAGATAATATTAATAACATTTTACTGTGCTGTAATAGAACCTGAAAACACCAAATGTCATTTTATCATAGTAAAAGTTTCTACCTTCTTTTATGTCTCACCTATCAGGTAAAGTTGTAGTAGTTTTCTGATCTGCAGTCAGACTATAGCAAAACTCAGTGCTTTGCATTTTGGTGAGTTCAAAGCCAAAACAAACATGGTCAAAGATAAGAACAAATTTTTTTCACCTACAGCTACAGAAGCTCAGAGAAACCGCCCCAAAGCAGAGCTTTCCATGAGCAAGGAGATATAAAGTCTTTTGGTGGGGAACCCTATACATATTTACAAGAAAATATCCTTCATAACATTTCACATTTGTAAGCATATTGAATTTCATCTGAAAGTTGCTGGACATGCTTAATCAAGATTAAAGTATATACAGAAACTATGGCAGATTGGAATAATTCTGAGTAATTATGATCAGGGCCTTTTAAACTTTTCTCATCCTGGAATATTACTTTGATAAAAATTAATGAACAAACAAATGAATGAATATATAACTAAATAAATAGAACTTAAAAATGAAAATTCACACTATCTATATAGGTTTATAAATCTAGAATGAAAGTAAAACCTTTATTTACTAAAATTAGTGTGATATATCTTAAAACATTTTAGTATGACTATAATCTTATTAAAGGTTCAGGTAAAATTGTATACTAACAAAGTGTGCTTATGTTTTATAAAGAATTAATTTTAGCTAAGTATTGATACTACAATACAGCTTCTAGAGTGTTTTCCAGAATTTTCCAACATCCTGATTTTATAATTGCTAATGTCATGTTGAATAAACATATGGTAGAGAATAGCAAAAATGTATTTGATGTCTGTTTTATCACAGACCCTGCAGCTCTTCCTAATCTCAGAAACCAGGCCATGCCTCTCTGCAGCTGGTAAGCCCCAGTTGGGAGAGTCAGAACACAGAGTTGTCAGCAGGAAGTGGAGAGTGACAAACCTGTTCCCTCTGCCTTGTAGCTGTAAGATAAATTTATTTATAGTCCCATCAGTTACTTATCTGCTTGGCATGTTCATCACACGGTGTTGAACTTTTAACATATTTCTGAGAGCTAGATAAATCAGAGAATTCTATTTTTCTGGGATTTCTCTGAACACTCTTTCTTAACCAAATCTTACTATCATGTTGTTCATAGTATTTGTCTTGCTTATTCCTATTTTAAGCTATTTTTCTCAATGAAGCTCAGCTTCGTGCTTTGTGTGTTAAGGCTATGCTGTTATTAAGGCCCCCAATGTTTGTTACCCTTAGATCTCTGATATGAAGTTGCATCTCAGACATCAAGATGTAATACTGACCCCCACAGTCATGAGGCACTCTCTCTTAAGAAGTCTTATTCTGAAGGCTTTTTTTTTAAGTTTTATTTTACTTTTACACTTAAGATTTTTTGTCCCTCCTGGTCCACTCTCCTATTGTTCCATTCCCATACCTTCTCCACATCCCCTTATCATCTCCACAAGGATGTCCTCTCCCCAGCTCTAAATTCCCTGAAGCTTCCAGTTTCTTGAGGGTTAAATACATCTTCTTTGACTGAACGCATACTTGAGAGTCCTCTGCTGTTGGGAGCCTCATATCAGCTAGTATGTGCTCCCTAGTTGGTGATCCAGTGTCTGAGAGATCTCAGGAGTCCTGAGGACTAATTACGTTCCATGTTCTTTCACAAACCTGCCACTCTCTTAGTCTTCATTAAAACAAAGTCAATTTAAAAGTTGTTGGAAATTCTGTCCTAATCTACAATTCATTTAACAGTATGTTTTAAAAATCTCCATTTAGCATCTCATGTAGCAATTTTTTAAAAATCATTCTCATACAATACAGTGCAAAGATATGCTAATTTAATGCTTATGTGCTCTTTAGTGACAGTAGTAAAGAACGAAAAGCAGTTGTTTTCAACTATTAAAACATTATATTTCTGTGCATGCACTCTGAAATCATTTCAGTCCATAATGTCCCCATGGTCTGGAATCTGAGTAGCGTTTCAGGAAGTGTCAGCTGATGCTTCATAGTGTGGTAGCCTGTACAGAACAAAGTATACATGTTGTGTATTCAGAACTACACTATGGTGAAGAAACCACCACTGTATTCTGTATTTGATAACAAGTTTATTTTTCATCAAGCACAATCACAAAATGTTTATGGTGGCCCATTTTCCCTATGCAACCTTAAACTGAAGATCATTGGTGTTAGTTTACTTTGAAAGTCAACTAAAATTTAGTAGTAGATCAATGAGTAATTTGCGTCATTTTTGTTGGGATATTTTCAAATTAAAACTTGTTTTTAATGAATTAAGCTGCTATGAACATAACGGAATACATGTGCTTGTGGTATGATGGAGAGTATTAAGGTGTATGTCAAGGAGCTGTACAGAAGGGTCAGCTTGTAGAATTATTTCTAATTATCTGAGGAACTGTCAGATCAATTTTCATAGTGGTTGTGCCAGTTTATAGCCCATCAGCAATGGAAGATCGTACCCCTTTCACCCCATCCTCACCAGCATGTGTTTTCACTTGAGATTTTATCTTAGCCTTTCAGATTGATGTAAGTTAAAATACTTAAGGTCTTTTAGATTTGTATTTTTCTGACAATTAAGGGTGTTGAACAATTTTTAAGTGGTTCCCAGTCAATGAAGATTTCTCTGTTTAGTCCTGTTCCCCAATTTTTGATTGGATTATTTAGGTTGTTGGAATTTATCTTTTTGAGCTCTTTTTAAAATTATCTTTTATTTTTTTTCTTTTAATTTTTTTGTATTTTTATGAGATACTCTCTATATTTACATTTCAAATGTTATCCCCTTCCCTCGCCAAATTCCCATCCCCTTCCTGCTCCACTTGTCTTCATGAAGATGTACTAGCTCCTAATCACCCTATTCAACTCAGTGACTCTGCATTCCCATACATTGGGAGAACATGTCCTCCCTGGAACAAAGGCCTCTTCCACATTGATGACAAACATCATTATTTTCAGCTACATATGTAACTGGAGCCATAGGTCTCTCAAAGGGTGCTCAGTTGTTTGTGTTTTAGTCCATGGGAGTTGTGGAAAGTTGGGTTGGTTGCAAATGTTGATCTTCCCATGAGGTTGCAATGCCTTTCAGCTCCTTCAATCCTTTCTTTAGAACCTTCATTGGAGTCCCCGTGTTCAGTCTGATGGTTAGCAGCAAGCATGCTCAGCTTTATCTGTATGACTCTGGCATAGCCCCTGAGGAGGCATCCATATGGGTTTCCTGCCAATAAGTACTTCTTGGCATCAGCAATAGTATTTTGGTTTGGTGGCTTCATAACGGTGGCTCCCAGGATGAGGCAGCCTCTGAGTGATCTTGTCTTCAATCTTTGTTCCTGTATATGACCTTGTATTCCCTCCCATGAGTGCTTTGTTCTCTGTTTTAAGAAGGACTTATTTTTGAGCTTCATAATGTCTGTGAATTGTTTCTTAGGTATTCAGAGCATTTTGGGGCTAGTGTCCAATTGTCAGTGACTGCATATTATTTCTGTTCTTTTGTGACTGGGTTACCTCACTGATAGTGTCTAGTTCCTTCCATTTGCCTAAAAATTTAATAAAGTCATTGTTTGTACTAGCTGAGTAGTTCTCCACTGTGTAAATGTACCACAATTTATGTATCCATTCCTCTACTGAAGAACATCTGAGTTCTATCCAGCTTCTGGCTATTTTGAATAAGGCTGCTATGAACAAGGTGGAACATGTGTCCTTATTTTATGTTGGAGTATCTGTGGGGTATAAACCCAGGATTGGAGTAGCTGGGTCTTTAGGTAGTACTATGTACAATTTCCTGAGGAACTTCCAGACAGATTTCCAAAGTGGTTGTACCAGCTTAGGACCCTGCCAACATTGGAGGAGTGTTTATCTTTCCTCACATCCTTGCCAGAATCTGCTGTCACCTGTGTTCTTTATCTTAGCCATTCTGAATGGTGTACAGCGAAATCTCAGGGTTTTTTAGATTTTCATTTTCTTGATGACTAGTGATGTAGAACATTTTTTAGGTACTTCTTGGCCATTTGGTATTCCTCAGATGAGAATTCTTTGCTTAGCTCTGCACCTCATTTTTAGTAGAATTGTTTGATTCTCTAGAGTCTAACTTCTTGAATTCTTTGTGTATATTGGATACTATCCCTCTATATGATATAGGATTGGTAAAGAACCTTTCCCAATCTGTTGGCTGCCATTTTGTCTTCCTGATATTGTCTTCAATCTTACAGAACCTTTGCAATTTTATGAGTTTCCATTTGTTGATTCTTGATCTTAGAGCATAAGCCATTGGTGTTTGTTCAAGAAAATTTCTCCTGTGCCTATGTGTTCTAAGGTCTTCTCCACTTTCTGTTGTTGAATGTAAATTTAGTGATTTTATTCTTTCTATGCTTAGTGTTTTAACTATAGCAGGCCATTGATTTTATGATCTGTCTGTTTTGCATTATCTGTCTCAATGCTTTCTGATTCTCTATATACATGCCTTTCCCCCTTTCCTGTATTTGGGACTATTTCTCTTATAATTTAAATATTAATCTGAATTTCTCTTCCCCTTTCTTCCTGATCTGTAAATGTGGGCTTTCATCTTTGCCCACAATTGCAGATGGGAAACTTAAATACTCTTATGGTTTTATTGCTGTCATTGATGAATGCTCTAACTCATCTGTTTGTCTTCCACAACTTTATTCTGTCTTCTACTTGTCCTCTTCTTTCTTTAACAACAAATGAAAATATTACCTAGTTTAATATGGATTTTAGTTTTAGTATTTTAATTGGAATGTTATTTTTACTATTTCTAACTTTGTTAAATTTTGTCATATTCTGTTTTTATTCTTATTTCATTCTGTTATTTTTATATCTGCTAGCTGACTTAGGAACTGAAGGTAAGGATAGGTATGAGTATTAAATCAATGCAATAAAAGCCAATGTAAGAAAAATAAGTATGATAGTTTGTAAGTTTTAGGATCCACAGTTTGAATACTCATCTTTTAAGGAAGTTATCTGTAAGAAGTAAAAAAAGAATATAGCACGAGAAAGAGAGGAATTTATAAAGAAAGGGTAGACAAAGAATGGTAGAGTATACCAAAGATTGAGTGTTGAAATTTATTTTAAAAAATTTATAAAACCCAGTCAAGGTATCAAAAACCAAAACCAAATCCCTTAGTAACAATATATGGAAAATAGTACAGAAAATGCTCTCAATTTCTTCTAATTTATGCTGTAACTCTTATCATATATATATATATATATATATATATATATATATATATATATATATATATATATAATAACTAAGCTGAGATATGTTTCTTTTTTTAATTGAACAACTTTATTTTAAAAAACAAAGATAAATGTACAGATTTTAAGCATTTTTGCATAAAAGTATACGAATACATTTTTGTCAGTACTTGTCTTTTTTAAAAGGTTTGATAGTATGCATTAAGATCTTATTAGTTGCAATGAGCATAAAGTACATGTAAAATAAGATGTAACCTGGATATGTTTCATTTTAGTACAATTTACTTCAGAAATTCTATTATAAAGGCATGCTGAATTTAATCAGAAGACTTTTCTGTGTCTACCAAATGCTCATGTGACTTAAATCTTTATTTTTATGTTATATTATTTACATCAAAATATAGCTATTGAAACAGACTTATTATATTAGGTTACCACTTATCTACTTGATACCGCAAGAAAAAAAATGAGAAACAATATTCATACGAAAGCTTTTATACAAATATTCATAGGATCATTATGAGAAAATAGAAAAGATATAAAAGTTTATTAAGTGAATGAATAGTTCTGCTCCTGAATGAAATAATGTTTTACTGTGTAGTCAAAAGATAAACAATGAAAGATGAATAATTTCTATTATCCTCATTGGTTATTACATTCTTTGGAGCCCACCTCCCATCCCTAGGTTTTGGATTGTATTTATTGATTGATGGACTATGGACTATGTCATCAAAGAAACAGAAATTAGCAAATTGTGATGAAACTATTTTATATTGATAAAATATTATGTGGATAAAAATAATCTATTTCCTTGGCCATATATATCAGCTTTACTTATGTTGCCCGTTAACTGAAAATTATGATTTAAATCCCTAGTGTTATTAACTATATTAAGATATATAACTTTCTGTTAAATATGGCCTACTAGCAACATATACAACATTTCTGATGTAGTGTTTAAATATGAATCCAAGTGTGCTTTTCATGTGGCATGCTGGGTAATCAGTCTTTTGTGCTGTGAACACTTCTTTTGTTTTGGAACAGTCATCATCTTCATGTTGGCTTTGCCTTCTCACAGAGTTTTGGCATTTCATTAACTAGTAAGGTCGCACCTAGTTCTTAGTGGACTCACTTCTATGCTCCACGATCTGAGAATGCAATTAAAAGTGCCAGCTCTGGTTGACTTTTATATCAGACATATGATGAGATATTACAGACAAGTCTAAGTTAAGCCTTATTAAAAGTCTACTGCTAAAAATCACACTGGACACTTATACACATTTCATTAATTTCAATGGGTCAGATTAACAAGGCTGTGTGCTGTATTAGTGTCAAAAGTGGAGGAGAGTGTCAGTTCTGATTATTGTGAAGGGAGCAAAACTTCTAAGGGAACATAAAACCAGTCTATGATTCACTAGTAGATTAATCCTTTGTAATTATGGCAATATTTTATAGAAATTAGATATTTCTGTCAACCAGAACTAAAGTTTCATTTTTTTAGTTCATGACAATAAACAGAAAAATTATTTTCTAAAACTGACAACAAGCTAAACTATTTTCTTTTTGATTGTGCATGTGTGTGTGTGTGTCTGTGTGTGTGTTTGTGTGTGTGTGTGTGTGTGTGTGTGTGTGTGTGTGTGTGTGTGTGTGTGCGTCTGTGTTTTGCATGTCCCTTCTCACATGCAGAGGTTTCTCCTTTCACTGTGTGGTTTCCAAAGATCAAACTCAGGTCTTCAGTCATGGAGGCAATTACATTTACCCACTGAGTCGTCTTACATCTCAAATCATATATCCTTATGCAAGCTAAATAGATAAAGAAACGTGCCTTTTGGGAGATGAAACAGCACTAATAAATAATACAAATTGCTATCTTTAAAGGACTATGTAACATGAGCTAATGTTCAGCAACTCATCCTTGATAGGACTAAAACTTGTCTCACAAAATTTGTGTTATGGACCACAAAACTCTCCAGTTTTCCACCAAGTTTAATGCCTACTTCCTTTCTTTTTACTCATTATCCTGAGCAAACTTCTCTGCAATCAGACTCTGCTTTATGCAAAAGAGAAACTTCCAGACACATTGTCCCAGCATTCAAAGAAGCTGGATGAATAACTTTACAGTGTCCAGAATGAAAAGTCTTACAAAACAGAATTTTATATCAAAACTTGTTTAACCAAAACATTGATTAAATATATAATCAAATGATTCTATTCTATCAAAATGTGAGAGTGTTGTAGTAAACACTCTGCGGGCCCGATTTTAGTATGGAGCCCCATGTTCCTTTGTAGTCCAGTCTGAGCTGCCACCAGGGTCTCACTCGATTTGCACAACTCCCTTTCCTGGCGGTTTTCCACTGCCTGTTTTCTGTCTCAGTCCTGGGGAGTTTGTTAACACCCAAACCCAACACAAACGTAACTCTATAGCCCAATAGCTCTTCATACAGGTTTATGTGTTCCATTCTCAATCCACAAACCCTCGACACAACAAGATTTCATCAAATAGACACCGATACAAACTGCTCTTCTATATGAGATATTAGACCTATATAACCTTATTGTTCATATGTATTTAACACCAATAAAGCCCACCTTGATCCAGCTCGTATTTCTGGACATCTATGTTGGGACCTTCTTCCTCCCTCGTCCTCTGACCTCTCTCCACCTCCCTCACCCCGCCCAGTCACTGACTTTTCTCTATTTTACTAATTAAAATGGGAAAGTTCAGATGAAGTCACCTCATGTGACTAGGCAGTCCTTCTTGGGAAAGTGGAATTAACATTAAACTATGACCAACTTCAGACAATCTACATGGAAGTTCTAAGTATAAGATAAAAAATAGACTACAAATATTAGAAACAATGAATTTAATCATTGGATCCTAACTTCAATGTACCTAAGTCTTACTATACTATCATTTATTTTTAGTATGGATTGTTTCTATGATGATAAAATATTAACATTATATTTCTACTACTATTTGGTTTATAGTTATAGGGATCAAAATAAGTAAAAAATTTATCTTATGGACTGTGAATTGATCTATGTAAACCATTCAGTTTATAATTTTTAAAAATATATATCCAATAAATACCTATTTAGTTTTGATAACATGTTTTAAATAAATATTTACATCGAAGCTTGTTTTTTATGACTGTAATAAAGACCTTGACCAAATGCAATTTGAGAAGGAAAGGTTTTACTTAATGTTAGTGGTAAAGTCCATCAGGAAAAGAGATGGGGGCTGACACGTGAGGTATGAACTGAAGCAGAGAACACAGAAGAATGTTCTTCACTGTTTTGCGATACATATTTGATTTCTTATACAACTTCACACCATTTATCCAGGGGTGGCACCAACAGTGGGCTCAGTCCTTACATCACTCATTAACCACGGAAATTCTTCACCAAATTTCCTATGGGATCATTTAGTTGGAGGCATTTTCTCAGCAGAAGTTCCGTTTTCCTAGATGACCCTGGCTTGTGTTAAGTTGGCAAAAATTTAACCAGGAAAGCTCTTTTATACATCCTATTGAAAAAGAACCAGTTGGAGCTACTTCGAGTCATGAACAGCCAGAAACCTCAGCCACCAACAATCAGATGAGGGAAGATGAACCAAGAGGGGGCTGCTAAGAGGAGAAAAAGGAGCCAGAAAGGCAATAGAAAAGGGGGCAGCAAGGACCCTCTCCAAGAGAAAGGGCAGCCCGCTGGGACAAGGAGAGAAAAGGAAAGGAGTTTTGGGAGGCAAGAAGCATTCCACGCTACCTGCTTTAGGTGGCAAGAAGAAATGCGTGCCCCACCAAGGTGGGAAGAGGAAGTACTGTTCTCTGCACTAGACCTGTTCTGCCAAGTTAGGACTGTAGTAACGGTTAAGTTGTTCGTGCTGCAGGCTGGTTCAGGAGGTGTCTGCTCTCCTCAATGAGCTTCACATTGAATGGGTAGGGCAGGTTTTCCTCGAGTCCGTGCTGGACTACGAACTAATGCCCGAGAAACTGAGTGGAAATTGTTGTATTTCGAGAACATGAGAATTATAGAAATAATATAGCCAGAACCAGGAACACTAGATAAGGGTTGATCAAGATTTCTGAGTTGTAGTAGATTCGTTTCAAGAGTCTTGCATTATTTTTCTAACAAAGTTTGTATATTTATCAAAGCAGGGAGAATGGGGGAAATTATGTCTATCTGTGATTTACAAGTATTGTAAAGGTATGTTGGTACCAGGTGTTGCTTTTAACTTTCACTGTTGGTAAAGGTTGTATGTGAAGCCAGGGATCTGGGTATCAATATGAAGTGTGCTTGCAAAAAACAAAGTTACAGGGGTTTTTTAAAAGGACGCTTGTATTAGGAAAACTCAAAAATTCTTTTAACACACAAGTATAATATTAAAAGTATTAGTGTTTTATGCCGTTGGTTCAGGTGGTGCATTTGGCCAATGAATTGCTTTAAGTGATAAATTAGAACCACACTAAATAATGGTAATTAACCTTGTTACTCCAGAAAAATAGTTGTCATTTGGTTTGTAACTGGCGGCTTCTGTTTAGTTGGCCTGGGTATTTGGTTTACAAGAAGTGCTGGGCTCAAATTCACTATTTAGCCAAGGCTGACCAGGAACTCATGCCAAGTGCTGAGATTCTAAAAGAGCAGCTGCACCCGGAGATTTCCTGTTTATTTCCTAAAATAAAAACATTATTTCCTGAATATTTTCCCCTGTTTTGTTGTTTTATTTTGATCTTAATAAAGATTCCAAAAAAGATGAAATTATATAATTTGGAATAACACTGTTCAAGAACAGAATATAAACAATCAGTTGCAGTTTTATGTGTAGCAAATTCATTAACAGGATGATAATGAGCTTATGAAAATCCATTATACACAAAACTAACACTCATCATCTGGTTATTACTAACATCAAGGATTTATGACTTTCATAGAGTTTGATGCTAGTTTAATATCTAGTTTTAGTTGTATTAAGTAGAAATAAAGTCATTTACTCAGATACTACTGTGCTCTTCATTTTGATTTTTTTGTCCATGTTTATAAAAGCTGCTTTTTGTTTCTTTTCTTTTTTATTTTCTTATCATTCTCTTACTTGCTTGTCACAAAATAATTATATGCAATGTGATATTTCTATACATGTACACATAGTATTAAGGACCAAATTATCAATTGCTTTAAACATTTACCAGTTTTTGATGATTATATATAATTGTGTGTGTGTGTGTGTGAGTGTGAGTGTGTGTGAGAGAGAGAGAGAAAGAGAGAGAGGTACAGGTATAGTTATAAATTATATATATATATATATATATATATATATATATATATATATATATATATATATATATATATGCTTTTTAAAACCAAAATACAATTTGAATGTTTATGAAAGTAAACATTTCTTTTTCAAAATTCAGGCAGTTTTTTTGTTTTTATTAAATATTTTTATTTACATTTTGAATGTTATCCCTGCTCCTGGTTTCCCCTCCAAAAACGTTCTATCCCATCCCCCTCCCCCTGCTTCTATAAGGGTGTGCCACCCACCCACCCACTGCTCCTCCCTCCCTGCCCTAATGTTATACACTGGGGCAAGATAAAGGGCTTCTCCTCTCACTGATGCCCAACAAGGCCATCCTCTGCTACATGTGCATCTGGAGCCATGGGTATTTGGTAGCACTCCATTTTATAAATAAACCAACATAATGTCCTCATTCAACTGTTGAGAAATGTTTGCCAATTAGAGAATAGGGATTTATCTCTTCAGTTTAGATTACTTTTGCCATAAGGGCAGTAAAAATTTACCAAAAACACAAAAAGGTAATTTATTAAAATATATGACAAGAAGGCAGTATGTGAGCTCCCACAGAGAGAGGACACCATGACCAAGAGGAAGGAAAACCCTTTTTAGCAGCTTGAAATTACTTGGCATTTTCCTAGTAGGCTGTTTTTGAGGGCTCTGAGCATTAACAGAAGATAGGAGTCTTCCTTGATTCCTTCAGTAATAAAATTTACAGGACAATTTATTTCTCGTGATACTGCCTGATTGTGTAAGTAACAATTGGTCAGTAGAAATTAAAGTCTGTTGTTTGTGTAAAGATGTTATATTCTTAGGATCAAGAACAAATAGCCCTGAACTGATTGTTGAAAAATGAAGATTTTTGAAGGTATTTTTAGCTTTTTTCAGTCAACTTTTAATAAATGTTTCCATTCACTTTTTGAGTGAATTGAGAAATGTGATATGTTAAATTCCAGGCATTGCTAAGTTAACATGGGAATCAATACATGCTGCCGCAATATAAATTTGACGAGACTCAGAAAGAGATCTGAATCTGAAACTAAGCAACTACAAGAACAACAGAAACCCTAGGAAAGATATTTGTGTTTACTTTATCTATCTATGTATTTCATTTTTTAAAATATTGATTTTTTTGTAATATAACTTAGTATAAATAACAGTTAAATATTCAATAATTTATTGTAGTCCTGTTTAATTACTATCCTCATGTTTTGTACAAAATTTTATCAAATATTGTTGACTTTTTTAATAACAGAACTACCTTTTTGAATCATTTAGTGATTGATTATGTGATATAGCTGAGCTAATCTGCATAGAATTCAGAACTACTCAAGGAAGAAAAAGCATGGGCTCTGAATATCAAATTTATGACTTAGATTTGGACTAAAATATCTGGTCACTAACAGATTTTTTTTTATCAATATGTTGTTTATTCATTGAACAGATATGTAGTTTACTATTTTTTATTTCACCATTAATGAATGAATGAATGAATTTACTTTATATCTCAATCAGAAGTTCAATTACCTTTTCTCCCCTCAATTTCTCCCCAATCCTTCTAAACCCTTCTCCTTTTTTTCGCAGAGGAGGGGACACATCTGATGGATATCAACCCACCTTGGCAATCAAACCTATTTTATTTTTTCCTTTTTAGTAAGATTGAAATTTATCATGCCTGTGTAAAAAGAACACAAAATTTCCTCAATAATGATATTTTAAATAAAATTCATCTGATTCTCATTTTTATCTTTCATAATTCTTACATTTTCATTAGTTTAAATTTATATGTGAAAACAAAAATATTTTTAAAGGTCTTTAATTACACTTTTTTTCATTTTTTTCCAAATTTACATGTAACCTAAATTATCAAAAATGCCTATGTTAAAAAAAAATTATTTCAATTCTTATCAATGTGATTAATATTGTGAACAATAAAAATAAATGTAAATTTAGGAATCTCCCCATAATAATATACAAAATATGGGAAGATAAATTTTGTTCTCATAAAGCCACACACATTTTACCATTTTTACCATCCTTCATATTCATGACTTATAACAGCTAATATTAATTTTTATATTATCTTTACTTACGCAGTAATAGTGGCTAACTCTTCAGATTGATGTGAAGCTGCCAGTGTTTAATCACTTGTGTTAAAAGTGGTGTAAATGTATGTGAATGCATGCCATTTGCAATAAACATGTGAAAATAACTTGCACATTCAATCAGGATCTGTAAATAGGAACAGAAGTAGCCATGCTGGCTGGGTGAGTGAGCTTATCAATATGTTGTGTTTTGTATCCACAAGTGAGTTTATGGAAAGAGGTTGGAACTGAACTTGGCATTTGCAACTAGTTTCTGTGTATCTTTGCCTAACAGAAAGGACTGAAGATTCTAATAGCTGTATCCCTCCTCCAGCAGCATCTCAGGCTGCTGAAGTTTTGTAGTGTTGTTTCCTGGACTTACTGGTCTCCCAGTGAAGTGTTAAGCATTCTCATTTAACAATATGGATTTATGTATAGTTGCTTCATATTTACTACACGACAATGATCAGAGATTTGCTATATACTGAGGACACGACAATGAAATGATTTGTTTTTCAACTAATCTTAAACAATGTTATCAATTTAATATTATATCTTTCATGTGTAATGTAATGACATTTCTTTTGGAAATACAACTTCTCGGTACTCCTTAATATCAGAGGTCAGCATGAATATTTTGTACTATTCCCCAATAGGTGACCTTATTTCATCTAACATAAATGTAAAAAACATGACATTCATGTTTAAATTAGACCTTTAAAAGGTTTTATGAAACTTTAGATAATTCAGGTTTTTAATCATTATTTTTAAAGGTAGGAATACTCAGTCTTATACAAATCTGTGTCTTTTCTTCTGGCAAGGATAAGAAAAGCAAAGACTGGTTTGTGTTACCATTCCAACCTTTGACACATGTTCTCCTGATAATCCTTAGGAAAGGACCTTCAATTCCAGTAGATCAGTTAGTTCACCTCATGAAGGTAAATCTCAATCTTGAGTTCTCCAGTGCAGGCTCTCTTTACAATGTCCATGAAATCAGCACATAGTTACTTTTATTTTGAAATCAGACTGTGCTAACTCACTCTTGGGAAAAAAGAAGAAACACTAGCTCCTAGAATATTTTTTTTAACATTAAGCTTTAGTAGAACTTTGGTTGTTTCTGTGGGAGGACTGGCCAGGAGGGTATTTTATGTCATATTTTCAGTATTTTTTTTATCTTTTGAACGTGGATTCTATTCAGTGTTCTGTTTTAAAATTAAACTGTGATTAAGGTATGAATGGAATTTATAGACCCTTATAGCTGTATTGACATATTTCATTCACAAGATCACTTGTGACTATTCAATCTAATATTTTTCTTCCAAAAGAGTGTAGTTTTCTTCTGAGACCAAGTTGTGTCAGGGACTCCACAGCAATTAAGGGTCTCTCTCATCTTTTCAGTGTCTTTGCTGGCCCAGGATTTCTTGCTCCTTGGAATCCATGCAGGGCATAAGGTCTACCATCCCATTGCTGTAGCTGTTTTCATTGCCATATCAGGAAATGAGCTTTACAAAGTTGTCACTGAGAGCAATGCCATCCCAGGATGACAGGTGGAAAAGTGGGAGTTGCTGTTGAAGTTGCCAGAGACAACCTGGTCCTCAGTGTAGCCCAGGTTGCCCTTTAGTGGGCCCTCAGATGCCTGCTTCACCATCTTCTTAATGTCATCATATTTATCAGGTTCCTTTAATACTCATGTCAGATCCACAACGGATACACTGGGGATAGGAACATGGAAGGCCTGGGAGCACGGTGAGGTCTCCTCAGAGATTAGGCTGCAGCTCTGTAGACAAATGCTTCTTCTGTGGCTCTCCACCATGGATCTTGGTGTAATGAGTCAGTCCAATATTCTGAACAGTTATTGTCACGGCAGAAAATGGATGTGTAAAACCATACTACACTACTCAGGGTGGGACTGAGATTAAAGACCTTTTGTAGGGAAGAATATCTGGGAAGGGAAGAGTGGGCCTGTATGCTGGATGCCTCACATGGAGATCTGTGGTGCGGCTAGATGTGTGGGTTCAGGTGAAGGGGAAAGGAATCCAGCAAGAACAGAGAACTGTTTCTGCCATCTCTGTTGCTGGTGCTACACTGTCTCCTCCATTTCCACCCCTGCAGTCCAGGCTGATCCAGGTAGACAGGTTCAGGGGAACTTCTGGCAGTGACTTCTGGAGAGTGAATTGCTTCCCAAGCTATGGTGTTACAGCTCTTATGACAGAAACATTCAGACAATGTAGTAACTCCTGCACACATTTAATTCTTTCTGTATAAAATTTCCTATACACAGTTTGGGGATGGGTCAGGGTCTGATGGTTACTTCCTATTGGCTTGGCCTGAGAGCTTCAGAATACCTCATCTACATATTTGAGGGTGTGGTCTGTCTTGAGCCTAGATGACCTGTGGTCATGTCCTCATCTGTGGAGGAGTGGCTTGGAGCATTGTCCTGCATTGACTGTAAACCTCTCCACTCAGGTATGTAGGGGGCTGTAGCTTCATGAGAGGGGTCTATTCTCCTGAGAGATTAGGAAGCTTCTTGACGTCCTTTAGGTTTCCTGGGGATTCAACCTATAACAGCCCACAGCCCCACAGAAAAGTGTATAGGCTAAACGCTTCAGGCCTCTAGGTTCTTCATTAGCATGGAGAACTCTGTTTCAGGCCTATGTGATTGCAGGTCACGTCTATTTTATGTGACAAGCATGTCATGTGCTCCAAGTTAGGTGTCTGGTAGGGAGCTAGGAGTTAGCTAAGACTCAGGTGGGTGCCCACCGAGGCTCTACCTTACCAAACTTTCTGACATGGTTTTACATCACACATTGTAAAGACAGAGTTTCCTCCAGTTATAGCAACTCCAATCAAAACCTTTTATATATGTATAGTATTAGGAAATACCATTGTGGTAGCTTTCTACATGGTTTCCAAGAGTCCTTCAGCATTAGTTGTTGCTCCTTATATTCACTCCTGTACCCATCCAAACAATTTCTGCTCCATTTAATTCTGTTTAATACCTTTTAATATCCTCTATATCCTTTCATAATTTATATACTATACTTCCTTTATTGGAATATCTTTTCTACTCCCTGCTTTGTGTCTGGCCTCTAAGGCTATTCTAAAAGTAACACGCATGCGCATAGAAGAAAACTGATGTAATGGTTGCTGTTTTGGGTCTGGGTTGCCTCGTTTGGAATCATTGGCTCGACTTTCATTTATTTCCCTGGAAAATTTGCCCACCTTTCTTTCACAATTGAACTCAAATTTCTTTAGTGGACAATTAGCTTATAGTGTCTTTATCAAATAATTCCAATTAAAGTATGAGTACATAGAAGGATAGGAAATACAATAACATTTGTGCTGGAATCTAGCTTCTTGCACATAATTTTAGGTACATCTCCTAGGTCATTTGAGAAATCTCTGTCATCTGCAATTTTTAAAAGAAATATTAGAAATGTGTGTATTCTGTAACATTTCTCAATGAAATTTGCTTGATGTTTTCTTCTTTGTGTTTCTGTCATCATTTATATATATATATATATATATATATATATATATAAAACGCTTCAACGAGTATTTGTTTTCTTCTGAGTTATTATACTTTACTGGGTATAAGGCTGATTCTGCCAGTAAAGATATTGTGAGATTATGAATCTTTGTAGGGGCATTATTCCAAGTTTACTCAATATTGACATCTCATTGGGGTGGTCAATCTTTTTGTTGGGTGTACTTTTTGTGTGTTTTAAGAGAATTTTCCTCCATATAGCCTTGGCTGTCCTGGAACTCTCTTTGCAGACCAGTCTGGTGTCAAACTCACTGAGATGTGCCTGCCTCAGCTTCCTGTGTGTTAGATTAAAATGTGTGCCACCACTGCTCAGCTGATGGGGAATTTGAATTATTTCTCAAACTATAAATATAATGACTAACTGAGTGGATGCCAATATTTCTAATTCAAGTGAAACTTACTTTTTTTCGTGTGTATAACTTTAATTTTGCATTTTTAATTAAACAACTTTATTTTAAAGAACAGAGATAAATGTACAGATTTTAAAAGCATTTTTCATATATTTTTGTCAGTATTTGTTTTTTGAAAGGTTTGATACAATGCATTAAAAACTTACAAGTAACAATAAGATAAAGTACATATAAAAATGTAACATGGAAATAGACAAAGTTAGGTTTTTTTTTTTCTTTGAGTTTGTTTATATGGTGGATTACATTGATGGATTGCCATATATTGAACCATCCCTGAATCTCAGGAATGAAATATACTTGATCATGGTGAATGATCATTTTTATGTGTTCTTGGATTCGGCTAGCAAGAATTTTATTGAGTATTTTTGTGTCAATGTTCATGAGGGAGATTTGTCTGAAGTTCTTTTTCCTTGTAGGGTCTTCATGTTGTTTAGGAATGAGAGTAATTGTGGCTTTGAAGAATGAATTGGGTAGTGTTCTCTCTGTCCTTATTTTGTGGAATCGTTTGGAGAGTATTGGTATGAGGACTTCTCTGAAGGTGTGATAGAATTCTGCACTGAAGCCTTTGGGAGACTTTTGATGACTATTTCTATTTCTTTAGGTGCTTTGGAATTGTTTAGATGGTTTATATGATCCTGATTTAACTTTGATATCTGGTATCTGTCTAGAAATTTGTCCATTTCCTCCAGATTTTTCCAGTTTTGTTGAGTATAGGCTTTTGTAGTAGGATCTGATGATTTCTTGAATTTCCATAGTTTTTGTTGTTATTTTTCCCAATACATTTCTTACACATTTCCTTGTCATTTATAGGAAATAATGCTTACAGTTAAGGTGTTCACATATATTGTTATAAATTATTAAGAAAACACAATATATAAACATCTGACTTATTTAATAAAGTGCATTAATTACATATACTGTCATTGCATACATATAAAATGTAAGGGATGATGTCACATTGTGAATAACTATACGAATAAACAGTCCTCTATTATTGGTTCATAAAAGTTGGTTTGTGTGTTTTTGTGTGGATTGAAGAGGGTTTTCTAGTTAACAGTAGGCATTCTTAGAGTACAGAAGAGTTACTTAGTTATGATAGAACCTTCAAGTCATCTAAACAATACAGCCACGAGGTGAGATAACTTTAGGAAACAAAGAAAGTCGACAGTTTTATAACACAATTACTAGACCAATATTTCTGAAGTGGGAAAATTGTACACCAGGCTGTGTAAAATGAGACATGCTTCCAGGAAGAAAAGTAGACAGTGCTGTAGGCAAAGGGAACAGAGTAGCTTTGATCAGGTCACATTAGAAAGACTGCACTGGCGGCAAAGAGGAAGGCTGGTTAAACATAGGAGATAATGCAGGAAAGCATAATGTCAGAAAAACTAAATATCCAAATTATAATGATGGAAATACATCTGAACCGTGGAGGTTTGGAAATACTTGAAGGAGTAAGAATTTATGGTGAATACTGGGGTATGAAAGGAAAGGAAGGTATGTTGTAAATGATTTTAAGGTGGTGGAATATTTCTAATTTTTGTGAAAGCAAATCCTTTAGGGGATTACATTTTTCCTTCAAATCAAGGATTTTATACATGCTAACTGATGGCTGCTTGGCACATTTTCTACCGCTGAGCTACACTTCAGTTTCACAAAGTTTTATTTTCTGACGATGAAACAGCCTTTCTTCAAGGTTCTTGAAGATCAACCATGGCTTTGTATATCAAGCCTATTGTCTTGATAACATACTCAGCTCTGCTTTGCCTTTATTGATGTAGAAGGAAGGCTGCAAGAGTTGTTTTAGGGTTTTTCTCCCTATCTATATACCAAGCTGCTTTAGTGGTTCTTCTGGGCCTCAGTTGAAAGGTTATTCACAACAATGATCCCATACCACCTGATTCTTGTTAATAAACTAATGTCTTCATGCACAGCAAAAATTCACCAACACAGGGTCCTTCAAGAAACACATCAGGTACCTACATTTGTGAGGATTTTTGTTAAAAAAAAAAAAGGTGGTTTCCAGAGAAATCTTTGGGCAGACACAGTCTAGTTGAGCTTTTGTGCTTTTTTCAGATATTTAGGATGAACATCAAATCAGATCATTACTGAGACACCTCATTTAATATTAATACAAATGTTGGGAATCTGTTGAGAATCATTTAAAAAAATGAAATTTATTTATTAATCTAAGTGCTTAAGTGGTCCTGCTTCAGAGGAAAGGTGTGATTTCAGAGTTAAGCATTGCTGAGTGTTAATTTTTGACCTCACAAACTAGCACACTGGTCCACTGCCTAACTTTCCCAAGAATAATCCTCACTTCATGTACTCAGAGGTCACTTGTTTAGAGGGAGTCAGCTGCACGAAAGGCCCTGTGAACTCAGAGATAGCTCCAAAGGCAGCAACTGACAAGCAGGTACCAGGTCACCACTAGTGTGGGTATCTGTTCCAGTTGCTTCCCCTCTTTGTAAAACTGAGCAAATTACTGGACAAGACACTTTTTTTCCCTCTGCACAAAGTAACTTTGCATTGACTGATCAAGTAGATATAGTAAAATACTGTATGAATAAACTTATGTATTTTCTTACCTAATTTGAAAGTCTAAATATAAAAAGTCACTACTATTTGAGCAACATCATTGCTTATCTAGGTTTTTATTTTGCCAGAAATTTTGCTTTTTATCATAGTATACCTTGTGAAATGATAGGTTTGTTGTTGTAAAAGTTATAGATATCTTGCATTAATTATATATTTCTAATTATGCAAATACATTGAGGCACAAGCTCATGACAAAAGCTGAAAATTAGTCAATTGTTTTACTTGTCTCAACTTCTGCTTTCTGAGGAGTGTACAGATATGTCATAATCTCTAATACAAAAACCATCTTTGGGGAGTCACGGAAATATATTACTTAATTCTAAAACTCTAGAGACAGACAAAGATAGACCTCAGTGACTTCAAGGCGTGTCTGGTTTATGTACAAAGTAAGTTTCAGCCAGGGTTACATAGTAAAACTTGTCTAAAAAATAAATAAATAAAAATGAAAACAAAACAAACATTCTCTTTCTGAGCCTAAGTCCTTTACTGTGGTTCAAACAAATCTTGGTTATCAATCCCCAAAGTGTCACAATATTGTTTTTTCACTTATATTTAAATAATTTATATGACAATTAAATTTTGACCTAATGTAAAGTACAATTTATACTTCAGAGAAGAATATATATTCATAGTTAATCTTGTATTCTAACTTTTCAAAGATATGGACAATATATTTAAACTATTGCGAATTGTGGAGGCCTACAGATTTCTCCCTCAAATGCTGAGTTTATGTCCCGGAACTTTTGTTCTTTGCAGTACTCCCTTACTCTGAATAGTTTCTTTGACAAACACCTGCATAGTTTCTTTGCATGAGTTTGCCAGGTCCAATGCCTAAAAGTCAGTTTGAATCCCAGTGGAAATAAACTTATACTCTTTCTAATATACTTGACAGTTAATACTTCGAATTTCTTTTTAATTTGCTAAGTCACATATACAAATATTTTAATGGCCAGCCAGATTTGATTAAAGTTTGGTTCTATAACTATGATTTGGGAATTTTTTGAAGTCTTGTAGTTTGTGCTCATGACACAAGAATTATGTTGAAATCTATAACATGTCACAAAAATTTAAGGGTGTTCTCTCATAGGCACTAGATGATATCAGGGAAATGTGGTCAATCACAGGGAGTACTTAGTGTAATGAGAACTTAAAGGAATTAATGAACAGGCAGGAATGTGAAAAAAAAGATATAAAGGAATAATTATTGTGCCTGTACATTTAACAAGACTGAAATGAGCCTGTGTATCAGGGTTTACACTAGGTCAGATGACTGACCATACTAAACTGTAATGGTATGTTTCCACCCAGGTCAGAGATTCTATTCTCTCAGCGGGGAGAAGAAAGAACCTTCCATAAAAGGTTTTTACTTCTACTGTAACAATGAAGGGAATATAAAGTTAATTATGTATGGAGACATTTTTATTAATATGAATTAATTTTGAATATTCATAGGACTCAGTGGTATATCCATGAATGCATATGCTGTGCATGGATCAAATCTAAAGTTTTTATCTCTCTGCCCTAATACTACCTCTAATTTCTGGACAGGGAGTATTCTATTTTCAAGTCAAATTTTTAAGGCTTCCACTAGGGAGCATCCATAAAGCACTTGTACTTCTGTGTCTCATGTATTTCACAACACAGTTTCCTTTAATTCATGCATTTTGATGCAAATGAAAGAATGCTATTCTGGTGTACAGTTCACATACACACACATATACACATATACAAATGCAAATACTCATCTGATGATTTATAGCTAGAATAATTATATAACTTAGATATTGCAAAATTTGCTGTATTAAACACAAACCACAATTATCTATTTGGTGTGCTGAGTTCATTTCCTGTTGACTCTGTCTCACAGTGAAAGACTTGCTCTTTTCATTCATTCTACAAGTTCAAAGCTCATGGCCAACTTCTTTGAGAGATTTATTTTCACTCTACTATTATCATAATTATAATAATAATAATTAGTAGTAGTAGTATTTTATTTCACACTCAAGATTTTGTTCTCCTCCCTCTTAACCCATAACTTATAACAAAAATTCTCCATTTTTGGAAGACTTCCTACATACTACCTCTGCTTTATATTTCACCTTAGCCTTTTTACTTTATAACAAAGCTGTGCTAAATTATCAAATTTTCTTTCTTCTGAAGTCAGTGGTTGTAACTCGTTCATTCATGCTGCACCGCGTATCTCAAGCATCTTGTATTTCTTTGAACCTACTGTATCATGGATGAATATTTTTAGTAAATTAATATTGTGGTTGCTTGTATTATGCTTGTGTATTAAAGGGCTGTTTAAAACTCATTTCTTCACATCCCATTCCCCCACCACAAATACTAAAGTGATCAGAAGAGGAAGGAGACAGAGTGGGAAATTCCCAAAATTGGCATTTTTTCATTTCTTTTTTTTTTTTCAAGTGTGAGCAAAGCATGTATTGACACACTGGGTGATTCTCTCCTCAGCCACGCCCCTCTAGATCACCTTACCTTTACAAACCTGTGGTCTTTCCCCCCGAGAAAGGAAGGAGAAATTCATATAAATCAAACCCATCCCCAACCCGTAATGCCTAACCCTAACCCCTAATCCTAACCCTAAACCCTTTTCCTAACACAAGGCTTTTAAACCATTGAAGACTTTCTGTTTTACTTCAGGGTACATATAGTCCTTGCTACTCATTAACAGTTATTTTTTTTAACGACTTTATTTTACAAAACAAAATAAATGTACAGATTTTAAACATTTTTTGCTTAAAATTATACTTTTTTGTCAGTACTGTTTTTTCAGACATTAAAATAATTTTTACATAAAACCATGTGAATATATTTTTTTTAGTCAGTACTTGATTTTTTTCAAGGGCCCGACAGTATGCATTGAAAACCTAATAGTTACAATAAGCGTAAAGTACATGCAAAACAAAACGCAACATGGAAATAGTCAAAGTCTTCTTGTTTGTAAATATATGCATATTTTTTTGTTTTCTTTATTTCTTGGACTTCATACAGTCTGTGAGTTGTTTCTGGGGGAGTGCAAGCCTCTGGGGTTAGCATCCCACTATCAGTGACTGCATATTATGTCTGTTCTTTTGTGACTGGGTTATCTCACTCAGGATGATATTCTCTAGATGCAGCCATTTTCTTAAGAATTTGGTTAAGTCATTGTTTCTGGTGGCTGAGTAGTATTCCATTGTGTATATGTACCACAATTTTTGTGTCCATTCATCTTCTGAAGGACATCTGGGTTCCTTCCAGCTTCTGGCTATTATAAATAGAGCCACTATGAACATTGTGGTGCATATATCTTTTTTGTGTATTAAAGTGTCTCTGGGGTATATGCCCAGAATTCTCCAATATCTGAGTTTTGCTTTGATTTTCCAAAGTGTGAATATCCCAGTTTATGCACAGATTCTGTGTTCTCACAGGCCAGATTCAACCATGCAGCCTTCATAAGTTTACACTATCAGCCAAGGTAACATTGAGAAGCAAACAGCTGAGACTTGTTCAATGTGGCTACATTGTGAAGAATGACAAAAAAGATCCAAAGGACACACCAAATTCATCATTGGGACATATTTAAGTAATACTGATCAACATGTGATCTCTTCACCAATGATTGGCCTATCACTGTATCATTTGTGAGGTGGACTAGCATGTCATGAGTATCTCCAAATGAAAATTTCCTCTTTAGCTGGCCCATTGTTTAGGTTTTTTTCTTTTAACAGTGGGTCCACTGATTCACTAGTCTGATAGCCTTACTGATGTATAAATATCTTTATAGAATATATTCATTCATGTCATATACATTTAATATAAAAATAATTCATATTTAATATTATTTAAATTAAATTATTTGCTTTTATATTAGTGTGTGTGCATGTGTATGTGTGTGTGTATGCATGTGTGTATGTGTGTGTGTATGTGTGTGGGCACATGTTCTAAGACACACATGAAGAGGTAAAAGGACCTATTTGCAGGCTTGGATCTCTCTTATCTTTTTATGTGTTTTGGAAATGGGTTTGAGTTTCTAAGATTGTTAAACCTCATGTGCTTTACTCACTGAGTCATCCTGAAGTCACTAATCTTAACATTTTTATGATTTATGAAATGGTAACATTTCTGATTTTTCTCGAAGATGTAACAGAAAAGCAAACCGAATTTGAAAGCTCGGCTTTTATATTTCAATAGAAAAGACAAGTTTTTACACTTGAGCTTTCTTTTATAACACATCTCATTGTGTTAATCTGATGTGGAGATGCTCACATGAATTTTCTTTAAAATGAGTTACAAAGTTGAGTTTCTGAAGGCAGTGTTATCTAAACAAGGAAGCAGAAGTGTCAGCTTCTATAAAATCCACCACATTGAACTTAATTTAAATAGTTGGAAATTGCTTTCCCAAAGTTGAATACTATGCATCTAAATTTATTTAACATGGTTTTTAGAACAAATTTGTGGGACATGATTATGGTCAAAGTGTTAGAAAGTCATGACAATATATTCATATATGCAACTACTACCAAATAGAGAAATATACAGTTAAATATTGTGTATATATGCATGTAAAAACATATTTATAAGACACTTCTTTATGGTGAATAACTTTGTAATCTTAAGTGTCTATCAAACATCTTATCACCATGGCTAACAGGATTCTAAGCATATCCATACTTTACATATACTTTCAAATGCACATTCAGTTTAATCAAATTTTTTTCTTCTCCCAACATTTAAAAGTACTTATCTATTTTTCCCTTAATATTTCCAGACTACATAATAAAAAAATAATTGTCAAATGGAACCTTATAATAGCATGTACTTGTGCAGACTTTAATTGTTAATTTCTTGAGTAACATAGTATTGATATGTTGACAAACCTGAATAAGAATTAAGGCCAGTCCTCTTGTCATTAAAAATTGATTCCATAGTTCCTCTTTGCCTGGAGTTTAAATATAAAAAATTCTGTTTATAAAATTAAAATCCCAAAGATGAAATAAATGGTTCTAGTAATATGGTAATCTTTTGGTGTGCTGACTTCATCATGAGACCTTCTCTTTTCATGGTGAACACAGGTTTAGCAGCTAGGATCATACAAACTCAGATTACCAAAACTTTCTGAGTTGGATTCTGGCTTAAGAATTCTTTTCTACCAAAATCAAATAATGAAACCATGACTCCCAGTGGCTGACAGTCAGAGGGATGGTTAGTATTGGCTCAAATGTGAGGGTTCAGAAGGGATTACTGCTCCTGCGTTGTCTTCAGTATTGAATTAAGGTGGGACCTGAGAAGGGTTAGAACTTCCGTATTGTCTTCAGTGTAGATTCCAAGGTAGGATCTTCTGATAGATACACTAAATATGCCGTCTTTAGGCCTCACAGCTTAAGGCAGAGACATGTTTGAGTGTGAAAAGGATAATGAGGCATCAGCCTAGTTGATTCAACCACAATATGTCCAAGTACCTCCTCTTATAATCAGCCACATCATCAAGTACAGCCCAGGGCTACTACATTTTTCAATAAGGTACTGGAGTCAGAGGTCTTTACATTCTCAGAGGTGATACTTTGGGCTTCCTCTCCTGAATAGTTCCTATTTCCTGTACACATCATTGAAAGTTTTGTTTTGTCCCTTGCAACATGTAATGTATAGCTAAGTATAAGTTGGGTGTAATACTTCCTAACCTTTCGTATTATCTGCCCTTTGTATGTAAAAGGAGGAAATTTTGTTGTACTATTTTGTTATTTTGAGAAGTTACTTGGAACTTAAGGCTCTCTGGCAAAAATCTCCTGAGTAACATTTTTAGACATAACTATTGTTTATTTCTTGGCAGCCTTTTTTTGTATTAGCAAGGCTACCTTTTTATAGATTTTATCTTACTTCTGAATTTGCAAAAATTGTTCAAGTATAGTATAGTACACTTGGCTTACAGGGTATGAAGGTCATTGCCATATTCTACTAAATGATTATAATTTCCCATCAGACACCTTTTCAATCTGCTCCTACTGCTATCAGAAAAGTCAATATTTGCATTCTGTTGAATATGCATGACCACTAGTGTTTGAAGAAAGGGCTACTTGATATATGCACCTCTATGATTATCTTGTTTGCATTCACAAGAAATTATCTGAAAATCCTCTAATAATTGAAAGACTTGCTGTGAAGTGTTGTTTCCTTATTAGAATTAGTTCTGCTGCAACTGCCGACTTAGCATTTTAGATTTCTTAATTAAAAATATCACTAGAAGTAGGAAAATTTTAAATATTTAAAAAATAGCTTCTTTGCTCATAAATGTTACATTATGCATGTAAATACATTTTCAAAAATTTCAACTTGTTCTTGGTTCATTTAATCTTCAGAATGTATGCACGAAGAAGGTCATCCTTACTGGAAGTTTCTGATATTTTATTAGAACTGAATCACTTCAAATGAGAATAATAGTGTCATAATGTATAAATGATAATGAATTTTTAAGCTCTACTTTTTATGCAATAGTCTTATCTTAATGTAGGGGATTGCCAGGGTGTTGAGGTGGGATTGGGTGGGAGGTAGAACATACTCATAGAAGCAGGGAGGTGGGGAATAAGAATGGGAGGGGGGACAGCAAATGGAGACAGCATTTGAAATGTAAATACATAAAATATACAATAAAAATGCAAACAATTATGGTGCTGTTCTGAGGAAAACTGAATGATATTCACTGTTATTCTGAATCATTTCATTCTATTGTTGTTATTGATTCATCTTATGTCAGGCTATATTTTATATATTTTCTCTTCCATGTTTCTATTAGCTTAAATGCAACAGAAAAAATTCTATGCCTGTTGAGGGATACACAACCTCTTCTGTTTTAATCCTTCATTGTGTCAACAGACTATGAAAACTGATAAATCTTTTTAATAATTTTATTAGACAAATCATATCCACCAATTCTAGTCCCCATAACATATTCTAATTTTTGAGAAACTAACAAAAATCTATGTAATTTATGATATTACATAAAATATATATTTTTATCTCCTATTAGTTTTAGGTTTTTAAAACCTAGTGAGAGAAAAAGGGAAAGGGAAAGGTAGAAGGAGAAAGAAAGGGAGAGGGAGAGGGAGAGGGAGAGGGAGAGGGAGAGGGAGAGGGAGAGGGAGAGGGAGAGGGAGAGAGAGAGAGAGAGGGAGAGAGAGAGAGAGAGGGAGAGGGAGAAGGAGAGGGCGAGGGAGAGGGAGAGGGAGAGGGAGAGGGAGAGAGAGAGGGAGAGGGAGAGGGAGAGGGCGAGGGAGAGGGCGAGGGAGAGGGAGTGTAGAAAGGCATGTTTTTCAGGACACCTTTGTGTCAGAGGATGAGTTTATTGAGTTGGATATCTTTTGTTTTACACTAATGATGGTGACCTTACTCAGGCCATTACGTTTGCAAAACAATGTGCAATTCCTCTCTTTAGTTTGCATTTAAAATGTCTTCAAAGTTCCATCACTGATCAATTCATGATATAATTATTATTATTATCACTGTAAAACTTAGAAGTATGATTCTTCACTCTTCTTAGTTAAATTTGCTAAATCTGAAAAATATAAACTGGTCTCGGTACAACAAACATTTTATTTGGTTATGGTAGTCCACATCTTTGTAATCTCTCAGAAAAGTAAAAGTAGAAGCTCTCTAGCTCAGTGTTTGCTTCATATGATTTTGACTAAGGTGTGGGGTGCCGAGGTCTGTAGCTGACACGTCATTCTTAGTCTGAGACATTGGCCAGAGTATTTCACTGAGGATGGGTTCTCGGATCCTGTGTAAACTCAGTGACTGATTAACTGTTTTTGCAAATTTCCTGAAGGTGATGTCTTGTTTTGTGTTATCCTAAAGTTTTTTGACAAAATAAAAGAAAATAAAACAAAACAAAAAGATAAAATTAAACAACAACAACAGAAGGTCATGCAGATTAAAATATAAATAATAAGACAATGGAAAGATCTGACAATGTGAGTTGACAAGAAAAGCCACTGCACAGATGATATCACAGCTAAGGGACTGAGAATACAGGAGCACGTGCATATTAATTCAAATGTTGTGTGTGTGAGGCAGAGATAAGGTTTTAACAATAAATGTCTATAAATGCTTATAATTATAATTCCTGAAGATAAATTTATGTCATTTACTATAGACTGTATACACTATGCTATTCAAATCTAATACTGCTTTACAGAGATATGAAAGTATAGGTATATTAAAAATTATATTCATCTATAAACTTTTATTTATTTCAGCAAAATTCTAATTGCATATTTAAACTATTTCATTTGAAATATTGTTATTTTAAAATCTAAACATTGTGATGAATACATCCAAAGCATAATATAGTAGTAAACCGTTCATGTTATAAATAACAGTCTTCTTAAAAGAAATATATGTGCTTTTTAAAACTTATTAATTTTATAGTATCATGATCTACTTTAAAAACAGTTGATCACAGATTATTTTTATGGAGTTTCATGCAGATATTCACAACCATGGTTGTTATAATAAATGTACCACCATGATATTTTTCTATGAATTAGAAGCTATTAATGTACTCAATATTTATTTTTGTCTTACCATAATTCTTTTTGAATTATTGAAGATTTAAAATCTAGGGTTGGCTAAGATTAGTAGCAAAACCGTTATTGAAATTGGTTTCTAGAAAGCCACCAATATGGCTAAGCAGATAAAGACATATGCCATCACGCCTGGTGACTGGAGATCAATCCTTGAAAACCACATTGCAGAAAAGTAATAATTCTGAGAAAAATCATCTTTTAACCTACATGCACAGAATCATGGGAGAATGTGAGTGAGTATATAAATGTGTGCATACAACCACACACACACATACACACACACACACACACACACACACACACACACACACACACCTTTTGAAATTTCAAATTATGAAATTAATGGGAATGGGATGTGTTTTGTATGCTTTTATTTCGTTATGTTAATTCTATTTATACTGTTTGAAACCAAACTTAATGAATGTTACACGTGTTACTTATTTAGACACTGATAAAATATTTGTAATGCAAATCAGTAGTTACGTTTTAAGTGTCCAATTGTCCATATTGTACAAAATTAAAAATGGCACAGAAAAAATACCATAATCTGTAGAATAGAAAATTGATGTGATGCAATCAATCCTAAGTAATCACTAACTAGTTTCATCAAATCTATTCCTAGATTTGAAAAAGATGTCACTTTTGACTATACTATTTTTAATGATTTTAGAGATGTGTATCTGTGTGTGTGTGTGTGTGTCTGACATTTACAGTGGTCTACCCATCCAAAATGGACATAAGACCCCCTAGAGATGGACTGACAGACAGTTGATAGAACCTAACATGTGCAGGGTATTGAACTTGGGTCCTCTAGGAGAACAGCGACTTCCTAGCTGCTGAGCTATCTAGCGAAACCTAATAATGTATATTTTTAATGTACAAAACTATGAATTTTTAACTTTATGATGTTACATAAATAAACCACTCACTTAAATTTTTACCACTAAAGAGTATAATAAATATGTTTATGAGTCAAAAAACCCCACCAAATTTGAGGCTGATACTATAATTTAAATTTAAAAAATTAATGGATTAAGTAATGTGATTTTAACTTAGTTTAGGGCACAGACTTTTTATAGGTGATTTATTTAATGTAGTATGAGAAGATGTGTAGTTTTTAATAAAATAATTCTCTGCAGAATCTGTAAGGTATTATTGTATGAAAAGAACTATAAGGGCAGGGATTGTGGGAACAAAGACAATGTATAATCATGTGGTTTGGATTTATGTCATTTTTAGGAAGGATGATTCCATACTGCTTTGGTATCTTGTTGAAAACCATGATATGGTAAAGGTTATCAACAATAAAAGGTTCGTTTGGTGGATGTTTGACCTAATATATCCCATTTCAGTCATGTTCAAGATGTACATAGAACTTTAGAATTCTGAGCAAAGATGCAGTTCATATTTTTGTTAAAATGATGAATACTATTCACTAGGCGTAGAGATGATTTAAACAATCTTTCTGATCCTTGGTAGTTCAGAATCACTGTTATATTAGGCCAACTGGAGATATCGTGGAACATAGTGCTCTGTTTCTACCATCCCAGGTGAATGAATTAGGAATATCCAGCATTTCATATGATTTGTTGTTGATATCACATTAAGGGAAAAAGTATCTTTCTTGAAGTAATCTAGACAACAAAGACACATGTACTACAATGTTCATAGCAGCCCTATTTATAATAGCCAGAAGCTGGAAAGAACCCAGATGTCCTTCAGTAGAAGAATGGATACAGAAATTGTGGTATATTTACACAAGGGAGTACTACTCAGCTATCAGAAACAATGTCTTAGCAAAATTCTTAAGAAAATGGATGCATCTAGAGAATATCATCCTGAGTGAGATAACCCAGTCACAAAAGAACAGACATAATATGCAGTCACTGATAGTGGGATAATAACCCCAGAAAGCTCTGAACACCCCAGGAACAACTTACAAATCTGTGTGAAGTTCAAGAAAAGAAAAAAAGAAAGGAAAGGAAAAAGCACTATACTCAATCCTTACACACCAAGAAAACTTTGACTAATTCTGGGTTACATCCTGTTTTACATGTACTTTATGCTCATGGTAATCAGTAAAACCTTAATGCACACTATCAAAGCTTTGGAAAAAAAAAAAAAAAAAAACAAAGCCAAGCACTGACAAAAATGTATTGGTATACTTTTATGCAAAAATGTTTAAAATTTGTACATTTATCTTTGGTTTTTAAATAAAGTTGTTCAAAAAATAAAAAAATAAAATTATTTTACTACGTCAAAAAAAAAAAAAAAGAAAGAAAGAAAGAAAGAAAAGGCCAGGATTTACACAATCGTGAAGAATGAAGGCCAGGGTTCATACAGGATAAGACAGAAGAGCAATCAATCACTTCTAATGTAGCATTTCAAAGTGGCATAAACAAAGTTTCCCTGGAGTGTTTATATGATATGTAATGTATGAGAAGCTTTCCATTTGTTCTGTCCTGGTAAGTCAGCACAAGTTATATGAGAATTAGAATAGGTTCCCTTTTACTGGACTAATTTATCATTTGGCATAATAATATTCTCTTTTTTTTCTTTCACTTTTAATTACAACAAGTCATTTCACTGAATTTCAATTATATAATACCATAGATGCTTCCAAAACTAAAAAAGAATGTTTATCTTTTAACAGTAATGAGCTCATTTTATCCAGTTAAAATATAATTAGAGTAATGTATATACCAGTAAGGAACTTAAATTCAGAAGATTGTCTTATAATCCCAACAAGTAGTGAATGAATAATTTAAATTCATGAATAAGGAAACAGGTAGAAACTTTATTTATTTTGAGGGATTAGTTCTAGGGAATGAACCTGGAACATGTGTATGTTAAGCAATTATTTTTAGCTATATCTTAAGTCTTTTTATAATTTTGTAATTATTATTTAAAAAAGACCTTAGAAACATAGAGAAACACATACTTGCTGAAATATAAATGATCGCTTTCCCTGAATATCTTTACCCTGAATATGACTAAGAGAGTCAAACACTAGTAAAGTGTTATTCTTGTATACAATGATGAATGAAGAAGTTTGTTTTCTATAGAGGTATAAATGCCTTTCCTAACCGGGGGATGATCATCAGGAATATGTATGTATTTTCAGATCAAGCAAACAGATGGAAAAATAATGTTTCTCAAATCTCAACACTACATTTTTGTCAGTATGTGCTGTAAAATCTGTTTAATGGAAGCATCAACTACTTAGGAAACACAACTACTTTGAAATTATGAATGGCCTTTTCATCCTCCCAATAGATGCTTACGGATGTGCTTTCACCTTTCTATCAATATTGGTAACATCAACAGCCAGAGCCACTGAAGATCTCAGAAGTCAGTTTAACATCAATTAACTAATCATTCTTAAAGCTCTGTGCTGTGTGGCTAATTATCATGTGGTTACCTTTCTCTCTGGGAAAAAAAATCTAGGTAAAATGTGTATATTTATAATTTTAATTTTTGAGATAACACATAGTATAATGATTGGTGAGCAAAATACTGCTTTTAGTCACTAGGATAAAACTTGACTCAATCAATAATCAAAGAGAGAAGGTGCTACCCTGTCTTTCCTACTCAACGTTTTTAAGGTAAGCTTGTCATGCGTTTTTGTGGAGAATGTATGTGTCATTATGGAAAACACAGGAGTATAATAAAACACAGGAGAAATGTGCTGAATATGTATGCAAAATCTGCAGACGCATGTAGATTTTATAGCATTGTGCCACACCTGAGAGTCGCAGAGCGAATCCTGAACTGAGCAATGAAATTATACCATAAAAATCTTGAACGTCTCATTGCAAATTATCAGAAGGCAGTGTTTCTGAAGATAAACCTTGGAAGTCTTTACTCTGCTTTCTTAACATATTGTTATTGTGAAATGATGATCGTCATTATACTAGCAAAGCATTTTCATTATCTTTTAATGGATCTACATTGCGGTGTAAAGTGTATGCTGCGCGAGGCAGTGACGCTCAGCTGAGGAAGCTCCGATATTATACCTGTATCTTACTAGGAAGGAGTATTTGTGATCTACTAAGCATTCTCATTAAACCTTTTCCTATTAGAGTTTCAATAAATGTACATCTTAGAGCTGTAAACTCACTTCTGCTTCTTGAACAAATGGCAAAGGTCTCATCATTACATTTTACAAAATATCTCCAAGGAAGTGGCCAACTATGTTTAATGTCAAATTATTTTTACGATTTGTATTTTAATTAATTCAATTATTTATTTACTTTACATATTGGTCACATGCTTTCTGCCTTTCTTTTCTTCCAGTTTCCTTCCTTCACCTCCCTTTGCCCCCTTACCCCACCCTTTTCTTTTTTTTTTTTTTTTTTTTTTTTTTGGATATTAATCTGCTTTGGCATGTAAAGTTAAGACTATGGGCATCTTCTTCAACTAAGTCTAGACAAGGTAGCCCAGTTACAGGAAAAGAATCCTAAGGTCGGTAACTTAGTAAGAGACAGCCTGTGCTCTCAATTTAGGAGTCCCACATGAAGACCCGGCAGCACAAATGTTACATATGTGCAGAGGACCTAAGTAGGTCCATCTCATTCATGCTCTCTGGTTGGAAGTTCACATATGTGCCCACATTAGTTGAATATAGCTTTGCTGACATCTCCTTAACCACAATGGCTCCTTATTCATCTCATCTGCCTTCCACAGGATTCTTCAGAATCCCCTTAAAGTTTGGCTGTGTATCTGTTTGTCTGAAAGTATAGCAAAATATCATTAAAAGTGTCAGGCGTGTGTTACCTTTCGTGACGTGGGTCTCAAGCTGGTTGCCTTTTCCCTCAATCTCTGCTTCATATTTAGCCCTGCATATCTTGTATGCAGGACAAATTGTGGGTCTAAGATTTTGTGATTTCGTTAGTGTTTAATCCCTACCTTGAAATTTTTGCCTCGTTATAGGAAAAGGGGAGTTCAAATTTCATATCCTCCATTGCTAGGAGTCTTGCCAAAATCACCATGAGTTTTTGATCTTAGTCATTCTGGTGGTTTGTGGTATACTCTCAGAATCATTATAATTTGCATTTCCCTAATGACTAAGAATATTGTATATTTCTTTGCATTTTAAGCTTCCATGAGGTGCTAGAAGAAGGTATTTTATATGTGTGTGTTTGAGTTAAAGGTTCTGTAGATACCTGTTAGATTCATTTGGGTCATAAAGTCATTTGGTTTCATTTTTTATCTCTTTAGTGTTTCTCTTAATGATCTGTCTATTGGTTAGAATATAACCTTCCTAGTTACCATAAGTATAAAGTACATGTAAAACAAATCATAACAGGGAATTCTAGTAAGATTTCAATTCATACTATCAAACCTTAAAAAATTAAGTACTGACAAAAATATATTCATATAGTTTTATGCCAAAATGCTTTTAAAAACCTCTACATGTATCTCTCTTTTTAAAAAAGTAAAGTTGTAAGAAAAATAAATAAATAAATAAAAATATTCAGATATTTGGGGACATACAAATTGAATTTATACATAAAAGTAATGCTCCATATATAAAATAGAATTGTCTGATTTAGATGAATACAGTACATTTATATAGCTGCGTAATTTTAACCTCAGGATCGTGAGTAGTTATGTGTAACTAGTTTGGCTTCTATTGAAATAATTAGATTACAGTGATGCAATTTCACATGTGTGTGTACTTAGGAATTAATTTTAGCAATCGACTTCCTCATGGATAATACCAGCATGTTAATTGAGTTTTGTTTGTAAAAGTGGGAACTCAGGTTGAGATCTATTAATAAACTCTTGTTTCTTGTTGCTTATAAAAAAAATCACCTGCCACAATTAATGTATAAGGATCAAGGTATAATTTAAGTCTCAGTAATTTTTTTTCATTTTTTGCATTTTTAAAATTTATTTATTTTATAAAATATTATTATAGGTCACAAAATTTGTTACATAATAATATATGGTGAATATACATTTTTTTCTTTTCTTCTTAGCAGAACTCACATTTTAGCCTTTTTTTTTTGAGCTTCATAAGGTCTATGAGTTGTTTTTTGAGTATGCAGAGCTTTCTGGGGCTAATGGGTGCTCTTTTTTTTTGGAGCATGGATATTCAGAAATGAGACATCTGCTCCAAGGCATTCTGGAATTTAGAGTCTCTACTGAGAAGTCACATGTAATTCTGATAGGTCTGCCTTTGCATTTTACTTGGCCTATTTCCCTTTCGTTTATAAATATTCTTTCTTTGTTTCGAACACTTAGCATTTTTTAAATTATTTGGCAGGAAGTCTTTACTTTAGTTAGATCTATTTATGATCTGTAAAGTCATGGTATATTTATAGGTATCTCTTTCCTTAGGTTAGGAAGTTTCTTTCTATGATATTGTTAATAATGTTTTTCTGGATCTTTGAACTGAGAATATTTTTTCACTTGTTCTTTTTGTTTTACTTGTTGTTGTTGTTGTTCTTCTTCTCTTGTTCCTTTTCACTTCTTTTCTCATCTATTTTAATTATTCGTAGGTTTAATGTTTTCATACTGTTACAGCTTTGTCAGATTTTTTTTTTTGTCAGAAACGTAACAGTTTCTTTGACTGAATACCAAATTGTTCTCTTTTATCTTCTAAGCCTGGAATTTCATTTCCTACCAAATATATTCTGTTGGTAATGTGTCTACAGTTTCCATTTTCTTACCTAGGTTATCAATCTCCAGAATTCCGCCACTTTGTGTTTTCTTTATTTTTTTTAAACTTCATTTTTGAGGTCTTTAACAGTTTTATTCATTTCCTTGACCTGTTTGATGACATTTTCTGTAATTATTTAAGGGATTTATTTCTTTCCTCTCTAAAGGTCACTATCTTCTTAGGATTGGAGATAATGTCATTTCCGCTGCCTCATCTGTGTGGAAACACCAAGTCCCACCTGTGGTACAATAGCTGGGCTCTGGTGGCACATTTTGCACTGGCTGTTGTTGATTGGGTTCTTATGCTTTCCTTTATTCATTTGGGTTTTATGGTTATTATAGGTTTAAATGATTATTTCTGAGCTTCTGTTGTTAGGTGTTTTCTTTAAAAAAAATCTCTTTGCTTCTGTTTCTTCTCTGTTTTTGTCTCGAGCAGACTGGGGTTCTGGTAATTAGTGAGGAGACTTCTGGTAGAGTAGGGTGTCTGAGCTTGGATTTTTTGTGATCTATCTAGCCTCTGTTGTGTGGGTACTAATCTTGCATCTGGGGCCTCTAGTACCAGCATGGCCTAAGGGCCTATTGAGTGAGTTTCCTGGCCTCCAGGTAGCAGGGGGAGTTGTGGGCTGGAAAATAGAGCACAGGGGTATGTCTCTATTTGAAACTGTTGGGTATGCTTTAAGGGGATACGGTGGACAACAGCTTGGAGCTTAGCTCTTTGTGGTTTCCCTGATGTCAGTGGGAATTCAGGAAAGCATGCAGTGCTCTGGGCCAGAAAATGGAGCAGGGCATAACATTCTTCACTACAGGAGAGTAAACTAATCATGTCTGCCACAGGAAAAGAACTGAGCACATCATTCTGTGGTTTTAATTTTTAGACCAAATGGTCACTGTGTTGATGTTGTTTTTGGTTTTTTTTTCTTTTCTTTTTTTTTTTTTTTTTTTTTTTTTTTTTTGCTTTGATTTTATGTTTTTCAGTGCTAAGAATTATTTCTGAGCCCCTTTCATGTTAGGAATGTGTGCTGACACTTAAACCCCACTCAAATATTAATATTAGTATATTTTCTTTAGTGCATTAATTTATGTGTCAGTTTAGAAAATAAAATTCCAATAATGGCTCATATTTTCTGTGCAGTTATTGGAAATTATGACAAATGAAAGACCAGCACTAAAGGTAAAACAGTAAGAAAAAAGTGGACAGATAAAGAGAGAGAAATGGGGGATAAGAAGGGGAAGGGAGGGAGAGAATAAAAATGGATAAGGAGAAATTGAGAAAAAAATACCTTGACATTCTTATATCCTGTTGAGAATCACAATGAATAAATTTACTTGTCTATTATTCATTTATTTATTGGACTTTTAAAATCATATTTATTGGATATTCTATATATTTACATTTGAATTATTATGCCCTCCCTCTCTCTCCCATTCCCACTCCCCTTATCCTTGCTTCCATGAAGATGCTTCCACTCCCAACAACTCACTCCCCTCTCATCACCTTAGCATTCCCCTACACTGGAAAATGAGCTTTTACTGGACCAAAGGCCTCTCCTCCCATTGATGCCAGACAATGCCATCCTCTGCTACATATACAGCTGAAGTCATGAGTCTATTCATGTGTACTCATTGGATATGGAGAAAGAGAAACACTCCTCCATTGTTGGTGGGATTGTAAGCTGGTACAATCACACTGTAAAACACTTTGCCAGGTTCTCAGAAAATTGGACATAGTACTACCTGAGGACCCAGCTATACCACTCCTGGGCATATACCCAAATGAAGCTCCAAAATCTAACAGGGACACATGCTCCACCATATTCACAGCACCCTTATTTATAATAGCCAGAAGCTGGTAAGAACCCAGATGTCCTTTAACAAAGAATTAGATACAGAAATTGTGGTATATATGGACAATGGAGTACTAATCAGCTATTAGAAACAATGACTTCATGAAATTCATAGGCAAATGAATGGAACTTGAAGCTATCATCCTGAATGAGATAACCCAGTCACAAAAGAACACTCATGTTGTTCAGTCACTGATGAGTGGATACTAGTCTAAAGTCTAAATATACCCCCAAACCAATTCACAGACCTTATGAAACTCAAAAACAAGGAAGACCAAAATGTGGATGTTTCAGTCCTTCTTAGAAGGGAAACAGAACACTCATAGGAGGAAGTACAGGGAAAAATAGTAGAACAGGGACTGATGAAAAATCATACAGAGACTACCTCACAAGGGATCCATCCCATATGCAACCACCAAACCCTGTCACTATTGTTGATGCCAAGAAGTGCTTGCTGGCAGGATCCTGATATGGATGCCTCTTTACAGGCACTCTTAGAGCCATAATGATACAGATGAGAATGTTTGCAGCTAATCATCGGACTGAGCACTGGAACCCCAGTGTAGGAGCTAGAGAAAAGACTGAAGGAGCCGAAAAGGTGTGCAGCCCAATGGGAACAACTACAATAACATCTACTATTTATTTAATATGTATGTTTACCTCTCTTTATTTTTGTGCTCTAGGATACCCATATGAGTCTTTATTATAGAAAACTAAGTAATCTAGCCACTGAGCCCTTTCTCTGCCCTCAGATCCTGACATTGTCACACTTAACCCTAGGCAATTCTTGCTTTTTTTAAAGCATAAGCAATACAAGAGAAACAGTCATGGTCTCAGATGACTATTTTCCCTAAAAAAGAATCCTGGAGATAACAAATTACTGAGGCATGATGATAGATGTTTTAGAGATGAGGAATGGCTATGTAAGCGACATTTTAAAGCCATTAGAAAAAAGCATCACTGCCTTGGGGCCCATGAAAAGACATTTGGATGAACAGCATGTGTGGTTGAAAGAAGAGTCTGTTAGCGCTACGTTCAAATTTTGAGATGGAGAGCATGTTAGAGGGCTCCAGTGAAGATGCTGTCAAAAGTAGCACCTCACGGGAAAATGGTGTGGCTAGATCCTGTATTCCTAGTAGTGTGCAACTACTAACCCCAGTTACAGTATGCAGTAAAATGTGATTATATATATATAATATTTCTTACAAATCATATAATTAGCATAGTCTTGAAGAAAACTCATATGAACTTTTTTTAATTGATGGGAAGTGGGAAGCTTTGAAGTAAATGGGGTTTCGCCCACTGAAGATCATGGTTTCTAGCTTGCTCTTCGTTAGAAGTCTTCCTTGGGTTCTTTTGACATGGAAGATTGCCTGAGACAAGGTAACTTAAAAGAAAGATTCTTTTGGGAGGACAGACATTGAATATTACCAATTCTTGTTACATTATCCATGTTTTTGCTAAGTATAATATAATAATTTTCCCATAATTATGTAGACAGCTGGAAGGCCTGAAGTAAGAATTATGTAAGTGAATGAATACCAGAGGCAGAAATCATAGATGAACATCTCAGCATTTTCACACACACACAGCTTTGATGTGATGACTAGTGATGTAAAGAAGCTGATGGACCTTTGAGACAATTTGAAAGTGTTATCAATGTAGTTTTGATGATATAAGGGAAGATTAAACAACGATTTACAGAATATTCAATATGCACATGTAGAAACTTCATTAGTGTTGCTGTTTTGGGATCAACAGTAGTTTAAGCTCTTTGTTGGGATTTAGGTACACTCTAGTGTCCATGTGGCACCACAGCCTATAATGAGGTCTCCTATTGTTGACATCAGCATAGGAAAGGTAATATTGCCTCTTTATGTTCTGATATTTGAGCTTTCCTCATGACCTGAAAGTGGCTATTGTGGTTGTAAAAAAATAACTAATATCCATATAACAGAAGTATACCATAAACTAGATTGATGAAGGGGAATTCTGGCAGAGGTGAGGTAAAGGTGGGTGAGAGAGCTCCCTACAGAGGCAGAGGGTAGGGGTAGGTGAGGAAGAACTTGGGATCCACCCCATATGCAGCCATCAAAACCAAACACTGCTTTTGATGCCATGAAATGCTTACTGGCAGGAACCAGAAATGGATGTCTCCTCAGAGGCTCTGCCAGAGTCATATAGATACAGCTGAGCATACTTGCAGCTAACCACTGGACTGAACATGAGGACCCCAATGAAGGTGTTAGAGAAAGAACTGAAGCAACTGAAAAGATATGCACTCTCATGGGAAGAACAACATCAACCAACCAAACCCTCTACAACTCCCAGGGACAAAAACACCAACCATGGAGGACACATGCAGAGACCAATGGCTCCAGTTGCACATGTAGCAGAGGATAGCAGTGTCTGGCACCAATTGGAGACGAGGCCTTTGGTTCAGTGAAGGTGCGTTTTCCCAATGTAGGGGAATGCCAAGGTGCTGAGGTGGAGAGGGTTATTGGGAAATGGTACACCTTCATGAGGACAAGTAGAGAGGGAGGGGGGACGGGAGTGGGTGGAGGGGGGAATAACATTTGAGATGTAAATACAGAGCTCAGAATACCCAAGAAACTATCCATAGAAGCTCAAAAAGAAGGAAGGCCACAAAGTGGATACCTCAGTCTCTCTTAGAAGGAAGAACAAAAGGTTCATGGGAGGAAATAGAGAGAAATAGAGGAGAAGGGATTGGAGAAAAGATCATTCAGAGACTGCCTCACCTGGGGATATACCCCATATCCACCCACTAAACCCAAGCACTACTGCTGATGCCAAGAAGTGCTTACTGGCAGGAAACATATATGGATCCTCAGAGGCTCTGCCAGAGCATATCATCTATGAGAGCTAGTTTTAAAGTAGGCCTCTAGGTCAGTTATAAGTCAGTTCTTCCAACTCCTTTGAAGTGTATGGTATGTTGTGTGACAATGTGTAATTTCATGTTCTGACAGGCAACTGTGAGCAGAGGAAATGGTGTCTAATATTTTAGTCCTGTTTTAAACTCCTAAGAAAATTTCTTATGTTTGACATTAGTATTTTTGTTAAGTAATCAATTTAAGGCTTTCTGTCAAAGCATTATATTCTGTGTCTTAACATCACTTAAGCTCTCTATATCATGCATACACATGTATAAAACTACCCGTATGCACATATCTGCCACATCTTTCATCTGTTTGTATATATATATATATATATATATATATATATATATATATATACTATATATAATATGTTGTGTATATATTGCATATAATGCATATATTTCTTTCTCTTAAAGTTTGTGACATCTGAGTTTGGTCCCTTTCTGTTGAGCTGGTCTCAGTTCCAAGATATCCCTGATCTGCCTGTGCCATATACACACTTCCTCTGTGTCATTACTTATGCAGAACATCTTCACATTACCAACACATTAGCCTTATTCTTTTAGGTGTGTTCATTTTAGTCAATGAATTTTGCAATGACCTATCTCTGAATACAGCTATATTCTGAAGTACCAAGTGTACCTCAAAATATGAGTAGTTAGCTGGGATTTATCCAATATAAGTGTCTTTGGGAAAACTTCTTTAAATGCTGTGAAAATATCTCTAAAAATATTCAGAATAATTTGTATAATATTTCTGATATATTAATAAAGGATAGAATGAACAACTTGTCCTCAGCAAAATTAGGATCAGTGGACTTAATTATAGATCTGGAAGATGACTATTAGAGAGATTGAAAGTTCTGATTTTTAAACCCTCTTCTTACACAGTGGCAGAAACTTCGACATGAATCAGAAGCATAACATTTTCATACTATAGGTTTATGTTTTAATCCTCAAAAGCATATTAGAATCTCATAATCTTTATGGACTATTCTACACACACACATACACAGAGAGAGAGACACACTCAAACACACACACAAGTTCATATAACATTTCAACATATGCACAGTGTATTTTGATATATTTGGTTTCAGCTTTGCATTTAATCAATTTTCATCTGGCTACAAATGTCTTTCACCTAAAAGCTAAGGATGTTGGTACTTTAAAAATAACAGTAGATAATCCATTGAACATAAGTAAGTGATTCAAAGAGAATAATATTTAACAGGCATCAACAATGCATTTCTGAACTAGCTATTCTCATGCATTAAATGCCTTAATCAAAGAGCAGCATAAAGGAAGGGTAGTGACAACTGTGTCACAGCATTCACTGTCTGTATGTAACCATGTGGTTGTTACCCTGAGCTGAGTATTTACCATGAATAAATTATACTGTTTTGTGGTAGAATTTTCTTAAGCATTGTACAATGTGTGTATGTGTACATGTGCATGTGTGTGTGCCTGTGCGTGTGTTTGTGTGTTGAAATATCACATTGTCTTCTCAGTTAATTATACTTATAATGAGTATTTACTATGAATAAATTATACTGTTTTGTGGTATAATTTTCTTAAGCAGTGTGTGTGTGTGCATGTGTGTGTATGTTTGTGTGTTGAAATATCACATTGTCTTCTCAGTTATACATATAATGCATGTATGTATCTATGTATTGTCCTTTTTTAAAAAAGTAGCAAGATAATAAGATAATAAAAACTGATTGACTTGTACCTTTGGTGCTCAATCTATGCATCACATCTTGTGGTAGAAAAACTCTCACCCTGTGTTTCTGGGAAACCCATACTACTATGTGGTTTGTTATAACTGAATTCTTAATGGAAATTTAAAATTACATAATAGGTAAAATAAGAGACACAGATTAACAGTCATGGCTTTTTGTATTATAGAAAAAACCTATTTTGCATACCATTCAATTCAAAAAAGAAATTGTTAACTCTGAAATTCTCTTGAGCTTACCCACAAATGGGATTCGAGATAGTGTTACTCCCATAATCATGTGAGAGCCTGAGCTTTTTCTAAATCTATTTGGAGTTTGTTGAAGAATGGGTAGCAAGAGACATGTGCAAATGATTCTGAAACAAAATCTTGCAGGAATCAGGGATGTTGCATGGAAATTAAATCCAAGGACCAAGGGAAGTAGGCTCACCAAAGAGAAACATGATGTCTAGAGAAAACATAACAACTGTTCATATTTCAATGAATCATGTGCTTTAGAAAGGTGTATTCAAATAATGTGTGTTTGTTTTTAGGTGTTTTAATGCTTTAGGGAAGTTTTGCTTTTTTTTATCAACTGAAAATGCTTGTCTTTAAGGAAGCATTATCTTACAATAGAATCAAACAAAGCAGTGGTGTAATGAAAGAATTAAAGTAGGTCTTATTCACTAACACAAACTTTATTTTACTGTGTAGAAGCTACAGGAATTAATTATATGAAGTTGTGACTACATGTGTTAGGAGATAATTAATTTAAAATATAACTGTTTTAAATAGAAACATAAACGCTTTGTCCTATATATTTCTAACACTGCCATACAATGTTGTGTGAAACATGAAACACTGTTAATATTAATAAAATAAAGATGCAGCTGGCATTACAAATTCTATACTGGCTGCCTTTCAGGATAAAACAGTAAATTAACACATATTATCACATGACGTTCTACAATAACAAAAGTAATAGCAAAAAGTACATATTTAAAATAAGTTCCCTGGATTCTATTAAACCACTCATTTGAATCCACATAGATTGAGAGATTTTTCTGGGGTAAATAATAGAGAAACTTTCTTTGAAGTTTACTAAAATGTGTGTATAGTGCTGTGATTAAAAAAAACAAAAAACAAAAACAAACAAACAAACAAACAAAAAAACACAAAACACTTCAGGAGAGGTTATACCCATGGAAAGATAAACCACAGCAGAGAAACTGCTGAAATGCTGAGAAAAGTAAAATGGGAAATGTGTGAAATTGATTGATAATTTTAACTTTAATGATATATTTGTGAGCTGACATGTACAAATGACATTTTTCTTTTTTTCTTACAAATTTATTTTAAAAAACAAAGATATATGTACAGATTTTAGCATAAAAATATATGAATATATTTTTGTCAGTACTTGATTTTTTTAAAGGTTTCATAGGATGCATTGAAATCTTAATATTTACAATGATCATAAAGTATATGTAAAACAAAACATAACATGGAAATAGTCAAATGTTTTCTTGGTGTGAAAAAATGAAACATAATGATTTTTGACTACCAAAAGTTACCACAAGAATATCTTTTTACTTCTTGACTTATTAGTGACTAAATGTCTAGGTGTACCCCACTCTGGGAGTTTGCTGCACACTTATAGTTTTCCTTTTTTTTTTTCTAAGAAGGACTGAGGCTTCCACGGTTTGACTTTTTTAATTTTTTGAGCTTTATATGGTCTGTGAGGTGTTTCTTGGGTACTCAGTGCTTTCTGAGGCTAGTATCCAATTATCAGTGACAGCATATTGTGTCTATTCTTACCTCACTCAGGATGATATTCTCTAGATACATCTATTTTTCCAGGAATTTCATGAAGTCGTTGTTTCTAATAGCTGAATAGCACTCAATTGTGTAAATATACCAAAATTTCTGTATCTATTCATTTACTGGGTTCTTTCCAGCTCTGGCAATTATAAATAAGACTGCAATGCACAAGGTGGAGTATGTGTCTTTACTGTATGTTGGAGTAACTTTGGGGTATATGGCCAAAAGTGGAATAACTGGATCTTTAGGTAGTACTATGTCCAATTTTCTGAGGAACCACCAGACTGATTTCCAGAGTGGTTGTAACAGCTTAAAACCCCACGAACAGTAGAGAAGTGTTCTTCTTTCTCTACATCCTCATCAGCATCTGCTGTCATCTGAGTTTTTGATCTTAGCCATTCTGGCCAGAATGAGGTAGAATCTCAGGGTTGTTTTGATTGGCATTTTCCTGTGGAGTACTTCCTTAGATGCTTCTCAACCATTTGATATTCCTCAATTGAGAATTCTTTGTTCAGCTTTGTACTCCATTTTTAATAGGATTGTTTAATTCTCTGGAGTCTGACTTCCTGAGCTTTTTATATGTATTGGGTATTAGACCACTATCAGATGTTGGATTGGTAAAGATCTTTTCCCAATCTGTTGGCTGCTGTTTTGTGTGCCTGACAGTGTCCTTAGCCTTACAGATTCTTTGCAATCTCATTAAGTCCCATTTATCAATTCTTTATCTTAGAGCACAAGCCATTGGTGTTCTGTTCAGGAAATTTTCCCTGGTGCCTATGTGTGCTAAGGTTTTCCACACTTTCTCTTCTAATATTTTCAGTGTCTCTTAGGAGAAGTTGTGTGTAATTCTGATTGGTCTGCCTTCATATGTTACATGTCCTTTTCCCCGTAGTGCTTTTAGTATTCTTTATTTGTTTTGAAAACTTGTTGTTTTGACTATTATGTATCAGGAAGAGGTTATTTTTTTTTGGTCCAATCCATTTAGAGTTCTGTGGACTTCTTTTATGTTAATGGTCATCTCATTCTTAAGGTTAGTGAAGTTTTTTTCTATGATTTTGTTAAAGACATTTACTGTGCCGCTTAGTTGATATTCTTAGCCCTCTTCTATTCCTATTATCCTTAGGTTTGGTCTTCTCATTGTGTCCTGGATCTCCTGGACATTTTGGGTTAGGAGCTTTTGGTTTTTTCCTCTTCTCTGACTGTTTTTTCTATGTTCTCTACATTGCCTTCAACCCCTGAAATTCTTCCATCTCTTGTATTCAAGGTGATGCTTGCATCTGTGACTCCTGATTTCTTTTTAAGGTTTTCTATCTCCAGGATTAACTCTTTTTGTAATTCCTTATTGTTTTTCTTCCCATTTTCAATTTCTTACCAATTTTGGTTGTTTTTTTTTTTCTGTATTCTTTGAGTAATTTTTGTGTTTCCTCTTTAAAAGCTTTGTTTGTTTATGTATGTTCTCCTGTAATTGTTTATGGGAGTTATTCATACTCTTCTTCTAGATTTCCATCATCATAATGAAGTATGATTTCAAGTCTGAGTCTTATTTTTCTGAAGTGTTTGGCAATCCACTACTTGCTGTGGTGGGAGAGCTGAGTTCTGATCTTGCCAGATCGTCTTGGTTTCCATTGCTTAAGTTCTTTTGCTTTCCTCTTGCCATCTTGTTATCTGTGATTATATGTGGTCTCTTTGTCAGTGACTGACACCTGTATCTCCAGTGGATCTGATGGCCCATGGCTTCAGGAAGAAAAGTACTTCTGAGTGTTATGCTTTTTGTGGGTGAGCAGGGAGTTCTGGTGGCAGTGACTAAGTTGTGTGTGTGTGTGTGTGTGTGTGTGTGTGTGTGTGTGTTTGTGTGGGCTCAGGGGTGTGGAAGCTCATATGAGGCTGTTCTGGAAACTCAGTTTGGTCCTGAGTACTAGTTCTGGGGACCTGGCTCTTCCTCTAGGCCAAAAAGTACTTTTTTTCCAGGGAGCACAGCGCTCTCTGCTCACTGAGTGCACCGAGTTTCCCACCAACAAAGGTCCGGACCCCAGTGCTGGCTGAAACCTTTTCCACGATCACTCTATGTGCTCTGGGTACTCACAGTGCAACCTCACCAAGCTTGTGTCCCACGTTCTCTATTGGTCCAGGTGGAAAGAGCCTGCGCATCTGGTCCACAAGCACAGCCTTTCTGGGCAGATCCTGACTCCTTCTGACAGAGGCCCAGCCCTTACTGTGGGCCAGAGGGGAACCTACTAGGCAAAGCACTCTCTGTGCACTCACAGCACAACCTCACCAGGCCTGATAAATGCCATTTTTTATTAGAATAAAGTTTAACTTGATATAGTGACTTGAAATTTTCATTCCTATTAAAGGACTGCCAATTCAGAACATACTCTATAAATAGTCTTCATGATGTGGTGAAAGTACCTTTATTTTATTTTTATTAATAAACATTACCTATGAGGGTTTCATTAACATTCAGTGCAGCCACAAACTGTGATTATATGAATAATTAACATTAGTACTTATAGAGTTTATAGAAAAGTAGAGGAATGGGCCAAAGATGAATAGATTTTCCCATTTTCTTTCTCTGAACTACTTTTTCCTTGTAACTGATATCCATTCATAATTCAGAGTTCATAACTATAATTTAATTCATGAGTACTAAATGCAGTTCTTTTCACATAATCATTTAAAAGCAATACCAAGCATTTTGATAGATGAAGAATCAAATTAAAAGAATCTTTCTTTGCATTTGTAAATGCGTGTTCACAGTATGTCTACTTTTACTGTATCATGCATAGTCAAGCTATTGATTGTCATTAAATACATGAAAGCAATGATAGCTAGGAATCTTGTGAAAACATAGTTAGAAACTATTTCTCTTGAACTGTCATTTTGTTCACGAGAGGACAGGTTAATTAGAAGTTAAAGCCAGCACTGTCAATAGTGATGTTCTTCACTTTTAAGGGTATTTATGTATATATTCAGATTTAGGTCTATTTTTATAGTGTGTATACCACTTCCAATTGAAAATATTTTAGAAGGATTCAGAGAGTCTGCAGAGGATACTAGGTTACTGTTGCACTTCAGTTGAATGATTAATAAGTTTTAAGATGAACAAAGTAACTGCAAATGTTTTCCTTGATTTAATTTATAATTTTATAATTTTAAAATTAACCTAATGCATTTTCTCACAAGTATATGCAATACACAAAATATTCAGCACATTTTATTACATAACCCTCTTCTGTCTTGAGACTGAGCTTACATAAATATTCTGGTTCAAATGAAACATTTTAGAAATGCATGGATTCTAAATAGAAAACAAAAGAAAAAAACATTTCATTTTTTTAAAAATAATATTTTTATTCTCCTTTCATGCAGTTTATCCAAACTACAGTTTTTCCTGCATCCTACCTCTGCTCTCCCCCAAAATAACAATTCTGTTTTTCTGCAGGAAAGAGCAGGACTTTCAGAGATATAAGCCTAACACAGCAAAACATGATGAAATAAGACTATTATGTTTATTCCTTACACACCAAGAAAACTTTGACTAATTCCAGGTTACATCCTGTTTTACATGCAATTCATGCTCATTGTGACTAGTAAGATCTTAATGCACACTATCAAACCATTAAAATAAAAACCAAGCACTGACAAAAATCTATAGATAATGTGTGGAAACTTTGATAGGGGTTGCACTGACTCTGTAGATTCCTCTTGAAAACATATTCATTTTTACTATGTTGTTCTATCAAATCATAAGCATAGAGGTTTTTGACATCCTATGATATCTTCCTCAATATTTCTTTATTTTTTTTTTACATTTTACTGGATATTTTCAGTACTTACATTTCAAATGTTATCCCCTTTCTCCCCACTCCCATGCCCCTACCCCTCTACTTGTTTCCATGAAGATGTTCCCTCTTCCCAACCACCCCTTCCACCTAAGTGCCTTGAAATTTTCCTACATTGGACCTACACCTACACCTTTAGTGGACCAATGACCCTTTCTCCATTGATGCCAGACAATGCTATCCTCTGCTATATATGCAACTGGAGCTATGGGTATCTCAATGTGTGCTCATTGGTTGGTGTTTTAGTTCCTGAGTGTTGTGAAAGGATTTGGTTGGTTGATAATGTTGTTCTTTTCATGGGGTTTCAAAGCCTTTCAGCTCCTCCAGTCCTTTCTCTACCTCTTTCATTGGGGACACTGTGTTTAGTCCAATAGTTAGCTGTAAGCATCCTCAACTGTATCTGTATGACTGGTAGAGCCTAGAAAGAGGCATCTATATCTGGCTTATGCCAGTAAGTGCTTTTTGGCATCAGCAATAGTGCTTGGGTTTGATGGCTGAATATGGGGTGGACCCCCAGGTGAGGCAGTCTCTGAATGATCATTTTTTCAATCCCTGCTCCTGTATTTGCCCCTGCATTTTCTCCCATGAGTGCTTTATTCTACCTTCTAAGAAGGACTGAGGCATCCACATTCTAGCCTTCTGTCTTAAGCTTCATAAGATCTATGAATTTTTTCTTAGGTATTCAGAACTTTTGTGGCTTGTATCTGCTTATCAGTGAATGCATATCATTTGTGTTCTTTTATGACTGTTTTACCTCACTTAGGATGATTGCTTCTAGTTCCATTCATTTACCTACGAATTTCATAAGGTCATTGTTTCTAATAGCTGAGAAGTACTCCATTGTGTAAATGCATCACAACTTTGTATCTATTTCTCTATTAAAGGACATTTGGGTTCTTTCCAGCTTCTGGCTATTATAAGTAAGGGTCCTATGAATATGGTAGAGCATGTGTCCTTGTTATATGCTGAAGCTTATTTTGTGTATATTCCTAGGAGTGTTATAGCTGAGTCCTTAGGTAACACTATGTCCAATTTTCTGAGGAACTGCCAGACTGATTTCCAGAGTGGTTGTGCCAGTTTACAATTCTACCAACAGTGGAGAAGTGTTCTTCTTTCTCGGCATCCTCACCAGCATCTGCTGGCACCTGAATTTTTTATTTTAGCCATTCTGACTGGTGTGAGTTGGATTCTCATGCTTTCAAAATTCCAAATAATCTCACAACCTAGTAACTACCCTACATATCAATAATGAGGTTGCTGAGAAATTAGGAAACTAACTTCTTTTGAATGACTTAAAAAATAGAACATTTAGTTGTGAGTCTCAACTGGATGATAAAAATTGCACAGGGAAAATATTAAGAAACTGAAGAGATTACTTGAAAATCATACTAGATAATATGAATGCCATCTGCTTAAAAGGACTGAGTGAATCAATTTTGGGAAACTGACTGTATTACCAAAAAAATTGTGATTGTGAGCCAATGCAATTCCTTTAAGATTTTTTCATTCTTAGAACTAGCAAAAATATTAAAACTCATATAAAACACCAAAAACCCTCAATTGTTAAATAATTCCTAAACAGAAAGAATGATGCTAGAGACAACTAAAATCACTAACCTCAGAATTTGATGGGGTACCAGTGTGTCGAGGTGGTGTGGTTTTGACAAAAGTAAGCATACACAAAATTGTAAACTGAGCAAAGACCTTAGAAATAAACTGATAACTACAGTCACTTCCTTCTTCATAGAATCAACAACCTAAACCAGATAAAAACCTTTCAATAAAGCAATGCTAGAAAAACCAACTATCTATATGCAAGTGAGTACCATGAGATCCATCTCTATCCTCTTTCAGAAAAGTAATTCAGAAGGATCAAACACCTTGAGATAAGAACTAAACATTGAAATTAATAGTGAAAAAAATTTCAAAATATAATGACTTCTGAGCATTACTTCAGTTGTGTAATTAAAACTCTTCTGTACAGCAAAAACCACTATCAAAAAAGATGAAAAGACACTCTCAAGAATGGATAGAAAAAAACAACAACAAAGGACAGTGATTCTTTAGACAGAAAATTACATACAGAATTATAACTAGTTGTAAAATTAACATCAAAGAAAAGCTTCCCCTGAACTTAAGTAGAAAAGCAAATTTTCTAATCAAAAACTGTACTAAAAAACTGAATATAAATATTTCAAAAGAAAAACAGATGTCAAATATGTACTTTTAGAAAATTTTCATATTCATTTCTCTAGGTCAATGAAAATTTAAAACAGGAGATCCATTCTACTTAATAAGACTGTCAGGATTCTAATCATTAAGAAAAATGCCAAATGCTGGTGATAGTGTAGACAAAGGGAACTGTACCAAACTTCAAGGAGACTAAACTATTTGAGACAATAAGAAAGTCAATAATGTAGTTTATCTTGGAAGCAAAAAGTGAAACTATTGCATGACCTTGTAAATCTACTTCTCATACTATGCCAGAGAAGTCCAAATTGTACCAGAGTAATACTTTGATGTACCAGATTCTTATAAATCCATGTTTACTGCTACATCCGTAAAAGTTCTAAAATATTGAATATGTTTATTTATCTATCAATAGAGAAGCAAATGAAGAAAACATGATATAATGCAAAGGAAAGTTTCTCCATTTATAAAAATAAAAACTTGAAGTTGCATGAAAATGGACAGAAATTACTATTATTTTTTAAAAAACGACTTTATTTTACAAAGCAAAGATAATTGTACAGATTTTAAACATTTTTTGCTTAAAATTATACATTTTTGTCAGTACTGTTTTTTCAGATATTAAAACAATTTTTACATAAAACTATGTGAATATATTTTTTAGTCAGTACTTGATTTTTTTCAAGGGCTTGACAGTATGCATTGAAAACCTAATAGTTACAATGAGTGTAAAGTACATGCAAAACAAAACACAACATGGAATAGTCAAAGTCTTCCTGTTTTGTAAATATATTTTTTTGTTTGCTTTCTTTATATCTTGGACTTCATACAGTCTGTGAGTTGTTTCTGGGGGAGTGCAAGCCTCTGGGGTTAGCATCCCAATATCAGTGACTGCATATTATGTCTGTTCTTTTGTGACTGGGTTATCTCACTCAGGATGATCTTCTCTAGATGCAGCCATTTTCTTAAGAATTTGGTTAAGTCATTGTTTCTGGTGGCTGAGTAGTATTCCATTGTGTAAATGTCCCACAATTTTTGTATCCATTCATCTTCTGAAGGACATCTGGGTTCTTTCCAGCTTCTGGCTATTATAAATAGAGCCGCTATGAACATTGTGGTGCATATATGTTTGTTGTGTATTAAAGTGTCTCTGGGGTATATGCCCAGAAGTGGAATAGCTGGGTCTTCAGGTAGTACTATATCCAATTTTCTGAGGTATCGCCAGACTGATTTCCAGAGTGGTTGTATTAGTTTGCAACCCCACCAACAGTGGAGAAGTGTTTCTCTTTCTCCGCAACCTCGCCAGCATCTGCTGTCATCTGAGTTTTGGATCTTGGCCAATCTGACTGGTGTGAGGTGGAATCTCAGGGTTGTTTTGATTTGCATTTCCCTGATGGCTAAGGATGTCCAGCACTTCCTCAGATGTTTCTCGGCCATTCAGTGTTCCTCAACTGAGAACTTTTTGTTTAGCTCTGTACCCCATTTTTTAATAGGGTTATTTGATTCTCTGGTGTCTAGCTTTTTGAGTTCCTTGTATACCTTGGATATTAGGCCTCTATCTGATGTGGTGTTGGTAAAGATCTTTTCCCATTCTGTTGGTTGCCGTTTTGTTTTCTTGACAATGTCCTTAGTCTTACAGAAACTTTGCAATCTCATTAAGTCCCATTTGTTAATCTTTGACCTTAGAGCTTGAGCCATTGGTGTTTTGTTCAGGAAATTTTCTCCTGTGCCTATGTGTAGAAATTACTATTATTATACTCACTGAGTTAATGCAGTTTCAGAAAAACATGCTGCTTTTTTCTTATATGCATATCCTAGGTTTCAATTTCTATTCATTTATATGCATGTGTTTATGATAGGACATATTATGAATGAAAAGGCTTGAGGGAAGTCAGATCACTAAAAGTGAGTGCTTTTAACAGAATGGACATAACCCAACATTAAAAGGTGACTAGTTATGGAAGAAAGTTGCAGTAAGGCACATAGACAAGGAGAAATAAAAGTAGCAATAAAATTAACAAAACAAAGTGTGCATTGCTGGAGATGTCATAATGAAGTCGATTACTTTTCAAAATATTTAAGAAAACTAAAAATTAAAAAGCAACATTAAAATCAGAGGGTTTAATGCTGATTCAATGTATATTTCCTATTATTTTTAGCTAGTTTTCTGAGAGGGCTATGGCTTTTCTTCATCTTAAAGTATTAAGTGGTTTTCCCATATCTGTCTAATACTTGTGAAGTTGCTATTCCTTCTGGATCTTCTTATTGTTATAATGTATCCATATTTAAGGTTGATGCAAAGCATTCTCTACCTGGTTTAAAAAAAAAACATAACTAAGTTAAAAACAACTGTACACTAAGTAATCTGAAAGATTATTTAAGACTGAACAATATATGCCATATTATGTCATTATTTTAAATTAACTACATAATAAAATGTTCAAATATTATAACTAACTATATGTATTTATTGATGATATTGAAAGTGATATTTTGAATTTCTTTTTACAGAATTATATTTTGGCTCTCTCAATCTGTATATTTTATAATATAATAATTTAATATTAAAACAAATTATTAAAAAGCTAAATAAAACCTTCAGTTCTCAGATCATCAGTAGATTATACACACTCATGCATGTGATACTTAAATTTGTAGGTAATATTTCAACATGGTTTTATCTTGGTACCAATACTATATTAAAGTGCCAACATTGCTATTATAAAGAAACATGAAGCAAGATCTGATCTTTCTTTAACCATCATCACTGCAATTGACAGAGTGTTCTTTTAGCAGACAACCAAAACAGTGGTTATTGGAACACTACTTGCAAAAAAAATGGCAGACTCAGCATCGCATTTCTGAACTAATGACTTAAGTTAGACAAACACACATAAATAAATTGCAAATTGCAAAATTACTAAAAAAAAGATTTAGAAACAAATTCCCCAAACCAACTACATACAAAGAACCATTTTTAATACAAATATGTGATGTTCTTATACATAAGTAGTTTGTGTTAAATTAGGAACTGGTTATAAAATGTTAATTAATTGAAGCATAATTATTGTTCTCAATTTACCATCATCATCATCATCATCATCATCATCATCATCATCATTATTATTATTATTATTATTATTATATAACATATATATTAACATAAAACGTAACTATATATGCTGTACTTTGAAACATTTTACCTAATAAGTACAACTATCAGGGGAATCATGACTTAAATTCTAGCATGTTTTTAATTAATTGTCAGATATTGTTTACATATTCACCATACAGTAATATCTTGAAATTAAAATTTTATGTTTTAGAATCTGTGAGGTTCATGCATATTTATTGAGCTATGTTTTATTGGTAATAACATGTTTTGCCAGTGTTTATAACCTGGTTGTTTTAAGGTAAGAGAACTGCAATTTCACATAGTACTCAAGTATGTTGTCTAAATGAAGGATTTCTGCTTATAAGGAAGCAGGTAACAAAACAGAAACCAAATATATGAAAGCTCCTACAAAATGAAGACATCAGGGAAGAAAGGGCAGTGACCCTCAGAAAAGGCAATCACCCATGTGAGATCTATGGCTCTTCAGGGAATGGATTAGACAGTTTGTAGACCATCACAAAGGGATAACACAGCATTTTTTTTTTCTGAATTGCAATTGAACAAGAGAGTCCGTGGAGGCTCAGGCAGTGAAAGTTCAAAGCACACATTACTTGGAAAGAGCTACAGAGGTGAAAAGAGGGCACCAGCAGAAGTTCTTACTCCAGTCTTCATCTGAGTTCTCAGGGTCAGCAATGTTTTCTTTACAGGTATCTGGTCTACCATTAAATCCTCTGCTACTGTATTTCACAGTAGATATGATAAAATTCACTGTAGTGGTGGAAAAATCAAGGGAGGTTCAGCTGCCACAGTCCCCGGATACCACAGAGCACTTGGAATTATACTTCCCCTGCCATTCAGAGCAAACCTTTCACAACCCAGGAAGCAAGCACTTGTAGAACTCACAAGTTGTTCTTTTGGTCACATATAGCATTGAATTACTTACAGTTCTGTCTACACAGACATAGCTGAAGAGTTATAATACAAAATAGACCAAATTGTGTCCAATAAACTTAGCTTCCTTCTAGAAAATTATGTAGAAATAATTGAATAAAAAGTGTAAAGTACATGAGTTTAATTTTAAAATAACGTGTTCAGTTGATATTCAGCAGACATGTGTTGTGTGTCCTGGTAGGAATCTATGATCCTAGCAGTCTAGAGGTAGAGGCAGGAATAAACCAGCCTTGAATATATAATGAGTTTAAAGCTAGCATGAGTCACATGAGACCTTGTCTCACAAAACAACAACAAAATAATCAACAATAATGAATGAAAAAAAGAATAGATTCATGTTATGTAAAGAATCAGAAAACTAGAGTAAAAATTTAGAAATACCAATTACTTAAAATAAATCTTAATATAATAGACATTATTAAAGCTGTGGCTAAGCACATCATAAAGCTATCATAACTCATTCTATATATTCTAATCACTTGAAGAAATATTTAGTGTTTTAATTCGAAATATGGAACATAAAAGTACAATTTAAATTGTACCTCTCAATTAAAAACTACATCACATAGTAAATCACTACCAAGATGTGGTCCCATATTTTCTCTGCTGGGGTCCTTTGAAGTGTCACATAGACTTTTAATCTGTTAATCATTGTCATATCCAGAGAGAAGCTCCTATAATATCTGTTTCAGAATGTGACTTAGTCATCACAAATAATTGTTCTCATCAGGGTGGTGTTACCCTGAAGACTCAACTCTTCTTGCAGATACTTTTAATTACTTTCTATTCTGAATGCCAGGAGTGATTGAAACGGATTGGACAATGCATTATTTCTGTTTCTGAGTTTTTAGTATTCATGAGGAGGAGAATGAGATAGAAAAACAGAATCAAGCAGGAGAGTCTGAGTCACAGTATAGGAGACAGACATTTACATGAAAACAAAACAAAACAGAGCAAAGCAAAATCCCACATGTATAAATGGCTGGAAAAAATGAAAATACTCTAAATAGGCACTGTGTTCTTCAATCAGACTATCAGACTATAGAAGCAATGATCTCAGATATGAGAATTTAACCAGGACTCATAATTTAGATTTATCTTTAAAATGTATTTTTATATTTTTGGTTATGTGTATGCATGAGTCAGTTTGTGGTGGTTTATGAGGCCAGAATTACCAGATGTTCTGAAATTAGACTTGAAATCCAGATGAACTTCTCAGTATAATTACTTAAGATGGAGCTACGTTGTTTGCAAAAATGGTACATTCTTAACCACTGACGAGTTTTCAAGCAGCATTTCTTATATATAATGTTAACTTTCAATCCTTTCATACTGAAAGTGAGCTGCAATGTTTTAAAAGTATGCTTTCCAAGAGTGATTGTCCACAGTGTAACAGTTAGTTATTAGTAAGTTCAGAAAGGTAGGTAAAACAATCCTTTGATTCAACAACCCTGAGGAACAAGTACCATATGTATTATTTGAATTTATTTTAAATTATAATTATCTGAAATTATTTGATGGAATTGTGTCTGGTATTAGTGGTGATAAAGAACCTTGTCCTGGGCCAATAGCAAATAGTTACATAATTTAAGATATATTTAGTTAATTACAAGCTCGTCTTCTTTTCACCTTAAGAAAGAAATTATTATAGGAGTCAGAAGGGAAGGAGGACACCAGGAGAATATGAACCACCAAGTCAACTAAGGAAGGCTGATATAGGTTCACAGAGACTGGGTTTCTAACCAGTCTTCTATGCTATGTTTTTATGCTTCTAAGCTTCTTGCTGCTTTTGTAGGACTCTTAACAGTGGAAGCAGGTGGTTTTCTGACTCTTTTGCCCTTTCTTGAAATAGTTTGCCTCTTACTGGATTGCCTTGCCCAGTTTTATATTAGGGCTTCTCCTTGTCTTAAAGGATCTTTTCTTGTCCTATTTGACTGGCCTACGTTGAAGTTTTTTTTCTTTTCTGACGAAATAGAGAAGTTGATCTGGGTAAGAAGGAAGTATCGGCAAAGAGCTGAGAGGAGTGTGGGGAGGGGGGTTAATCAGGATGCATTGCATGAGAGAAAATCTATTTTCAATCAAGTTTTTAAAGTATGATTTTACTAAATTCCTCATTTTTAAGTCAAGAAGGGCCAGAAGGTGGATGCCTCAGTTATTCTTGGCAGGAAAAACACAACACTCAAGGAAGGAAATATAGGGACAAATATTGGAGTAGGAATTGAGAAAAGAACATCCATAGACTGCCTCACCTGGGAATCCATTCCACATGCAGCCATTAACCCAAGCACTACTGGAGATGCCAAGTAGTGTCCTGGCAGAAATCTGATATAGATGCCTCCTCAGAGGCTTTGCCAGAACCATACTGATACAGAAGAGCATGCTTGAGGTAATCACCACACTGAACACAAGGAACCCAATGAAGGTGCTAGAGAAAGGATTGAAGGAGCTGAAAGGGTCTGCAACCCCATGGAAAGAGCAAGATGATAAACTAACTAAACCTACCACAGCTCCCAGGGACTAAAACACCAACCAATGAGTTCTCACAGAGAGACCCATGGCCCCAGGTGCATATGCAGCAGAGCAGAGCAGAGCATTCTCTGTTATCAATGGGCAGAGAGGCCTTTGGCCAAGCAGAGGCCCATTTTCCCAGTGTAGGGGAATGCCAGTGTACTGAGGTGGGAGTGGGTGGTTGGGAGAGGGAGCACCTTCATGAGGCAATGGGAGGGGGAGAGGGAAGAATTGGGGAACTGGGTAACATCTGAAATGTAAATGCAGAGAATATCCAATAAAAATAATTAAATAAATATATCTTTTAATTTTTGTGTCTTACATAGTTATTTATCCATTGTGTGTGTGTGTGTGTGTGTGTGTGTGTGTGTGTGTGTGTGTGTGTGTGTGTGTGTGTGAGATGTGGGTGTGTTAATCGGCACATGCTTACCTGCATATCACTGTATAGCACTCAGGAGTTGGCTTCCTTTGTCTACCATGTAGTAGATTTTAGAAATCAGTCAGGTCTTTAGCCTTGGATAAAATGTGCCTTTTCCTACTGATCCATCTCTAAAATTACTTATGACATAGATTTTTTTCTCCTGTGTTGGCTAAATTATTAATTGTAGTTTTATTTTATCACAGGATTAACAATAAATCATATTTTCAATCCCAGGAGAAACTAAAATATCTTGGCTACCATTTGAGTGCTAAATTTGTCATCATTCTGTATATAATTCTTAAAAACATTAATGAATTTAATTAATGTATTAATTTTAACATTGCTAAGTTTTTTAAAGCTTTGCTTAAAGCCAAGTGGTGTTTATCACTTGCTTAAACACAGAAATAAATTTCTACCTTTATAATTAGTAAAGGGTTCCTAAGATAAAGCAAGCTACATGTCTCAGATATATTTAGCAGCACTAGGTAAAAATAATACTAGTATTGTTCTTTGCTTTTGATTTTGTGACAGATTGAATCATTTTGCAAGGAAGCATATTTCTATGTGTACTGTGTTTAAAACAAGTAACATTTTCTTTTCTTATGCAAATTTTAATCTTTGCCCCTTCTGTGCTGGTTGTTTTTTATTAACTTGACACAAACCTTGACTAATGAAAACACAAATTCTGAGATAAGATAATACCTACATCAGATTAGTGTATGCATGTCTATGGTGCTATTTTCTTTCCTTTTTTTTTTTTTTTCTTGTTTTTTTTTTTTTAATTAGATACTCTGCTTTTACATTTGAGCTGATATTCCTCCCCCACTGTACAACACTTGCCCCCTCTCATCTCCCCTCCCCCTCCATTTGCCATTGCAGAGGTGAACATTCTCCTAATCACTCTCTCCACCCCCCACTGGCTTGGCATTCCCCTACATTGGGACATAGTGCTCTCACTGGACCAAAAGCTTCTTCTCACATTGATACCAGACACTGCTATCTTCAGCTATATTTGCAACTGGATCAATAGGTCTCTCAATGCGTGCTCAAAAATTGGTGTTTTAGTCCATGGGAGTTTTGGAGGGTTCGGTTGGTTGATAATGTTGCTCTTCCATGAGGTTGCAACCCCCTTCAGCTCCTTAGGTCCAGGAAATGAAAGGTTAAGTAGAGGAACAGGGATTGAAGAAAATATCACTCAGAAGTCGCCTCACCTGAGAATCTACCACATATGCAGTCACCAAATCTAAGCACTATAACTGATCCCAAGAAGTACTTACTGGCAGGAACCAGACAGAGATGCTTCCTCAGGAATTATGTCAGAGTCATATAGATACAGCTGAGCATGCTTGTAGCTAACCATCGGACTGAACTTGGGGCCATTTTCTTGATTGCTAGCTTATATAATATTGCCAATCCACAATGGACAGTGCCACTTTTGCTACATAGACTGTATAAGAAAAACAGTTGATCAAGTTTGTTGTGCCGGTAAGACATTTTACTTGCTGCTCTCGGGTTAAATTCCTGAATCCACATTCCTATCTACAGGAGGAACGTTCTCTAGATAAAATATTCTTTTAATATGAATTACTTTTGAATTATAAACTGGTACTATTAGGTAGTTTCTTCTGCAACTATCATGTTCAGCATATGACTTCTATATTTTGGTCTATTTATATGATATTTCTATATTATATTGAACCAACTTTGTAACATGGAAGGATTCTCTCTTGCTTGGAGGTAAATGATCATTTGGATGTTTGGTTGACTTTATGACACAAGTGTTTAATTTACTCAATCATCTGTTGATTTCCACCTAAATCTTAAAGCCTAATGCTTTTTGTAGTATAAGGCTGGTTGAGGTGGAAGTTTAGGTTTGCACTAAGAAGGTCATCAAATATGTATGGTAGAGGAGAGGGTTGTGAGCTTTGTTTGTGTATTTATCACTTCTTCCAAATGTCAGGGGACAGTCAAAGCTGAAGTTTCTTTATAGAAAGAAGAAAATGACCTGCCTGCTGTAGAAAGAGGACTTTGTGAGGACACCAGGGCAATGACTTCAGAGTTAAGTCTTTTCAGAATCATGGATGGTCTGTCATGTTTTCTGTTGCTGCTTCAAAATCAAATGCAATTGAGTTTTTACTCAACTTTATTTAGCTGAACATGTTACTATTTTTCAAAAAACTTGTTGAAAATTCTCCATTCTTTTATTTCTAAATTTCAAATATTCCATAAAAACTCTATACTATAGTTCATTCATACTGTGTGCTGAGCGATCTTTCTAAATTTGGCAACCCCATTTTTTTTCAGTTCTGGGAAATACTTTAATAATTTATTAATTATTTCTCACCATCTGTTTTTCTTCTTGTCCATCTGTACTTCTATTATTTTGCTTTAGAAATAATGGAACTGACAGTTATATGATTTAACTTGTTCTCTTTCCTATTTTTCTTTTATATTCACTTATTTTTCTGTATTATTCTTTTAATTTTGTATTCTATGTTTCTATTGGACATTTTATTTAGGTATCATATCTTTTAAAATAAATTTATGTAGCTGAACCTACTTTTAATACAGACTTTTGTTTTTTATCTCAGTGATCTCCTTTCTGTGAGTGTAATTCAGGAAGTTATAAGGAGGTTTGTTTTGTTTCAACAGAATTGGTCCCCACTGTTTAATCTCACATTACATTGTTTATATGTTTATTTCTGACCTGATCTATGTGAGTATTTTCTCAGCTGCAAAGTTTACAGAGTCTTCCCATTCCTGAGTAACAGAGGGGCACTCTGAATGCTAATCATTCAAATCTTTAAGGAACATCCCAGGAAGGTATGTTAAGAACAGAGCCATTAGATGTCAACAAATTTAAGGCTATCATGGGCTATGTTGAAAAAAATATCTTAAAAATGTAAAGAAATAGGTGAGGAAAATAGAATGGCAAAAATTATGGCTTGTTATTTCAGAGCACTGGGTAAATATCTTCAACTGTACGTTTCACTGTGGATAAGATAAGTAAATACCTAATAATAAACACTCAGTACCATGTCCAAGAACTTGTGCATATTAGCCCTTGGATTCTTAACACAGAAGCTATTGCCCTAACAGTGAATATTTTGGTTTTGTTCTTCAGGAAAATCATCTGAGACATGGATGATTTTTGCTTTTAAATTCAATATTTTCCAGCTTTGTACAGAATGCAAAAAGACTCTTGACCCATGAAAAGATTGCCTGTTGGTGGGTAATTAGTAATCTAATGACTGGTTAACTAAGACCTCTGTATTGTAGCAATGGTTTTCAAACTTACATTTCAAAATACTTGAAATTTATGTACAAAGGGAATCGGCTCATTAAGTAATATTTTCAGCTTACTCACCTAAAAGTTTAGAATTAACATTCACCAAAGAGATGCTCATTATTTCTATAATTGGCCACCTCTATTTTGTTTATATATAAAATCACTACTCTATAGTGGGTTCAAATGTTTAAAAAGGAATAAAATTATGTAATCAATGCTCTCTAATACAGAGAAGTTAGTTCTGGATAAAAATGTATTTATGCTAGTGTTTGTATATGCTTATTTAAAAAAAGAGAGATTTATAAAATCTGCATTTAAATTTTTTTTATAATTTATTGATATCAAAAATTTTAAGATATGAATTTATATTTCCTTTAAGGAAATTAAATATTGGGTAAAGGTAGTTCATTTACCTTTTTAATAAAAAGCAACAATTTAAGTCTGAAATTTTGTAAAATTACAAAGAAAAGGTAGAATCATCTTATGAATTACTTAAAATCATTGGGGATCTAGGGAAAAAAAGAGTTACATGTGATGAAGAGACTGAGAATGGGGTAAGATTTGATAGAGTGGTTAAAAAGTCCTAAGTCTCTGCAGAGTAGACCTGAGAAAAGTCTTGTCCAAATGCACAATGCAATCAACTCATTGTGGTGTTTATGATTTTGGTATCCTGGTTTGACTAGTATGATTTTTATGATACTGTGGATAAAATTCGCCAACTTTCTCACATGTGGATTGGGAGTCATCAGAAGGAGGTCAACCTGGTACATTGTGTCACACTCACAGAAACACCATGAGTGGTTCTGCATATTTTGATTGAAGTTACTTGCCTAAAGTTCCTCCAGAACATTCATTTATACATTTTCCTTTTTTTTTGGTGTTGATATCCAGGTATTACTGAGCTCTGTAAAAACAAACAAACAAAAATGTCTCTAGCAGGGTTCTTCTTTCTATTTTGTGAAATATTCTGAGGACCCTTGACTTTAATTTTTATTATAGATCTGGACAAATATAATAGCATGTCCATCTAGCCATGGATTTTGTTATTGTTATGGTATAGTTTTTCTTTTAAATTGTGGCTATATTGTGTTACATGTTTTTTTGTGTAATTTTGTATATCTTCTTATTCAACTTTGGTGGATCACATATGTCTAGAGATCCAATTACTTTTATTTTTTAAGATTTGAAAATTTGCTACAATGTAAGTTTCGAAGCATAGAATAATGATTCTTTGACTCTCATTAACCAGTAAACTACATCCTCCTTCAACTATAATTTTATTACTTGAGTCATTTCCTTCTTTTGGTTAGTCCGGCTGATGGGTTACCTGTCATATATTTAGTTCTTACTATGTGCATCTGAGGGAAAATATAAGCAAATGAGTGCTGGTTCCAAAAAGGAACATCTAGTGATATATTTTCTTTATGTTTTTAATGGATATATTTTATTTACATTTTGCATCTTATCCCTTTCCCAGTATCCACTCTATGTACCCTATCCCTCTCTCCTTATCCATGCTTCTATGAGGGTGTTCAGGCACATACCCACCAAACCCCTCCTGCCTCCCTGCCCCAACATTTTCCTACTCTGGGGCATCAAGCCTTGACAGGACCAAAGGCTTCCCCTCACATTGTTGCTCAACACGGCCATCCTATGCTACATGTGCAGCTGAAGCCATGGGGCCAACCCTTATTTGATAGTGGTTTAATTCCTGGGAGGTCTCGTTAGTTGGTATTGTTATTCTTATGGAGTTGTAAACTCCTTTAACTCCTTCAATTCCTTCTCTAACTTCTTTAAGTTCAGCATTCTCAGTTCAAAGGTTGACTGTGAGCATCTGCATGTGTATGTGTCATGATCTGGCATAGGCTCTTAAAAGACAGCTATATCAGGCATGCACTTCTTGGCATCAGCATGCACTTCTTGGCATCAGCAATATTGTCTGAGTTTGGTTGCTGTATATGGGCTGGATCCCCAGGTGGAGCAATCTCTGGATAGACTTTTATTCAGTCTCTGCTCTAAACATTGTCTCCATATTTTTCCTAAGAATACTTTAGATTCCCCATCTAAGAATGACTGAAGCATGTGCACTTTGGTCATCCTTCTTCTTTAGCTTCATATGGTCTGTGAATCGTGTCTTGGGGTTTCCAAGCTTTTGGGCTAACAAACACTTATCAGTGAGTATATACCATGGGTGACTTGTGTGTGTGTGTGTGTGTGTGTGTGTGTGTGTGTGTGTGTGTGATTGGGTTTTTCCTAAGAATTTCATTTAGTCATTGTTTTTAATAGCTGAGTGGTATTCCATTGTATAAATGTACCACATTTTCTGTATCTATTCTTCTGTTGAAGGAAATTTGGGTTCTTTCCAGCATCTGGCTATTATTAATAAGGCTGCTATGAACATAGTGGAACACTTGTAATTGTATGTTAGAGAATCTTTTGGGTATATGCCCATGAATGGTATAGCTGTGTCCTCAGATAGTACTATGTTCAATTTTCTAAGGAACTACCAGACTTATTTAAAGAGTGGTTCTAGTAGGTTGTAATCCCTCCAATGATGGAGGAGAGCTCTTATTTCTTTATATCCTCCCTGACATCTGTTGTCACCTGAGATTTTTATCTTAGCCATTCTGACTGGTGTGAGGTGGATGCTCAGGGTTGTTTTGATTTGCTTTTTCCTGGTGATTAAGGATGTTGAACATTTCTTAAGGTGCTTCTCAGCCATTTGATATTTCTCAGTTGAGAATTCTTTATTTAACTCTGTCCTCCATTCATATTAATAGCGTTACTTGATTCTCTGACATGGAACTTGAATTTTTTGCATATGTTGGATATTAGCCCTCATAGATTGGCAGGATTAATATAGTAAAAATAGCCATCTTGCCAAAAGCAATTTACAGATTCAATGCATCCCCCATCAAAATTCCAACTCGGTTCTTCTTAGAGTTGTAAATAGCAATTTGCAAATTTATTTGGAATAACAAAAATCCCAGGATAACAAAAACTATTTTGAACAGAAAAAGAACTTTTGGAGGAATCATCATCCTTGACCTTAATCTGTATTACAGAGCTAGAGTGATTAAAAACTGTATAGTATTAGAACAGAGGCAGGAAGGTAGATCAATAGAATAGAATTGAAGACCTAGAAATAGAGCCACACACCTATGATCACTTGATCATTGACAAATGGGTTGAAACCATCTAGTGGAACAAAAGACAGTATTTTCTACAAATGGTCCTGTCCAACTGGCAGTCGGTATGTAGTAAAATGCAAATTTATCCATTCTTCTCACCCTGTACAAAGTTCAAGTCCAAGTGGATCAAGGACCTCCACATAAAATCGGATACACTCAAACTAATAGAAGAGAAAGTGAGGAAGAACCATGAACCCATAAGCACTGGGGGAAATTTTCTTAAACAGAACACCAATGATTTATGTGCTAAGATCACAAATTGACAAATGGGACCTCATAATATTGCAAAGTTTCTATAAGGCAAAGGACACTGTCATTAGGACAAAAGGGCAGCCATTGGAATGGGAATGGAGCTTTACCAATTTCCACATCCAGAACATATTTTCAAAGAGCCATTTATTTCATCCATTGTTTGCATTTTTGTCTTGTTTTCATTTCACTTCTGTCCTGTGTTACTCATTTTTCACTGTATGCTGCTTTTTGTTTGCACTAGTTTTTCAGGGCCCTGAGGAACATTACATTGCATTTCATAAACCAGTTGTTTTCCAATGTATCAACCAAACAAAATTACATACTTTCAAAGGATGTAAAAAAGTTCTGAGTAAGAACCCTTACCAAAGATGATGTTAGAAAGGCAAACAAGGAAATGCAATTATACTAAGCATCTTATATGATCAGGGGATTTTAAATTAATATTTACAGATACAGATCCTACACATTTCAGGTAAAGAGAATAGAAAAAAATGAAAATGTGTCTCAGGTGGATTGTTCTTGAATCACAGTGAGTTCTGTGTACTGCCTACATTACCAAGTGAATCCAATGGCAGAGATCCACTTCACCATAAAGCTATTCAAACTTGCTCAGCAGTTTTATGACTACATGTGGCTCAGAATGGAGTCAATCAGATCACCCCAACCCTCAGTTTGGGTTTCTCTGAGTTCATTGTGATGATAAGAGATATTGAACCCTTAGAGATCTTCTAGCATCTTCCACTGCCTAGTGAACACAAAAAGATCCCCTATGGATTTGTACCTGTGATATCTTCTGGCCTATCCTCCACCTGTCATGTTGTAATCAAAGAAGGCACTCAACTAAATCTGTAGGTCAGTTCCACTTAAAAGTCTAGTGAAAGGCTCTTGGTATAGGCCATAGCATCTGCTCTTTCCGACCATAGCGTGTATTATATTTTCTGTTAGCCTGTAGCTTTTTCATCCATTTTTATTATAAATATTTTACTGCATCTGACTTTTGCATGTTTTATCCTCATATTGCCCATACACTCTTTTACCATTTTTGGTTATCCTTTAAAAAAAGGAAATGTCACCTAAGCCAGGTGAGAGGCTCGATGCCACCATTTAACACCAGGGAGAGAAAGGACAATCTCAAGGAAGTGATAGCCTCAACTTTCAGTCCCATGCAGGGAGTGATTGTAGGTTATAGAACCATGCCAGGAAGTTTAAAGGTCAAGACCCAGAAGAAACTCAGTGGCTAAACACCTGAGGCTTACGTAACTCCTGGCTCCCTGCCAGACACCTGACTTGGAACACATGCTATGCTTCTCACAGAAAAGAAATGTGTCCTATGGTCTTGTAGGCTCAAAGCAGAGTTCCTCATGCTAAGAAGGCAGCGAAAGGTAGGAGGGGTTATTCAATATGCTTCCCTTCCCGGACATTCCTCCCTGCAAAAGGTACTTAATCTCAGGTCGACCCTAAGGGTATGGTTTTGTTCATCCATTTTCCATCATAACAATATACTATTAGAACCATGGACAGTCTCATTTCATCAAGATCCACCGTGGGAATCCGTGAAGAAGTTCTTTGCCTACAGAGTAGCAGCCTTATCTCATTTAGAAGTCTTCTCTGTGCATCCAGCCTCCCTCTGCCAAGCTAAGAACAATCAATTGCTGGGACAACCAGAGCTCTTCATCCTCCTATTTCCTTCCACCAGCCCAGAAGCTAGAAGCTACTCCCATCCTGCAGGCCCCTGACTCTGTTCTCTGCTCTTCTATGACTCCCAGTGGTGCCTGGATATCCAATAGTCTGAGAACCCCATTGACCCAGCCTTGTGCCAAGCCAGGGGAACCCCATAACCAAGCTCCAGCTTTCCCATGTTTCCAACTGTGCCCCCCCCCAACTCCCAGCGGTGTCTCAGCACTTTCCTACAGCCTATCATGGCAGGATGGGATAAAATACTCGTGTTCTGGCACTCCAATGGCCATGCCCTGTGCTGGATCAGATATGGGCATACAAGTGATGACAGTAACTAAGGCCTTCGACAAAGGGTCTCTATAAATGTTAACATAACTAAGGAGTTTTCTTTGAGTAGCAGTTGGTGACACCACCATCATTTGTAGAGGAGATTTGACAACATTAGGCTTATGTCCAAATGTCATTCAATAGTATTCTTCTATATTATTGATATAGGCTTTCAGTCTCAACCCACACACAGCTGAGACTATCAGGGTTGTACCAATGCAAACAGATGTTCAGCAGTCTCCAGAGGCAGCCTAGGTTGGTTTCATTGCCTGGATATTGAAAAGAGTGAATTGCAACAGTCAGTAAATTTGTGCTGGAACACAGGATTCTGGAAAGTCATGGCTATTTGGTTGGAATCAACAGTAGATGCATTGCTAATGAGAAAGCATTCTCTCCTTGCTAAATAGGGATTTCTTGAGGCTGACACTCATTGTGATATTAAAGCATAGTTAAATATATTCTCTACCACACGAAGAGTGTAATAAGCTGTTGGTAATTCTTGAGCAAACTAATAAAAATATATTTGTATTTCATTTTAAGTGAGAAAATACAAACTCTTATGTGCATCATAGGCTTTAATCATAAGGATGCATGTTGATTATTTGTAAAATTATAAAACAGAATAGTCACATCCAAATTACCTATGCACTTACCATTTGACAAAGCCTGTGCATTGCTATATTTTGCTGTCAGTGTATCTAAACTTTTCTAATGCTATGACCCATTATTAGAGTTCCTCATTCTCTAGTGATCTCTGCACATAAATGCATTAAGTTGCTTCTTCATAACTGTAATTTTGTTACTGTTTTGAATCATACTGTAAATATCTGTGTTTTCAGAAGGTCTTAGTAGACCCTTATAAAAGGGCCATTCAGTGTCCCCAAAAGGGTTCACAACTCATAGGCTGAGAAACACTGTCCTAAAATAATCTTAAAGCATATAACATAGATCACATATGAATATTGTTTTGTATGAACTTTATAAAGCTAAAAAGATTCAGAAGTAACTCAGACATCTTAAAATAGGTAGATAATGTACACAGTAGGATAGCATTCAACAATAAAGGTAAAGACCTGGAAATAGATATGGATAAATCTTCAAGGCATATTATTCAGTAAAATGCCAACATTAAAACAGTATATGGTCTGAGTGAGTTATATATAGAAATACATATATGTAAATATGTATACATATACATATGAATAAGTATTCATGGAGAGATCATGAATTTGACAGAGATTGGGGAGAGGGTTTATGGGAGGGCTGAATTAATAAGAGGAAGGGAGCAATATATTAATTATGTTGTGAGTTTTATGAAAAGCTGTTAAAAATTAGCTACATAGTGTTTAGTTTCATTTATAGAACATTCTAGAATGCCCTAATCATAGAGATGTGTTCTTAAGATAAGTGGTTGTCAGGGCCTCAGCAGACCTTGAACACAGAGAAGTGGATGAATAAAACCACTCTTAAGGAAAGCATCTCAATGCAAATTCATGGTGTAGCACTTACTCCAGTATTGGTGCAATGTGCTGAGGCTGGGAGCCTGGTGTCTGAGGTTAGTGGCGGGTTGTATGCAAATCCTCTGCTGTCCTGTTTATTTTCTCTTAAAGAAAAAAACTGTAGACAAGCTGAAAAATATAACACGTTTGAAATAAGATAAAAAGATGGCTTCAAATCTAAGTCAGAGACGACACTCTCTTCACGTGGGTTGTCTGAAGGAGTAACTCAGGAGCAATAAGAGCCCACCTAACAGAACAGCATTGGGAGGTACAGACCAAGTCACAGAAGCCACAGAATGCTCACCTTGTGACTTTTGTATGTCTTACAGTTGTTTGCCTCATTTGTCTCTAGTTATGAAATCTATGAGAACTGAAACCATTTTGGTAGATTATGATATACGAACCAAAACTTTATTTTTGTTTGAAAATTGTCCATATGTAGGTGAACATTATCACAAGGTAAATGTTAAATAAAAATATACAGTTATGAAGATGAAAGTTTTGAATCCTCCCACTTTGTGTCTTTCTCCTTTCTCTTTTTCTTCGTTTTAATTTTTGTTAATTTCTTAACTATTTTTAACTTTTTGGCAGCAAATAAAGATATCATGTTAGATATTCTTGGCAATTTTAAAAGTGTTAGTTTGTAGTACATTCATCCCAACCCTTCTCTGATGTATTTTGCTTTATTTTGAAATAGGATGTACGGTGTAGATCATGTTGGCCTAGAACGTAATGACTATCAACTTACATTTCCAGTGTTCTTTGAACACAGGCATGTACCACCTGCTTAACCCCAGTTTTTAGTACAACTTCTTGGGAAAGAGCTATTTTTTAACAATGCTATTCATACATCCTATGTGCTAAATCCACAGTAAGTTATTACTCTTAATCATTATAATTACATTTATTAAACAAATATTCAATGCCAGGAATTTTCAGTGCCATGTGTACTGAATCTTCTTAACAACTGTGTGGTAACACTATCAACTTTGTTGCCATCTCTCATATTTATTGATGTCTTTAAGTAACACATACAGAAATTTATCTACCTGTTATATAATGAATAAAATGAGACATAAGCAGGCAATTAGCTTGCTAACACAATTCAGAAGGTACAATTTAGATTTTAAGGCCTGAAGCTACACTTACCCATGTGAAACCAAAAAAAAAAAAAAAAGTACCAAAGCCTTGGACTAAAAGATAAATTGAAAAGTATAAGACCAACTTAGTTTGTATTTGGCATAGTTGAGGATATCTTATATTCAGTAAATGTTTTTAATTTGAACATTATCATTGTGTGTTAATTAGTGATTATAAGTAGATATGTCTTAATTATCTTAGATACAGCTAAGTTTATTTCACATACATTCATTTTAGTTAGAGTTGTGCTTTAGTATACAAGTTTAAACTAAGAGATTATGTTATTGAGATACTAAACGCAATGTGTTAGTTACCTCTTGATTTACCACTAGTCTTCCGGATCAGACAAAAGTAAAAAATATAAGCAAAGATTTGAGCTCTCCTCAATGGTGAATTGTTAACAGGTGAAGAGTTGCTGGTTAAATACATCTCACATGTTAGCATGACACTTGATAGTAGACAACATCTGAAATAATGTCAACGTTGATGTGTTTATAGCCCACATAATTAATACAGCTCATTATGGTTTGTTGTTCCTCTCCTGCAATTAGCATTTTATATCTTGATTCAGTCTCTTCCTCCTATCCTATCCTTGTCAGCCTTCTGCATGTTTATTATTTAAGCATCTCAGTTATGATCAGGGCACTCTGACATCCAATGGTCGCATCATTGCTGTTGTGTCTCTTAATCTCCTTGTGTTCCCTCTACCAGTCCTATACATCTTTTCTTCTAAAGTCGTATATTTTTTTCTTTGTAAGCTATTTGAAAATATTGGCACTTACTTTTATTTGCATCCTTCAATAGATAATATCACAACTTAAATATAAAATGTTTCATTTTCTGTGGTAGCATGCAGCCAACCATCTGACTAAGTGTAGATACTCCAATGGAGGAGTTAGGGGAAAGCCTGAAGAAGTTGAAGAGAGTAGCAACTCATAGGAAGAAAAATAACATCAAATGACCAGACTCTCAAGGCCCCCAGGGACTAAACCACCAAGCTAAAAGTACACATGGAGGGAACAATAGATCCAGCAGCATATGTAGCGGAGGATTACATTATTTGGCAAAAACATGAGGGAAGGCCCTTGGTCCTGTGGATATTCAATGACCCTGTGTAGGGGACTGGTAGAATGCTGAGAGGTGGTTTCTGGGTGGGATGCATCTCATAGAAATATGGGTGACAGGAGAGTGGATAGTGGAGTTAACTTGGAAGGATAATAACATTTGAAATGTAAATAAATAAAAGAACCCATTTCAAAAAACAACTAATTTTCAAAAGATTCACTCAATGTTATGTATGCCTTGTGAGGTATTCACTAGAGAAGACCACTTGAACATGGCCAATATAAGGTCTGATTAGCCACCCAGCACCTATAGTTGCTTAGAATTCCACTGTAGCACCAAGCCATTCTTGTGGTGAGCTTTTGTGTGCAAAAGTAGGATGTTCTGAGCTGACATAATTCTGTTAACAAAAAAATTAGCTAGTAGAGCTACAGATGGTGAAAAACAAGTTTAGGACATTTTGAGACATTCTCAGAACTTATGGAATTTGATGGATTGGGTCTTTATTTTAGTTTTAGCAGGTGATGCTACCTATGTTCTGGGTTTTATAGCTTGAATGGTGCTTCCATTCAGTTGTTCTAAAGACTGGGGGCCTACTAAAAGGATACATTATGTATCTTTATATATAGACATAGCTCTATCTCTACCTCTAATCTATATCTAATCTATATCTATATCTGGTATGCGCACATGTGTGTGTGTGTGTGTGTGTGTGTATGTGAGTGTGTGTAGATATTTATATAGGTATAGATATAGATGCATGCATATAAATTTATTAAAGAGAAGTAAAAGATCTTTGAAGATCTCTAAAGTGAGTAAATCTGTGTTGTGTGACATTAAGCCTGTTTTATTAACTTACATTTCAAATGATATCCCTCTTCTCTGTTACCCTTTCACAACTCCCCCATACCATCCCCTCTCTCCACCTTCCCCTTCACTTTTATGAAGGTGCTCCTCCACCTATTCCCATTCCCATTCATTCTCCACCCATTCCTGCCTTACTGCTCTAGCAATCCTCTGTACTAGGGCATCAAGTCTCCATAGGACCAAGGGCCTCCCCTTCTCTTGATGTCAGATCAGGCCATCCTCAGCTACATACATATATGGAGCCATGGATCCCTCTATGTATACTCTTTGGATGATGATTTAATTTCTGGGAGCTCTGGGTGGTTCAGTTAGCTGACATTGTTCTTCCTGTGGGGTTGCAATCCCCTTCAATACCTTTGGTTTTTCCCCTGGCTATTCCATTGGGGTCCCTGGGCTCTGTCTAAGGGTAGTCTGTGAGTATCTGTGCCTGTATTGGTCAGGTGCTGGTAGAATCTCTGAGGAAAGAGCCACACCAGGCTCCTGTCAGCAACCACTTCTTGGCATGAATAATAACATGGAGGTTTGGTGTCTGCAGATGGAATGGATCCCTAAGTGGGGTAGTCTCTGGTTGGCCTTTGCTTATGTCTCTGATTTTTTTGTCCCTATTTTTCCTTTGAACAGGAACATTTATGGGTTAAATTTTTGAGATGCCTGGGTGGCCCCATCCCTCAACTGAGGGCAGAGGGTCGTGCATATCTACTGGAGGTGGTCTCTATAAGTTGTATCTCCTCTTTGTTGGATATTTTGGCTAAAATCATTGCCATTGGGTCCTGGGTGCCTCTTGCTTCCATGGAGTCTGAAAATTTCTAGTGGGTATTAGTTCCACATACTATAGTGCTACATGATTCTATTCAATTTATTTACTGTCTGTACACTCCTATCCCTTCCAATACCTGATCCTGACCTCTTTTTCTCTCCCTTATTTTTTCAACCCAGGTTCTTTCCTTCCTCTACCTTCCATGACTGTTTTGTTCCGTGGTTCTATGTAGCATTGAAAATCTGCAAATTCGTCTTACTTCTTAAAACCCATACGGTTGTGTGTATATCAAGATTATTCTGAGCTTTGGGGCTAATATTCACTATTAGCAACTACATACCATTTGTGTTTTCTTGTGTCTGGGTTACCTGACTCAGGATGGTATTTTCTAGTTCCACCCATTTGCCTGCAAATTTCATGATGGCATTTTTAAAAATAGATGAGTAGTACTCTATTGTGTAAATGTACCACATTTTCTGTTTCCATTTCTTGTTGAGGTATATCTGGGCTGTTTTCAGCTTCTAGCTATTACAAATAATGTTGCTATAAATGTACTGGAACAGGTGTCCAGTACATATATGTTGGAGATTCTTTGTGTTATATGCCCAGGAGTGGCATAGCTGGGTCTTCAGGTAATGGCCATCTTACCAAAAGCAACCTACAAAGTCAATACAATTTCCACCAAAATTCCAACTTAATTCTTCACAGAGATAGAAAGGGAAACTCTCAAATTCATCTAGAATAACAAAATACCCAGAAGAGCAGAAACTATTCTCAACAATAAAAAACCTCTGGAGGAATCACTATAACTAACCTCAAGCTGTAATAGAGAGCAATAGTCCTATAATGTTATGGTATTCCTATATAGAATTGGTACATCAATGGAAGAGAATTAAAGACCCAGAAATAAACCCACATACCTATTATCACATGATATTTGACAAAGAAACCAAAACTACCCCATGGAAAAGGACAACATATTCAAAAACAGTGCTGGTCTAAGCAGAGGTTGGCAAGTAGAAGAATGCAAATTATCTATTCTTATCTCCTTGTACAAAGCTAAAGTACAAGTGACCTCCACATAAAACCATATATGCTAAATCTAATAAGAGAGAAAATGGGAAATCTCCTCAAAGGCATTGGCATAAGAAAAAATATTCTAAACAGAACACCAATGGTTCATGCTCTAAGACCAACAATTGATAAGTGGGACCTTATATAATTTAAAACTTTTTTACGGCAAAGAACACTGTCAATAGGATAAAATGGCAACCCAGACATTTGGTATAGGTCTTACCAATTCTATATCTGATAGAGAGCTAATATCCAAAACATCCAAAGAACACAAGAAGTTATAACTTCATATAATCAAGTAAACCTATTTAAAGATGTAGGGGGCAGACCTGAACCGAATTATCAACTGATAAGGTGAAGAAGAAGCACATAAAGAAATGTTCAACATCCTTAGTCATCAGGGAAATACAAATTAAAACAACCCCGAGATTCCACCTCACTTCTATTAGCATGGCTAAGACAAAAAACAGAGGTAATAGCAGATGCTGGTGAGGATGTGGGGAAAAAAGAACATTCCTACTTTGCTTGTGGGGTTGTAAGCTTGTAAAACCACTTTGGAAATCAATCTGGCAGTTCCTCAGAAAATTGAAAATAGTTCTAACTGAAGACACAGATATTATATTTTTAATTTTTCAATGTTTGTTATTTGAACATTTAGTAATGCTAGGAAGGCATACAGAAATTATCAATTATCAAATGATGTAAACATATAGTTCATTGTTGGAAAACCAAATGCTACTTGATCAAGCTATAAGCTAACATACTATAAATCCTTAATTAAAGTTAATTAAATGTGTTAGCTGACTGTACTTCAAAAAATCTTTTACATGCTAATCACATTTAATTGATTTAATGTCAGCTTTAAATTAAATTTAATATTGGCTAAGGTTAATTGCTCTCAAAAAGATATGTTCTTGCCTTGCATTTACAGAAATAAATTTTCTTATGGATTTCATATAAATTAATTTTATTTCCCTTAAAGACAGCAGTAATGGACAACAAACAGTATTTAAATAGACTTGTGAAATACTTTATTGATGTTCATAATGTGGCCAATGTTTTAACTGAAATTTCTGAATCAAAACATGAATATAAGAGCAAGAGTTTAAGAATAAAGACCCTAGTGACACACATTAACATCAGTTCATCAGAAAGAGCCACCTGTTACCAAACCAATTTCATTGAACCTCATAGCTCACTATTATTACACCAAGCTCATGGAGAAGACAACCACCACATGTTGTCACACCAACATCATATTCTACCAAATGCCAATACTTTTTAACACAGATGGTCTGATAAACTCACATCAGTGTATTAGATAGTCACCTGATAGCAAGTTAAAATTAGCATACCAAATAGGGCTACCACCTGTTAACACAAATCAGTCAAAGAAGCTATAGTACTTCAAAAAGCTGTCTCCGTTTATGAATGAAGATTGAAATGATCACTTCTGAATAAACCATCACTTAATAAGTAGGTTCTTTTTGATAAATTTTATTATTTAACTATGAAAGTAAAGACACAATTATGTAAAGTATAACACTGATACTCAAATTCCTATGTTGCTATTGTAGCCATCTAGGACCTAACATTACACTGACAATTTGCATAGTATGAATTTAATAACAAGAATACTACTATAATTATTTTTATATTCAGATCACTCATTTCTTTAGAGATATATATGACTAGGGAGATATAGACAAGTGCCTGTTTACTCAAGATTAAGCACTAAGGAATTCTTAAAGAATTTTTCATGAAAATGTATAGAACTAGCAAATATCATTCTGACTCAGATAATCTATACCCAATAGGACATACATGGTATATACTTATAGAATATTTCCCAAAAAGTTCTGAATACTCATGATGCTACTCATAGACTTTATGAAGGTTATCAAGAAGAAAGGCTGAAGTATAAATGCCTTACTCCCATTTAGAAGAGGGAACAATATAATCATGGGAGCCAGAGGGAGAGAGTGACCTGCGTGGATGAGGGGGGGTAAAAGTGGTTACAGAAGATTTCATGGGAGACAGAAGAGAAGCCCCGAGTTCTAGGAGAATGAATAGAAATTTGCAGCAGTGTGGGATAGGAGATTGAAGAAACTACTAGGTAGTACTAGATACCAGGGATGTGAGAGGTTCCCAAGATCCATTTGGGACAACAGTAGCCAAAATACCCAACAGTGGGGAGCTTGCACCTGAAGAGACTACCCTCAATAGATAGGCATGGCCCCAGGATTGATCTTGTCTAAAGAAAATCCAGGGACAAAAGATGGAGCAGATTTTGAAGGAAAGGCCATTCAGAGACTGTCCCAACTGACATCCATCTCATGCACAAGACACTTAACCCTGACACTATTGCTCATGCCAAGATGTGCTTCTAGACAGAAGCCTGGCAGGGCTGTCATCTGAAAGGGTCTATCAGTATTTGACTGAAAGAGAATTACAGTCAACCATTCCCAGGGACCCCTATTGAAAACTCTAATGAAGGAATGAAGGAATTGCAACTTGATAGGAAGAACAACAGTATCAACTAAGTAAACCCTTCAGAGCTCCCAGGGACTAAGTCAACAACCAAAGAGCATACCTTGGCTGGTTCATGGCCCATGCTACATGTGTATCAAAGTGCTTCTTTTCTGGCCTCAGTGGGAGGGGATGCACTCTGTCTTATGGGAGCTTGATGCCCCAGAGCAGAAGAATGCTAGAGGGGTGAGGTGGGAGTGGTTGGGTGGATGGGAAAGCACCCTTACAGGTAAATGGGAAGAACACATGTAAGAGGAACCAGGAAGAAGAAAAACCTTTGAAATGTAAATAAATAAAAATTAATAAAAATATTATAAGACAAAAAAATGAACTATTAAAGTCCTATTGGGCAAAGTACTATTTTGGTGACTCTGTGGATTTGTCAGCATTGGTAATGATTAATTTACAGCATGATAAGTGAGCGCTCTATGGTAGGTTCACTATGGCCCCCATCTCATCATGTTCAGTCACAGAAGCTTTTACGTCCAGCCCCAGTTTCATTTCTACTTCGACGCTCTGTCTACTGTAAGGCTGCAGGTCCTCCAGCGACCTTCTCCCTATGGTCTTCCACATACCCACAGACCTCTGCTGTAAGGTTAGGCCACATTCGAAAAGCAAGCCTAGCCTGCCACTGCTCACAGAGTACGCTTGTCCCTCATGTCCCTTGGTATGTAGTCTAGGTTAGCCTTTTACCTGGCATCGACTTTCTAAAACACCATGAGTCCTCTAAAGGTGAAGAATATTCTTAATTTCTGGGAATTGAAAAACTTGTTTTGTTCTATTCTTCACATTTGTAATGCAACGAACCACTCTGCAGGATTGAAAGCGTGTCTCCCTTTCTCCTTCCCTCCCTCTCTTCCTCCCTCCCTCCCTCTCTTTCTCTCTCCCTCCCACCCTCCATCCCTCCCTCTCTCTCTCTCCCTTCCTCCCTTCCTCCTTCTCTCCCTTCCTCCCTTCCTCTTTCTCTCCCTCCCTCCCTCCCTCCCTCCTTCTCTAACTCTTGTATGTTGTTATATTACTCATATGTGCTCCTCTTGCCCTCTCAATTTAAGACTCAAACATGAGAGCCTCAATACATTAACAATTATCATTCTTCAGGGTAATTTTATGCCGGCTGCCGGCTCCCTTACTGACCTAGACACTCTGATCAGTAGTTTTATATATATATATATATATATATATAGCATAGTAGTTATGCTATATATATATATAGCATACAATCTTTTATCTTCTTCAATTCCTTGCATATCAAGGAGAGTGAAATAGTGGCTGGAATACTGTTCTTTTCTTCTCAGTTCATTGCCATGTCTACTGAGGTTAGTCCAAGGTGGTGCTGAAATGATCAGATTGTGCTACTGCATACTACTATGTCATACTACTACAAAGTATGAGCTGTGCATTCCTCAGAACCAGACCTGAGCAATGTTAGCAGGAGAATTTTATAGACCAAATGGTAGGAAACCAGAGGAATAATCCTAATGGCGACCAATAAGTAACCATTATATCTGGGCATGGTGTGATGAGCCATTATTCACTTTAGACATGTTGTGATGAGTTTGAAGCCTTTGACTGACTAAACGATTGATATGTGTACTTTTCGGCAGCCTGCAACTCAGCTACTTGTAAGAAGTATATGTTATGATAGTTTTTCTTCTTTTCTTTTTTGTTTTATTTTTTTTTTTGTTTTTTTTGTTTTTTTTTTTTTTTTTTTTTTTTGGTTTGGTCTATGTGTATCCAATATTAGGATGCTGTTGTTTGCTATTATGCCATTGATATTGGTATGATTTTTGTATTATTTTAATTTAACTGATTTAAAAATTGAGAATAAAGTTACTATTAAAGCAATATATGAGCTTAATTTATCACCTGATACTTAAACTTTTTCTCATCTGTATGTATGTCTCATGAATGTTCTTTTTGCAGGACCCATAATAATAACTAACTAGCAATAGAACTTCATACATGTAAAATATTTTTAATATTAATCTAGGTACACTCTGAACTCTGCTTTATTCATGTAATCATTATGATGACATCAGGTCGATTCAAGCAGGATTCTACAGAATAGCTCCACACCTATAGGCACACAAACTGGGCCCACAGTTTCAGTGGCCCACAGAACAAAATTAAAAGCTATGGATACAAGTAAGACATTTATGGGGGGATGAGTAATACAAAGAGATAAGGAGGGGTCAGTAAATGGGATCAATATGTATTGAATAACATCAAAATGTCCAAAAATATATTTAAGTTATACAACCGGACATCCTCAAATATTACTGGACTCAGAAGTGAGAATAAAACCTCAAAAGTACAGAGGCATTTCTCTAGCATTTATAAGGCTCTCTCTGTATGCTTCCTTTCTGAGTTTTGTTGGCAGGTCCTTAAATGTGTAGTATGCCTCTAAATTTCTGAAATAGTTTTTGAACATATTTTTTAATCTTGTATTTTAAAAAAGCACCAGTAATTTCAAGAACCGAACCCAACATTTACTTTTTTGTTTTGTGTTGTTTTTGATCTCCAGAACTTCTAATTCATGATGGACCTTTTGGATCTTGTGAGAATAAGTACTGTGGCTTGGGGAGGCACTGTGTTATCAACAGAGAGACAAGGCATGCTGAGTGTGCCTGCATGGACCTTTGCAAACAGCACTACAGACCTGTGTGTGGGTCTGATGGGGAATTCTATGAAAACCACTGTGAAGTGCACAGAGCTGCCTGCCTGAAAAAGCAAAAGATCACCATTGTTCACAATGCCGACTGCTTCTTCAAAGGTAAGAACAGGATGAGGCCTCCATTGTCATTGTCCTCTACCTGTCCTCTTCTATATTACTCCATTGTTAAAGTTTGAACATAGGTTCAATTTATCTCTGGAAGCAACTAAAAATGCAGAAGGAAAAAAATAATCTTAACCAACCCCAAAACAGCAGTGTACAGAAATTTGCATGAATAGACTTTTGATATTCATTTATGAGACTAAAGTTGGCCAAAATCTGACTCACAATTTAATATAGAAATCAGCATTGCACCATATGGCTTCCCGATCACAGATTTATTATAGGGACAGAGGGTAGCTAGTTGTCTGTAGGGCAAATCTCACCAGTATGAGCACCCAGAATGCTGGCAAGGGTGCAGGGAAAACTAAACTGAACTGTAGTGGCTTGTCATTGATTCCTGATGTACAAAATGATTCCCTTTTGCAACACGCAACTTAAATTATATAGGTCCTCTAATTGCCCACTTTAATAACAATAAAGTCATAAGAAACTCCTTTAGCAAATCTGAGCCAGTGATACTTAACACTTTAAAGTATTATTTACACTCATACAGTTGTAATACTGGTTAACTGGATAGTGCGTCTGAATTAGCAATTAGATATGCTATTTTAGTCTGTACAACAAATAAATCCTCAACTGGGCTTTCTTACCACTTACTTATACCTTGATTTGTTACTTGGTTATTTAAGTTGGAGGAAATATTTTCTTTTTGGTTTTATGACTTACTTAAATTCTAGAGTCAGATATAAAAACACACAGTTCTAACAGATCAAGTATATTCTTGAAATTTTGTGAATTCCTGCATCCCAGTTAATCAAAAATTCTTCTTAGATGTGTTTGCAATATAGAAATTACAAGGTATTTCGCTCTGAAATTTGAGAGAAAATATATTGCAATCATTTATTTCCTTTTCATTAAATAAAGTTAAAGATTTAAGGTTATTACTTTTCAAAATAGTTTTTTTCAATAAAGTATATTTCAAGGCAATAAAATAATGACAGGAAACTTTTAAGAGAAAGTAAGGTGTGGTATGATGTGGACATTGTGGCCTCTAGAAGCAACAGACTATCTCTGTGAAAGAGTAAGAAGACTGTGCAGCAGAGGGAGAGGACTGGGATCCAGCGAAGGGTCCATTTTCTGAGTGTAGGGGACACCAAGCTGCTGAGGTGGGAGACTGTTTGGGAGTGGGAGGCAATGGGAGGGGGAGGGGAGACAGTGGAAAGGGGAATAACACCTGAAATGTAAGCACGGAGAATATACAATAAAATAAAAGAAGGATAAAAAAGAATACTATGGTTATGCACTGCTAACTGGGTATATTTTTGCAGTTTTATCACACTAGATTCTCCTTCTCTTCTCCTCTCCTCCATCCCCAAATTGTAGATGCTGTGGACTCAAATTAATCTCTTTCACTTTTCAATTCAACTGATGTTCTCAAAAATTAGTTGTTTATGTTAGACTTTAAAAGGAAAACCTATTTTTTCTATCATTTAAGCACATTGTTATAATCGTGTGTGTGTGTGTGTGTTTGTGAACAGATTCATATGTACACATACTTACAGCACTCGTGAAGAACAGGGCTTTTGAATCCATTGGAAATGTAGTGCTAGAAACAGACTCACAATTTTAACTACACAGTTCTACTTCATATTGATACAATGTGACATGTACAACTGAAATGACAGAAATGTACAGTATTCAGTATTGGTATAGAAGATAAAGCAGTGAATTTGGTGTTCTGCATGATAACTGAGCACTCATTAATAATGCCACTAAATATTTAGATAGCATGAAATGTGAACAATAACCAGCACAGTTTCATAAGGAACCATAAAATGATTGTATGGAAACGTTGATCTTCTAACTTTATCATGAAGATTAATTAGATTTATCTGTGCTTCAAAATACATTCTTAGCATAGAGTACTGAATTTCCATTTATCTTATGTAGATTAGTGACTATGAGTTAACATATTTCCAGCACCCAGGATTTGAGGACTTCTCTTTGATTTAGTATCCTGTCAAAGAAACTGTTAGTTCCTAAGATGTGTGTATTTCAGCAGAGAAAGTGTAAAGAAATAACCAAACTAACTGCTTGTCTTGTTAGCAGTCCAAGTGCTGTCAGTTTGGGCTGGGAAATATGATTCCACTGTCAGGAGATGGAACCTCACAGGGAGGTTTACTGATAGTTGCTGTGATTATGAATTATTTTTCTGGACTTTTATTCAGGTACTTTGTGTCTTACAGTGTCACATGGAAAGAAATAAAAATATTATGTATGCAAACTAAAATGTCTTCTAATTAATTGCTTCACATACAAAGTCAAACCAAGTCAAATCAAATGTTCAACATATCTTGTATTTTAAGATTAACTAATTATTACTGTGAAAACTGTAGATGAGAAATTAAAGATCTACTGGCTGCTATAAGCTGTTTTTGGTAAACATTTTTATTGTTGGATAATTACATACAGTACAGAATGTGTTATGATGAAATCCAAATCACATTTCTTCCTCTCACACAGCTTTATCTTTCTCAAACTTTAACAGAACAGAGACACCCCCATTTTTCAGTGGCCTTGTACAAGTAGAGTCTTTTTTTTTAATTGGATATTTTCTTTATTTACATTTCAAATGTTATCCCCTATCCCATCCTCCCTCTGCCTACTTCTCTAAGGATGCTCCCACACACACCCACACACCCACTCCTTCCTGCCACCCTGCCATCCCTAGCATTCCTCTACAATGGGGCATTGAGCCTTCACAGAATCAGTGGTCTTTCCTCCCATTGATGCTTGACAAGGCCATCCTCTGCTGTATGTGTGACTGGAGCCATGAGTCGCTCCATGTGAACACTTGTGAACTTAACCACCAGCCAAAGAGTACAAGTACAGTCTTGAATGTTTTACATACAATGGTTCTTAATTCACACAAACTAAAATATTTTTTGATTATGCCTTTTAAATATTATTCTTACTTTAAAATCCCCATTTAAAGTTTTGTTGGATGCTTACTCTTTGCACCATTTTGAATGGTAACGTTAGTAAGGTTCCTAAGTTGTGCTGTGTGTCCTAAGTTGAAAAGAACAAAACACATACACATGTGTGTGAAAAAAAAAAAAAAACAGTAAATCTTAGTCATGGACAAGGTTGGAATGAGAGTAAGCTTCCAAATTATAGTATCATCATCGGAACTATACTGCCCGTGAAAGGAATTTAGTAAAGAGCACATGACATCTATATACTAATTTCTTCAAATGTATATGAATCAACAATTATCCAAAATATTAAATCATAAAGTAGTTAAAAATACTAGAAAATAATCAATATTTAAAGAAGGTAGATGTAATTTATATCGCTACATATATTGTGTGCTTTAATTTATGCTTGCCATGTAGATAAAAAAATCTGCATCTTATCAAATACTTTGTATAGTTTTTGCATCTCATTTAAATGTATTATGAAATACTGAAGTATCTTTGTAACAATCATAGTACTTCCTAAAAATGAGATGTGTAAGCGAATTTACCATCACTTACTTTGTAGCAATGTTCAGCATCACTTAAATGTTCCATCTCTGCCCAGTGTCTAGCAATTTATTTTTCTGCTAAGGGTTTCTTGCCTGAAACTCATTTCTACTGTGAGGAGCTTCTAAATCTGGAGTGGTTCACACCAGAACTACAATTACCATTTCCTGTCACTGGGTCAGTCTGTCACATGAAGTGGAATTTACTTACTCAAAATCAGAGGTTCGCTAGAATATAAAAACTCAGATACAAACTATGACAAAAGGCAGACAGAAATAAACCTCTTAAGAGAAAGTCAATTGAACAGAGACCCCTTTCCCATTTAATGTGCTGGGAATAAAACTGCCTTAGCGACAAGTGTCCTGTGCACTTAAATGCACAGCACAAACAGTAAGAAGTTGGAGGTCTGGTTGTTGCAATTATATGTGCGATATTTGAATGAAATATCGGAGTGTTTAATTTTTCCTTGCATAATCTGATCGAGCATTTTCATATCATTTAAATGTGTTTTTTACCATGTCATTTAAATCAAAGATATACAGAAGCTATAGCTGAAAATAAATGAAAGTGATATTTTCAGAGTATCATGAACTACATTGCACATATACTTGAGCTGTGACTTTTATTTTTTTTTTTTTGCAAAGCACACCATCAAAAAGCGTTTATTTTATTTTATGTCAAAGCTTCTTTCATACTACCTTAAGCAAAAGTAAACTTGGAGGACTAACACAAAGATTTTTGTTTTGGCTAGAATCAATCATCTGAAATGCATGATGAAGGCAAAATTAATAACATGGGCAGTGATAAAGTTGACATAATGCAGTACTCTGAACAACCAGACTGTTTTTCTAAATTTATTTAGCATTCATCAAAAATAATTTGCTTAATTTAATAATTTTTGGTTAGCACATGTTAAAAATTATCTGAATTTATTGATATAAAATGGTTGTTTTATGTCATTTTTAAATTAACTAGATACAATGTTTTTCTAATGATTTTAAAGACATCTGCAATGTACTTGGTAGAGTATAAATGTTTGTATATTTACCTGGCATTTACAAATTGATATTAGTTTCATGATATATAGATGCTTTTTAGAATGTATAAATGAGCTAAAGATTCCAATATTTAGGCTAAGTGATCACTTAAGGAGATTTCTAATGAGAGATAGTCAACTAATGTATTATGTACAATACAATGCCCAGAAGAATAAGAATGAATCATTGGGAGAACAATTGTTTGGCACATGTAAGTTGAATTGTTTTTTGCCTAGATTAGACAGACAGACAGACAGACACACACACACACACACAAAGAGAGACAGAGACAGAGACAGAGAGACAGAGACAGAAAGCAATATAAGTATGTATTTTTGCGTGCGTTTTTTGAGCGTGTTTGTGTGTGTGTGTGTGTGTGTGTGTATGTGTGTGGGTGTGTGTGGGTGTGAAAGAGAGAAAAGAAAAGAACCAAAGGGAACAAAAAACAAAAACAGTAAAGTAAAGGAGAAGAAAACAAGAAAAAAGGGAAGGAAGCAAACTTCTAAACAATGAGACCTAGAGAAGGCTGTAGATGGAAAAAAAAATTCATAGCAGAATAGTCAGTTATTTGAAGAAAATTGTAGCAGCATCATGCAACTAGTTCATTATAGCAAACCAATGAATTGAAAGGTTCACCAATGCAGGATTTGTATGCATAACTTGGCAGCTTTCAAACTGCAAGCCAGTGTTGAGCTTGGTTGAGAACCAAGTCTTCTGAGGTTATCTTTTGTGTATGAATGGACTATCATATCTTACACTTCACATTCTCTCTCCCTCAGTGACTTAGATGTGAATATATACAATCAAATTTAAACAATTTTAAACATACATTAGTGTATGTGGAGAATATATCAAGCATTTATCAGTTCTTCACTAATGAATACATAGTTGCAGAAAATAACTGAAATTATCAGTGGGGCTTCAGTACCTGTGCACATTTGATTTGTATACAATTCAGAGTTGAGTGTGAAGTTACACATATATTTAGGTTCATATAAAGTCTAGCCTTGTGTATAGTGAAACTATATAAAAATAACTTTGCCAAGTGATATGAAATTAATTATAGATTTTTTTCTGAGATCTTTATAAATATTGACAGAAAAATCAAGTTGGAAATATGCTTCTTAGGACATCCAGAGATTGCCCCACCTAGGGATCCATCCCATCTGCTGATACCAAACTCAGACACTATTGGTGATGCGAAGACGTGCTTATTAACAGGAGCCCAATATAGCTGTTCCCTGAGAGGCTCTGCCAGAGCTGGACCAATACAGATGAGGATGTACACAGCCAAACATTGAACTGAGTGCTGGAAAAGTCAAGGCAAGGCCTGTAGGAGCTGAAGAGGTTGCAACCTCATAGGAAGAACAAGAATATCAACCAATCAGACCTCTCAATACTCCGAGGGACTAAACCACCAACCAATGAGAACACAGGGGCTACCCATGAATCCAGTTGCATATGTAGCAGAGGATTGCTTTATGTGACATCACTGGTAAGGGAGCTCCAGTGGGTGGGCAGTGGGTCAACAACCTCATAGAAGCAAGGGGAGTGGAGCAGGGAATAAGGGGCATGTAGAGCAGGAACTGGGAAGAGATATAACATTTGAAATATGCATGAATAAAATAACCAATAAAAAATATAAAATAAAAAACAACCATCTTATATTTTTTCAGCAAGTATAAAATAATTATGCTTAAATTATATTATATTTATAGTATTTACTGGATATATGAAATGTCACTTTGCAATCTTGTTTTCTTCCTAATTTTTTAGCCAATCTTAAAGGTTGAGAAGGTGGCTTGTTATTTTTTTCAATTTCTCCTATTTGTGATTTGTAGGAGTTAAGTTTAACTTTCAAATAATTAGATAGCCTTTATTTGTTATGGTATATTTGTAAACAACAATTGATTCTCAGTTTTAAGGGTTTCTTGTTAATTTTATTGGATATTCTCTGTATTTACATTTCAAATGTTATACACCCCCCCACTCTCCTCCCTCCTCCCCCTCAACTTGCTTCCCTGAAGCTGCTCCCTCTCCCAATCACCCTCTCTACCTCAGTGCTTTGGCTGATAATGATGTTGTTCTTCCCATGAGGGTGCAAATCTTTTGGCTATTTCAGTCCTTTCTCTAGTTTTTTCATTGGGATCCTCATGTTCAGTTTGATGTTCAGCTGCAAGTATCCTCCTTTGTATCTGTGTGACTCTGGAAGAGCCTCTGAGGATACATCCATGTCTGGTTTCTACCAGTAAACACTTCTTGGCATCATCAATAGTTTTAAGTTTTTAAGTACTGTGTTTTACTATGTCGTGTTTTCTTTCCTATGCCTGTAAGGGGTTTTCTTTTTTTATATATTTTCATATTTCACTAGTTATTTTATTTATTTATATTTAAAATGTTGTCCTGCTTATGGTTTCCCCTCTGTAACCCCCCTATCTCATTCCCCACCCCCTGGCTCTATAAGGGTGGTCCTGCACTCAGCCACTAACACCCTCCTCACTGTTCTAACTTAAAGAGGGCGAAAGTTCAAAGCCCTTTAGTAATTCAAATACTATGTTTATCTTTTGGTGTTTAGGAATGACCTTTATTTTCTTTGTACAGTCATTATTATTATTATCTTTATTGTTTATCTTGTTTTCAATTCACAAATACAACATTAATATAATCTTCAAAATATTAAAAAGTGGTATTTTTTCTTTTTAAACTGGATTTTTTTTTACTTACATCTCAGATAAAACATAGCTTTCAACGTAATTAATTCTTATTTTAAGTGTCTTTGAAGCTCAGGATAAAGAAAATAATTGATCCCATTCCACATGACACTGGGAAAAATCTATATACAATGAATTTGAAAATTTTTCTCTATTGCTATGAGTAATATTACTTTTTAAATTGTCTTTTTAACATGCCTGCCCAAAAATATTTGAGAGAACAGTTGAAAATTATTAATGATAAAAAATTAAAACCAAATGTAAAAGAGATAAGCTTTCTGTGTCTCCTCTTTATCGCTATATGTAATGAAAACATTTAGACAAATTTGCATTAAATAACAAAAATTATGTGTTTTCTAGCACAATGTAAATACATTATAATTAATTAGCAATTCTACTCTCTTAATCCTCATTGAGATAAATACAAAATATTTATATATTTATATATAAAATATCAATAGCAAAATATGTGCGATCCCAACATTCAAAATTAGATGTAGCAGAATCAAGAGATGAAGGTTGTCATAGCTTATGCAGTCACTCTATGAATATTCAGATAGGTGTGTCCAAAATCAATGAAACAAACAAAAAATGTAACATATAAATGAATAATGTCTTCAGATTAATTTATATCAATGTACATAAATTTAATAATATATAGTAAGTTATAGAACATGAATCAAAGTGTTATGTTTAGTGGTTTATAGGTCATACTGTTGCAGCAGAGTTTCAGTACCTTGTGTGGCATTTTTTTAGGCAGATTATTCACATCTAATGTATTCTTTACATGATAATCACCCTAAGTACAGTTTCTATTCAAAATATGCGTTTATAGTGTTTTAAATAATAGGTTTCTATAAATACAAAATAAAATCTGAGCATTTGTTGTCAATATTTTTAGTATGTTTTGTACTTCACCTAACCCTTGCACACTTATGAATAGCCATAAAACCCTTGCACACTTATGAATAGCCTTAAATTATTTTCTTTCTATATTCTATTGTGTTGACCCATGAATAGATATATGTAAGGTTGTAGTGGGTTCATATGTTTTAAATATTTGTTATGAAGAGTTAAGTAACATCATATCATGAGCAAGCAAACAGAATTGCAAGGTTTACTTTGGATGTGAGTTAAGCCATAATTGGAGGGTCAACGCAGTACACATACAATTGGGAATTATAAATGGAGAGGTACAAAACAAAGATTCTGACCCAGAAATAAGGTTAAAGAATGAGAACAAATCAGGAAGATTACGGAGCTCAGGACAAAAACTGTTGCACTGTATACTTCAGAGGATGGGAAGAGCCCAGCAGAAGATATACCTGTTGGCACATAATATACTTCAAGAGAGTGGTGAGTCGTATAACTTAAACAGAAATTTGTAATGGGCAGATCATGAACTGTGTCAAGTGTTTCTGAAGTTATGTAGGCTACAGATTGGGAAGTAAAGACTGATTTGGAAAGCTTAAGGTCACATATGAGTTCAGAAAGAGTGATGACAGAAATTTAGTCCAGCTGAAATGAGGTTTCAAGTGCATTATGTGAGTTCCTTGAATAAGAACAAGAATGTGTCAAAACGTACAAGACAGGTTCATGAATAGATCAAAAAGCACCCAGAGAAAAGAGGATGGGGCACAGAACCTAAAGGTAATTCAAGAAGAGTGGGTCTCTGCTGACCAGTAAAATAAGGAGCACTCAAGGCACAAAGAGCATTAACTACCTACATTCTACCTGAAAAGCAGATCGTGTTTTCTCGGGGTCATCATACAGTCATCGATGTTTCCTCTTTTACTTTTAACAGTTTTGTGTATGCATAATCAACCACAGTATGAAGGTATCAATCAGAAAATTCCAGAAAAAAAAGTACTATATAATCTTAAATTATTTATCTACTTGAGAATGAATTAATCTCAAATCCCAAATTACCCTCATCTCAGAGCCAGAATTGAGTCACCCTTTGTTTCATGTGTTTTCTAAGAAATTGATATTCACCTTCTAAACACTTAACAATCAACTGAGTGATCATACCAACTCTACAGGTATTGCATTGTCTGTCTTTGTCTAACTCTTACTTCACTTAGAACAGCTTGTAAGCCATTGAGACTAGCATTGCAGGTAGAAAGGACAGACACAAAGTGATTCCTGTCAGAAAAAAGTCACCAAACAAACAAATGCTGTATATTTTGTCATAAGGACATTAGTTCAATATACCACGATGCTGTCAAGGGGAAAGACAAATACCATACTAAGTAACTCTCACAGTAACATTTATAACTATACAGTTTTATCATCAGTTATTCTGAATGGGTTATTTTGCCTAATTTATGTTATTTTTTCTCACAGGTATGTAGTATAGAAAGATAAGCAATATACATATGCAGTTTGGTAATAATGATCATTTATAGATGGCTACTGGGGTTCTTGGACTGTGTGTTGCATGTAAAAGTCTGGGGGACCACTGTAGACATGTAGACAAAGTGGGTTTCTACATTGTGTTACACAAAATGTCATCATTTTGTAATCATGTCATTCATTTTATATCTGTTCTTAGTTACAATACTTAATAGCAAGACATGCCACATCTTTTAGAACCTTGGAAAACATAAGCATGTGGCTGATTTATTTTTAATGAAGTTTCCACTTCTGTTCTATAGGCAAGCATTCAGAAGTGCACATGGGCAAATTGTTTAAAAGTTTCCCAGGTAGAACGAAAATGGTTCTTGACACTTAACTCTTCAAATTGGAGTGTGTATGCATAATGTATGAAAAAAAAACACACACAATGCAATCTTACTTTATTAAAAATTGAATAGATAGCTTGTATAAAACTCAACATGATTGAGAAAAACTTGCTTAAAACTTGGAATACTGAGAGTCTGAGAATGGATTAAGAATTAAAATTATATTGCTTTGTAAAAGCAAATTAAGTTTGAAAGTTTAAAGTATCTAACGTACTTCTAAATTTTTTAGTGTTAAACATGATCTCATGAGGTATGTTTGTTTAATTAATTTTATTCAAAATCATGTTGAAATAAAATTGATTTAGTTAACACAGACAATTTCATGATTTGCATATAAGTCATTTGTTAGGAAAGAAGAAATATTCAAAATTTAAAAGCTTTCTGGGGAAAAAAAGAGAAAAAGTATGTGCTTTGGGTGAATCTAATTGAATGCTATATCAATAATTTACATGAATATTACATGATTCATTTCACAGTTGCTCAAAATACTATATGCTTGTTGTGTGACATTTCCTGGGAATAGAAAACAAAAGCTTGCTAATTCCATATAGGGTATAAATGACAGGCAAACTGCACAGTTCCACTAAAGTAACACTCAGTAAGTGATGAGATGATCCATCTTGTAGGACAATGGATGAAGGGGCACATAGAGGAAAAGGTGGTGCTTAAACGCAGCTGCACCAATGAAAAGTTAACAACAGCATGAGTGACAATTCTTAGCATAACTTCAGGAAGCTCAGAAGATGGAGGCCTATTCTCCTTAGCCAGCCCTGTTATGTATATGTCCTCAGTGAGAGAAGGACTTTGTGAATGTGGAATACCCAGGGTCTTGTTGAGGTTTGTGAGAAGTTTATTTGAATCCTAAGAGCCTCCCTTCAAGTTACAATAACTCAACCTGGAGGAAGTCACCACACAACAATACTTACCCACACTAGTTTATTTTCTTTTTTTTTTTTTTTTTTCTTTTTTGCTTTTACTTTTTATGGAATATTCTCAGTATTTATATTTCAAGTGTTATCCACTACTTCCACACTCCCATTCCTCCTCCCCCTTCCCTTGCTTCCACAAAGGTGCTCCCACTCCCAACCATCCTCTCCACCTCAGCGCGTTGGCATTCTCCTACACTGAAGCTTCACTGGACCAAAGGCCTCTTCTCCCATTGAGGCCAGACAATGCCATCCTCTGCTAAATATGCAACTGGAGCCATGGGTCTCTCCATATGTGCTCATTGGTTGGTGTTTTAGTCTCTAGGAGTGCTGGAGTGTTTGGTTTGTTGATAATGTTGATCTTCCCATGGGGTTGCAGACCTTTTCTGCATTTTCAGTCCTTGCTTTTGTTACTTCATTGGGATCCCTATGTTTAGTTCGATGTTTGTCATCCTCAGCTGTATCTGTATGACTCTGGCAGAGCCAAACTATTTTAATAAAACGATTTTCATCATCAAAGTTGTATTTCAATTTGCACTTGTAACACAAAATTCATATAAATTCATTTAGTTCATTACAGATGCTAAATAAGTACATATCTCTATGATAGGTTTGCATGTTTGAGACTACGATTTCTAACTGTTCACTGATGGTCATTTACTAATACTTAGAGTTTTATTCAAGCATGGAGTTATGATCCAGTCCTTACTTTACCCCACTGAGTAGAGATGAGAGGTTTGATAAATAAAATAATTGCCTAATACATTTCCCAAGGAAAATCTGTTTAGATGATTACTATGAAGATTGAAATAACTTAATGCTAAAAGACACCTCTCGTTTTGCTAAGCAAAAGTTTTATGTAGTATTTATTTCTACATTGGACTTAATCATCATTCGTAGACATTCTTTTTATTAGAAATTTACAATTACTGTCTTTCAAATTAAAGATGGATCATATATTGCTATACTTAAAATATGGAAATAGTATAGATCATATTGACAAATAATTATGCCTTTGACCATGTATGGGATTATCTATAGCTTTGGCTTACAAAGTATTGATTTTATAAGTATCCAGTGTTCTTTAATATGAATAGATGTCTTAGGGGCTGGAGAGATGATGTAACAGTTTAAGTGCTCTTTGAGTGGATGCAAATTTGGCTTTCATCATCCACATGCAAGTTTGCAAGCACTTATAACTCCAGGTCCAAGGAATTCAAGCTTCCGACCACTGCAGCAGTGCCTTCATATGGTACATGTTTATATTCAGGGATATCACCTATACACATAAGATAAACATAAATCCTTGAAAAGTGATAAATATCTCCAAATTTCTAAGAAAACTATAGATACCTAGAAGAATGTTGATTACTAAACCTGACACATTGAGGCAATGAGTAATATTAATAATGGAGTAGAATCAAGGTCATATATATATTTGTATGTAAATATATATGCAATTGTGTATATATATATTCATTTTATATGTATTTATATATATATAGATATAGATATATATGTAAATATTCTAGAGAATCTAGAATTGTGAATGATAATAGCATCCAGAGACCTCAAGTTTGAGTTATTTTATGACTTATGAGAATCCAGTATTTAATTTCTATATATGTAAATATTCTAGAGAATCTAGAATCATGAATGATACCTTTAGCTGCTATTAACATTGTGAGGTAGAGAAATTTTGGTCTGCTTATATTCAAGATCATTCATCTTGTACCCTTGTAACTTGCATTTTCACTCAAACATAATAACATCCACAGACCTCAAGTTTGAGTTATTTTATGACTTATCAGAATCCAGTATTTCATTTCTATATTCCTGTGTATAAATATATTTTAAAGAGTACTGTGTATGTAAAGCAAACTAAGTGTATAAGGCACCTGAACATGTATTATAGATTTATTTCTCTTGGACAGATATCCCTAGACTTTTCAATAGTACTTTGTGTAAAATATTAAGGAACATGTAAATGTTGATGCTGTGTGGTTTTGAGATCAGAATAATAAGTATGGTATTTAGTTGTGATGACAGTCTACAAAGCATAACAATAGAGTTTGGGGATTTAATTAAATTTATGTCAAATTTATTTCAAATCCTGGAGAAAAATATTCCTGGGTAATATAACACATGTTTTGGCCTTTAGAAATGTTGACAAGTAGAAGCATTTACATGACACATTAGCACAGTCTCCACAATTCAAAAGGAGCAGGTTTACAACGTTGTAACAGCTTTGTTCATTTATTCCACAGTAAACATGCAAACCAACTCTTCTATAAATGTTTTACTGCTGAGTCTATATCCAGTGGCAACAGCAAGCATAAAATTCCACATAATTAAAGAACATATATAAAATATAAAAAGATTAAGTCACTCCCCTTAAAATGTAATTCTAATTATTTTAACTTAGAATACAAGAAATAAATATAATATCTAGGTATTATCATATAAATAACAGGTGCTGTATATGACCTCAGGTCATATGAAACATAAATTTAACTTCCACATACCCGCATTTGTTGTTCAGAGTCAAGGTTTTATTTGTTCTCAACTTCTACCCTATAGAAATTTCCATCTTCCTAAAAAAAGGGGTATAGCATTGTTTTCTGAGGTTTGAGAGCAATAACAGAAAATCAACTTTGATAGCTGGTATTTCAAAAAATGTGCCAAAATTCTGGACATAGCTTTGAAAGAATAATTTATTTTGGCACTGGCTTGAGGTATATTAATTCCACTCTTTAATGACTCCATTATATTGTGACTGAGGTAAGGCAGAATATCATGTTGGAAGAAGCATTTAGTTCTTGACTTGCATACAATGCTCAGAAAGTAAGTTGAATTCCTAAATGGGTCCAGGATTACATTGTATACTTTTCAAATTAAGGCTGTACACTATCCTCTATCCTATGAGCCCCACATTCTAGGTCCCTCCATGTCTGGTAATGTCAACAAAAAAAATGAATCAATCCATGGAATAAGTCATTGTTTAAGTAGACCCTCCATGATATAATCACCTTTCAATGACTGTATTCAACAAAGTAAGCCTTTGGAAGAATATGCAATTTTTATAACATACTATAAACTCCATATTAATACAATGGTTAAATTTAATTCAAGTTATAGAAGTCCCAGTCTATATTTGACTCTGTAAATTGGGATCTATGGATGTCTAACAAATCATGGTCATAATTTGAAAACAAAACAAAACAAAACAAGACCTTTTTACCTCATGCTAAACAGGTAACAAGAGAAATATGAAGGTCTTAGAGGTTTGGAATCCTAGACTATCATTTCTACTCTCATGTACAAAACTGACATTGCTTCTCACTTGGGCACTGGAATATTGAATATGTTGGGTTATAACTTCATAATCTGGAGACACTTCTAGAACATTTTTGCTGAAGTGTGGTTGATAGGGCCACAGTCACAACAGCATGTCATTTGCTATATTCACTTAAGTTGGGCTGTGTTTTCTGCCTTCTAATCCCATTTGGTACTGCTAACTTAACTACTGTATTTCATAGGCTTAAGGCCCCTGAGTGTCGCATCGCAAGACTACAATTCAGTCAGGAGAGAGAGCACTGCTTTAATACTTTCGTACTTTTAAATCCAAGCATGTATTGACTAATTATGGTCATAATCTTCCATAGTAAAGTCTTCCATTTACATTATATCTGAACGGGATCATTTATTTTAAAACCAAAATATCTACTTTGTCAAAATAGGGATAATGTGCCCTTAGCACCAGTGACATCAATCAACATAAAAGAGCATGCAAATTTACATTGTTTGATTTTGTGAACCAAAATTATTTTTTAATATTTTCTGTAGTAAATATGTATGTGCATGTTATAAGATAACTTTATGGGGGTTTTATTGTTCTTACTAAGAGGAGCTATTTTATTATTGAGTTCCTACTAAATATGAAATCTTACCTTTCTCTATACAAGCAAATAAAATGATTTTATCTCTCTAGTAAACTGAACAATATTACTGGATTGTTAACATTTTTTAGAAGGAAATATAGCACACAATATCTGACCTTAAATTCAAATTTAGGACTACAATGAATTATAGGTTGAAATCCCAATACAACAACAAAGACAACAAAAAGCCTACATACACATGGAAACTAAACAACACTCTGTTAAACAATAGCAGGGTCAAAGAAGAAATAAAGAAATAAAGGATTTTCCTGAATTCAATGAAAACAAAAAGACAACATACCCAAACCTATTGGATGCAATGAAAGCAGTACTGAGAGGAAAACACAAGCTCTGAGTGCTTCTGAAACAAACTGGAGAAAGCATGCACTAGCAACTTGACAGCACATTTGAAAGCTCTAGAACAAAAAAAGTAGATACACCAAAAGGAGTCGAAGGCAAGAAATAATCAAACATAGGGAGGAAATAAACCAAACAGAAACAAAAGGATATCATCAAAACCAAGAGCTGATTCTTTGAGAAAATTAACAAGATTGATAAACCCTTAGGCAGACTAACAAGAAGACAAAGAGAGAGTATCCAAATTAACAAAATCAGAAATGAAAGTGGAGACAAAATAACTAAACTGGAGAAAATTCAAGAAATCATCAGATCCTACTATAAAAGCTTATACTCAACAAAGCTGGAAAATCTCAAAGAAATGGATGAATTCCTAGACAGATACCAGATATTAAAGTAAAACAAGGACCAGATAAGCCATATAAATAATCCCATAACACCTAAAGAAATAGAACCAGTCATCAAAAGGTTCCCAACCAAAAAAAACCACAGGTCCAGATGGGTTCAGTGCAGAATTCTATCAGATATTTATTGACGACCTAATACCAGTACTCTCCAAATTATTCCACAAAATAGAGTCAGATGGAACACTACCTAACTCATTTTTTAAGACCACAATAACCCTCATTCCTAAACCACACAAAGACCCTAAAAGGAAAGAGAATTTCATACCAATCTCACTTATGAACATTGATGCAAAACTACTCAACAATATCCTCATAAACCAAATGCAAGAACTCATCTAAACAATCATTCATCATGATCAAGTAGGCTTCATACTGGGATGCAGAAATGGTTTAATATAGGGAAATCCATCAATGTAATCCACCATATAAACAAACTCCAAGAAAAAAAAAAACTACATAGTCATCTCACTAGATGCTGAGAAAGCATTTGAGAGAATTCAACACCCCTTCATGTTAAAAGTCCTGGAAAGAACAGGAATCCAAGGCCCATAACTATACATATTAAAATCAATATACAGCAAACCAATAGCCAACAGCAAACTTAAATGTGGGAAACTTGAAGCAATTCCACTAAATTGGAGTGGACTAAGCTGCCCACTCTCTCCCTACCTATTCAACATACTACAGGAAGTCCTGGCCGAGCAATTAGAGAGTGAAAGAAAATCAAAGAGATACAAATTGGAAAGAAAGAAGTAAAAAATTGGAAAGGAAGAAGTAAAAAAGAAGATGACATGATAGTGTACTTAAGTGACCCCAAAACTCCACCAGATAACTCCTACAGCTGATAAACAAGTTCAGCAAAGTGGCTGGATATGAAATTAACTCAAACAAATAAGTAGCCTTCTTCTAATCCACGGACAAACATGTGAAGAAAAACATTGGGGAAAAGATACCCTTCACCATAGTCACAAAAATATGAAATAACTTGGTGTGACTGCAACTAATCAAGTGAAGGACCTCTATGACAATAACTTCAAACCTCTAAAGAAGGAAATCGAGGAAGATCTCAGAAAATGGAAAAATCTCCCATGCTCATGGATTGGAAGGATCAACATTTAAAATATGGCCATCTTACCAAAAGCAATGTACAGATTCAATGCAATACCCATCAAAATACCAACCCAATTCTTCATTGAGTTGGAAAGAGCAATGTGTAATTTCATCTTGAACAATGAAAGACCTAGGATAGTGAAATCCATCCTCAACAACAAAACATCTGCAGAGTCACTATCCCCAGCCTCAAGCTATATTACGAGGCAATTGTGCTAAAAACTGGATGGAACTGGTACAGAAATAGGCACGTGGATAAATGGAATAGAATAGAAGATTCAGAAATGAGCCCTCACATATATGGTCACCAGATTTTTGACAAAGGAGCTGTAAACATTCAATGGAAAAAAACAGCCTATTCCACAAATGGTGTTGGTCCAACTGGCACTCAACATGCAGAAGAATGAAAATAGACCCTTTCTTTTCTCCTTGTACAAAGATCAAGTGCAAGTGGATCAAAGATCTCCACATTAAACCAGATACACTGAAACTATTAGATGAAAATGTAGGGAAAACCTTACAACACATAGGCACAGGAAAACATTTCCTGAACAGAACATCAATGGCTCGTGCTCTAAGGTTAAAGATTGACAAATAGGACTTAATGAGATTGCAAAGTTTCTGTAAGGCTAAGAACACTCTCAAGAAAACAATATGGTAGCCAACAGAGTGGGAGAAGATCTTTACCAACCCCACATCAGATAGAGACCTAATATTCAAGATATACAAAGAACTGAAGAAGCTGAACACTAAAGAATCAAACAACCCTACTATAAAATGGGATACAGAGCCAAACAAAAAGTTCTCATTGAGGAATATCGAATGGCTGAGAAGCATCTAAGGACGTGCTCGACATCATTAGCCATCAGGGAAATGCAAATCAAAACAACCCTGAGATTCCACCTCATACCAGTCAGATAGGCCAAGATCAAAAATTCAGATGACAGCTTATGCTGGCAAGAATGTGGATAAAGAGGAACACTTCTCCACTTTTGGTGAGGTTGTAAACTGGTACAATTTTGGAAATCAATCTGACAATTCCTCAGAAATTGAACATAGTACTACCTGAAGACCCAGTTATTCCACTTCTGGGCATATACCCCAGAGACGCTCCAATATACAGCAAAGACATATGCACCACAATGTTCATAGCAGCTCTATTTATAATAGCCAGAAGCTGGAAAGAACCCAGATGTCCTTCAGTAGATGAACGGGTACAAAAATTTTGGTACATTTACACAATGGTGTACTACTCAGCTATCAAAAACAACGACCTTATGAAATTCTTATGAAAATCGCTGCATCTATTGAATATCATCGTGAGTGAGATAACCCAGTCACAAAAGAACAGACATAATATGCACTCAGTAATAATAACCCCAGAAATCTCTGGATGCCCCAGGAACAACTCACAGACTGTGTGAAGTTCAAAAAAATAAAAAAGAAAAGAAAAGAAAAACATTATGCTTAATACTTATACACCAAGAAAACTTTGACTAATTCCAGATTACATCCTGTTTTACATGTACTTTATGCTCATTGTAACTAGTAAGATCTTAATGTACACTATTAAACCTTTAAAAAGAAAATGCCAAGCACTGTCAAAAATGTATTTGTATACTTTTATGCAAAATGCTTAAAACTTGTACATTCATCTTTGTTTTTTAAAATAAACTTGTGCAATAAAAAATGAAAATCCAATAATAAGCCTGGAAATGACATATTGGGTTTCAATAACATACTTGCAATTTTGTTATTTTATAATATGCAGTTCATTAAATTGCAAATTCATTAAATAACCACATACTAAAAAATTATGTCTTACATAAAGTGAATAGAAAACTTTGAAAGCATAAATTCATATAAGATGAAGAAATGACTAATAAAGAATTTATCATCTTACTAACTTTCACATCGATGATGTGATGACTTTGATATAATTTTTCTCTTTTTTAAAAATTAACTTTTTTATAGTCCAGTCTTTTCTCCTTCTTGGACTGCCATCTGATCCATATCCCATACCTCATCTCCCATTCTCCCAACTCCAAAGCCATGTCCCCACTACCTACTTCTACCTCATCAGACATCCCCACTCTCTGGGTCCTCAAGTCTCTTGAAGGTTAGGAGCATCTTTTCTCACAGAATGCAGATCCAGCAGTTCTCTGCTGTATATGTGTTGGCAGTCTCATATCAGCTAGTGTATGCTGCCTGGAAGGTGGCTCAGTGTCTGAGCAATCGGGTTCACATTAATTGAAATCGCTGGTCTTCTTCCTATACAGTTGTCCTTTTCAGCTTCTTCCAGCTTTTCTCTAATTCTGTTACAGTGATCACAAGCTTCAGTCCATTGGTTGGGTGTACATATCTGCACTTGAGTCTTTCAGCTGCTTGTTAGGTCTTTTGGAGAGCAGTCATGCTAGATGCCTGTTTGTTGGCATCCCCTATTATCAGTAATAAAGTAAGGATGGGAGGCATCCCCTTGAGCTGGGTTCCAATTTTGGCCTGTTACTGCACCCCCTTTCCTTCAGTCGCTTCTCCATTTTGTCCCACAGTTCTTTCAGACAAGAACAACTCTTGGTCAGAGTCTTTGACTCTGGGCTAGCAATCCTATCCCACCACATCTTTCTACTGAAGGTAGACGCTAAAAGTTTCCCCTCCCCAGTGCAGGACATTTCTTTATTTTTTATTGAGTATTTTATTTATTTACAATTCAAACGTTATCCCTTTTCCTGGTTTCCCCTCCACAAACTCCTTAACCCATTCCTCTCCCTCTGCTTCTGTGAGGTTGCTCTCCCAAACACTTCACACTCCTGTCTCCCCATCCTGGAATTCCGCTACAATGAGACATCAAGCCTTCAAGGGACCAAAGGCCTCTCCTCTCATTGATTCCAGAAAAGGCCATTCTATGCTACATATGCAACTGGAGCTATGGGTCCATGTGTACTCTTTGGTTGATGGTTAAGTCTCTGGGAGTTTTGGAGGAGGAGTGTCTGATTGGTTGATAATAAGTTCTTCCTGTGCGGTTGCAAATTTCTTCATCTCCTAGAATCATTTCTCCCAACTCCTTCATTGGGTACTCAGTTCCCAGTCCAATGATTGGATGCAAGCATCTACCTCTGCATTTGTCAGGCTCTAGCCCAGGAGACAGCTATATCAGGTTCTTGTCAGCAAGCACTTCTTGGCATCAGCAACAGTGACTGGGTTTATCAGGTGGGGCAGTCTCTGCATGGTCTTCCATCCGTCTCTGCCCCACACTTTGTCTCTATATTTACTTTGATAGTGAAAGACCCCCGGAGGGTATCTTCCCTCTGAAGAGACCCCTCCCAAGGAGCAGCGAGACCACTCACTTCGGATGCAAGTAGCAAGAGGTTTATTTACACAGGTACCTGTGGGCACACAGTCTCTCAGAGGACTTGTGCGCCGGACAAAGGGGCAGTCCCCTTTTTATAGGGCTTGGGGGGCAGAAGCAAGGTACAGAAGCAGAAGCATAGGAACAGGGCTTTAATTGGTTAGTTTAAATGTGGCCAGGGAGTGAGTCCAAGGACATGGCTCCAAGGAAACAGCTCTTGATACCAGCTGGGGCTGCAGCTCCTGAGAATAGTTGCCTTGGGCTTATCTAAGTGTGAGAACTATGGCAGACATATGGCTCCAAGGACACAACTCTTGGTTCTAGTCGGGGGCTGCAGCTTATCTGAAAGTTGGACTTGTCTGAATGTCTTCTTTTCTTTGTCTATCGCCAGCTGGCCGCCCACCGGTATCTTGCTTGGCCACCTGGGACCCCGACCTAGTCTGCACAGCCTTACAGACCCAAGTTCTCGGAAGAGGAGGGCGGCCTTGGCCCCTCCTTTGGGACAGGGAGTTGGTTTTTTTTTTTTGTCCTTGCTTTAACATGTGTGGCAGGATGTCCTTGCCTTGGTCCAGGTGGTCAACTGCAGATATTTTTGTTCTGACAAAGACTGAGCTGTCCTCTGGCTCACTTTTATTTCAGTATTATTATTATTATTTTTTTTATCCCTGCCTGCTCTGGGCCTAGCACGAAATGGCATTACTGCAGCTAAAGCAGGAGGGGGGTCTTTCAATAGGAGTAATTCTGGGTTAAAAATTGGAGATGAGTGGGAGGTCCCATGCTCCAACCGTGGGCCTTGCTTCACCTCTAGATAGAGTCTTTACATATTATACCACATCTAAAGTCCCTCCCTTTGAGTTCTGAGAGTCTTTTAACCTCCCAGGCCTCTGGTACATTCTAGAGTCCCCACCTCCCACTTCCTATCTCCCAAGATAGCCTGTTTCCATTCTGTTGGCCCTCAGGACTTCAGTCTTGTTCCTCCCTAATACCTGATTGTGTTCCCTTCTTCCTGTTCTGTCACCTTTCCCACCAAGGTATCTTACTCACTCCCACCCCATATAGGGATTGTTTTCTTCTTTCTCCCAAGTGGTATTGAGGCATTTATACTTGAAGCCTTAGCTTTTTATCCATCTTGCGTTCTGTGGATTATATTCTGGATATTTTATACTTTTTGGCTAATACTCCCTTATTAATAAGTACATACAATGCATGTACTTTTGGGTCTGAGTTATCTAACTGAGGACCATATTTCCCAGTTCCAACCATTTTCCTGCAAAATTAAGGATATCCTCAGTCTTAAAAACTGGGAACTATTTCACTGTGTAAATGTGCCACGTTTTCTGTATCTAATCTTCTGTGTGGCACATCTGGGTTGTTTTCACCTTCTGGCTATCATCAATAAGACCACTATAAACATAGTGGAATACATGTCCATGTGACATTGCGGGGCATCTTTTGGTTATATACCCAAGAATGGTATAGCTCAGTCTTCAGGCAGACCTATTTCTAATTATCTAATGATCATACAGACCGATTTCCAGAGTAGTTGTACCAGGGTCCATTCCTACAGAAATGGAAGAGTATTTCTCTTTCTCTCCACATCCCCTTCAACAAGTGCTGTCACCTGTGGTTTTGATCTTAGCCATTCTGATTGGTGTAAGGTGGAATCTCATGGTCATTTTGAGTTGCATTTCACTGAGGTTGTTTCAACATATGAAATCAATTAATGTAATCCACTATATAAACAATCCCAAAGAGAAAAAAAATCATATGATAATTTCCTTAGATGCTGAAAAAGCATTTGACAAAATACAACAAATAACCCTTTTTATTAAAACTCCTGGAGAGATTAGAAAACTAAGGTTCATACCTAAACATAATAAAAGCAATATAAAGGAAACCACTAGACAACAGCAAATTAAATGGAGAGATACTAGAATCACTTCCACTAAAGTCAGGGACAAAACAAGGATGCCTATTCTTTTTTTTATTGAAGAACTTTATTTTAAAAAACAAAGATAAATGTACAAATTTTAAGCATTTTTGCATAAAAGTGTACGAATACATTTTTGTCATTGCTTGACTTTTTCTTTTAAGGTTTTATAATGTGCATTAAGATCTTACTAGTTACAATGAGCCTAAAGTACATGTAAAACAGGATGTAACCTGGAATTAGTCAAAGTTTTCTTGGTGTGTAAGGAGTAAACATAATGTTTTTTTCTTTTCTTTCTTTTTTCTTTTCTTGAACTTCCCACAGTCTGTGAGTTGTTTCTGGGGTGTTCAAAGCTTTCTGGGGTTAGTATCCAATTGGATGCCCATTCTTCATGTACCTATTCAATATAGTGCTCAAATTTTTAGATAGAGCAATAGAACAACAAAAGGAGATCAAGGGGATGAATACAAATTGGTAACGATGTGAAGGTATCACTATTTACAGATGATATGATAATACATATAAGTGAACCCAAAGTTCTACCAGAGAAATTTTACAGCTTATAAACAACTTCAGCAAAGTGGCTGGATATTAAATTAACTCAAATAAATCAGTAGTCTTTGTTTATACAAAGGATAGAGAGTCTGAGAAAGAAAGTAGGAAAACAACACCCTTCACAATAGCAACAAAAATGTAAAATATCTTGGGGTAACTCTAATCAAACATGTGAAAGACTTGTATGACAATAATTTCAAGTTTCTCAAGAATGAAATAAAAGAGGATTTCAGAAAATGGAGAGATATCCCATGATCATGGATTTGCAGAAATAATACAGTAAAAGTGGCCATCCTACCAAAAGCAATCCATGAATTCAATGTAATTCCTCCATCAGAATCCCAACAGCATTACTTGAAGACATCAAAAGAGCAATTCTCAAATTCATCTGGAAAAGCAAAAAACCTAGAATAGCAAAAACAATTTTTAACAATAAAAAAACTTCTTAGGAAATCACCACCCTTGATGTCAATCTCTACTACAGTAGTAATGATAACTTTATACTATTGGTATAGAGACGCACAAGTTGACCAAGGGAATAGAATAGAAGATCCAGAAGTAGAAGCACACACTTATGGTCACTTGATCTTCAACAAAGAAGTCAAAAATATACAATGAAAAACGAATGCATGTTCCATAAACAGGCTGTTTGCATGCAAGAAAAATAGAAATAAATCTATATTTGTCACTTTGCACAAAGCTCAAGTTCAAGTGAATCAAGGACCTCAACATAAAGACAGACACACTCAATCTAATAGAAAAGAAAGTGGGAAAGAGCCTTGAACTCATTGGCACAAAGGGAGATTTTCTAAACAGAACTCCAATGCCTCAGGCTCTAAGATCAATAATTGATAAGTGAGACCTCAAATTGTCAAGCTGCCGATTGGAGGAAAAATTTTCCCTAATCCCAAATCTGGTAGAGGGCTAATATCCAAAATATATAAACAACTCAAGAAGCTAACCACTAATAAAACAAACAATCCAATCAAGCCTGGGGTATAGATCTAAAAAGAGTATTCAGAACAGATTAATCTAGAATAGCTGAGAAGCACATAAATAAATGTACAAAGTCATTCTTGATCAGGAAAATGCAAATTAGATTTTTTAAAAAAAATTATGTTTATATTTTACTTGGTGCCAGTCTCTCCAGTAGTGTCTTTAAACTTCTTAAAAATAATGGCATTTAAAGGAGGAAAGTAGTTCATTGAAGAGCTTAATAAAGAAAAAAATAGATTTTGGTATTTGACATCAGTTAGGAAAAAATCAACATAAAGAATTATTACAAAATATATGAAGCTTTAACTACCTCTCTAATATTAATCACTAATTGTTTGGGTTAATTAGATCTCATTCATCAACTAGAGGAAAACAGTATAACCATTAAAATTGATAAATTGTTTATCATTTGTTGCATGATGATGGGGGAATGCAATGATAGTCAATAAGAATTAGGATCAACCACAAATGATGAATCATGAAATTATGAAAACATATGCATTTTACTTATCTCAATCTGTTTCTGTTAATAGTCATGACTCCTGTTCTTTGTATCTCATGTACCACCTTTCTGGTACATAAAATAAACAGTATTTAAAATATTTTACTTTATCATGTAATCAATCATTTTAAATTTAATAAAGAACTAAATTGGATTGTGGAAGGCAGTTTTCTCCATTGTCTTTACCACTGAAAGTTATCTATGTTCAAAAGCGTGAAAGAAGTGAAAGGAGGTAGTAGCAGTCCTCCCTTACCTTGACAGTACTGGGGCAATTTCTTTGCAGTTTAAAGTGATTGGTCCTCTGGTCAATGACTATTATAGGTAAAAAAAATGTGTGACATTTGAAGTACAACCACAGAGTGGTTTGTGAAAATTAAGGACTAATAGGTTTTGATTAGAAATGCTCCCTGAGATTTATATGTTATCCACATAATACTGTTGAAAATGCTAGCTTTAAAAAAATGGGACCCAGTGGGAGGAAGTTATGTTACTGGGAGGCATGTCCTTGATAACGGGAGCCCAGTCCCTCCTCTTCCTCTTTCTTTACTTCTCAGCTGTAATGAGATGAGACATTTGGTGTCCCATGGGCTCCCATCATGATGTACTGCCTTGCTGCTGGTCCAAAAGCAACAAGTCAACTGACTATGGATTGAAATCTACAAAACTGTGAGCCAAAATAAAACTCTATTTTTTTAAGTTGATTTCTTCAGGTATTGGTGTAACAAATTACCAAAACACATTATGAACTTTATTTTCTCTCTGTCTTTTCCTCCATCTCCCTCTCTCTCTCGTGGCATATATGTGCATGTTTATATAAATACATATCCTTTCTATATACATACACAAACATTGTGAGTGAATGTATGTGAGTGTGTGTGTGTTTATGTAGTGTGTGTGTGTGTGTGTGTGTGTGTGTGTTTATCTCAGTGGCTATCTTAGAGTTAGGAGTATTTTAAAATAATTTTTATTTTATTTTTAATACTTTTTTATAATCCATTCATTGCCGTCCTCCCATTATGCCCTCCCATAGTTTCTCATCCCATTCCTCCTCCTTCCTGCTTCCAAGAGAATGTTCCCATTACCCCGGCAGACCTCTCTAGTATCTGGGGCCTCAAGTCTCTCAAGGGTTAGGCACATCTTCTCTCACTGAAGCTAGATCAGGTCTCTGCTGTATAGGTGTTGGGTCCCCAGCACCTCATGTATGCTGCCTGCTTGGTGGCTCAGTGTTTGAGAGATTTTGGGGATCCAGGCTAATTGGGACTGCTGGTCTTCTTATAGGGACTCCCTCCTCCTCAGCTTATTCCAGCTTTTCACTACTTGAACCACAGATGTCCTCAACTCCAGTGCAATGGTTGGGTGTAAATATCTGTAGCTGGTTCAGTCACTGTCCGTTAGGCCTCTTAGAGGACAGCTATGCTAAGCTCCTCTCTGTAAGTACATCATAGCATCGGTGATAGTGTCAGGCCTTGGTTACACCCTTTGAGATGCATCCCAAACTGCATAGGTCACTGAACCATCTTTCCTTCACTTCTCCATTGTTGTCCTTGTAGTTTTTTGAGACAAAAACAAGTCTGGAGCAGAGTTTTTGACTGTGGGATGATAACAACTTCCCTCCACTTGATGCCCTGTTCTGTATTTCTACTAGAGGTGGACTTATGACTTATCCTTCCCTATCGTTGAACATTTCATCCTGACTTTGAGTCCTGAGAGACTCTTACCTCAAAGGCCGCTGGTATATTCTGGAGGGTCCCCTAACCTCTCACCTTCCATGTTTGTATATTCCCATTCATTCTGCTGGCCCACAGGATTTCTCTCCTATTTCTCCCTTATTCACCACCAGATTTCCATTTTCCACTTTCCCTCTTCACTCCCACCATGGTCCCTCCCTCCCTCTGCCTTCCAGGATTGTTTTCTTCTCCTTCCTATGTAGGATTGAAGCATCCTCACTTTGTGCCCTCTGCCTGTTAACCTTCTTGAATTCTGTAGATTGTATCCTAGGTGTTCTGAACATTCTGGCTATTATCCACTTATGAGTGAGTACATACCATGCATGTCCTTTTGGGTCTGAGTTATCTTACTCAGAATGAGAAATTCCAGTTTTGTACGTTTCTTTGCCTGCAGAACTCACGATTTCCTTGTTCTCAATAGCTGAATAGTATCCCACATCGAAATTAAATATATTGTGGATCTTTCCGATTAAAATACTGTAAATAGATCTATAGTAGCCAACTCAAAAGCCTGCAAAGTCAAATCAACAACCCAGAATATAAATTCTTTGTTTATTTTACTGAAGTGATTCTGGATTTAAAATATGGCATTAAGTTTCTGTTCCTACAACTTGTAAGCAGATTAAAAATCATGAAACTAAATACTTCATTAGTAAACTGGACATACCACTAACAATAGGAAAGATAGATAATTCTATGATTTTAAATTAGACAATGAGAAACAGATAGTCAGAGATTACAGTAGCATTCGAGGTAGAAGATGCTCAGCTCTCACTTCCCTGCTAGTATCAGTTTTACCTTGAGCAAATTATCAGTTTAATTCCAGATGCTTCTCTCTGAAAAACAGAAATAATAATTTTATATAATAGTTGAAATGATCAAATATTTAAATAGCATATCTCTATGATAGGCTGAGTACCAGGCAAATATATTATTAATTTGATTGTTTCATCTGAATTTTATTTTATTTAGACATGTACTAATAAAGCCAAGACAGATTTACTAAAATTACTGTCATATTCTTGATATCATATGACATGACTAACCAAAGCTACATGTTCAAGACAGCACATGAAACAAATATACATCACACAAATTAGCAGTATCTATACAGATATATCTATACAAATACATTATGAAGATACATCTTAACACGCACATCTAGCATTCTAGCATAAATAATCAGTTTGTGTTTGTTAGTTATTCATATTCCAGGAGATAATATGAATTGTCAGTGATTTTGTCATGATATGAGTGTGGATTAAAAGTAATTGCATGATATAAAAACCTACCAGCATCAATTCCTTCTTTCTCAGGCCACAAGTGACAAAGTGGTTGTATAGAGAAGGAATTTACCTCAAGGTCAGGACTGACAGTAAACCAGATTTGGTGGCTTGACGTGAGTTGATTCAAGCATTCATCCTAGATTTACATCCTTTCTGATCACTGAGTATCACACTGAACTAACCTGATTGTTCTAAGCACTACACTTGAAACTCTAAGCACAGGAATATAGAGTAACCTTCCTGTCCAGTTACTTCATAAAACAGCTTATGGGTACTGGTAGAAAACTTATCTGTAATAAATATTATATATATTATGATCTTGTTATATTTCTATCTCTTCAGAAATATTGGCCTTTCAGAAAATAACAGGTGTTTTCTCCTACCATTCTAGTACAAAATGTAAACCTTTAGTTCCGAGAATAACTGAATTTTACAAACAGAAGATATACATATACATGAAACTATTGTTAATGATTTAGATCACAGAAAATTCATAAAGACAATTGTCAAGGAGTTACTGTTGAGGACACAAGGAACACACAGCCTTGTTCACTTGCTCTACCTTTTTAAAAATTTAATTTAATTAAAATATTTCCACTTCTTATTCATTTGACATTTCACTGACTTCACCTTCCCACTCACCCCTCCCACAACTCATAGCCCCTCTTCCTTCTCCCTTTCTTTATCCTCTGAGCAGGTGGGGACTCCCTAGGTATTCCCAAACTCTGGCACATCAAGTCTCTACAGAGCTAGATACATCCTCTCCCACCGAGGCTAGAAGGCAGCCTAGCTAAAAAGACATATGCCATGTCCAGGTAACAACTTTTGGGATAGCCCCTGTCCCAGTTCTTTGGGACAACATGAAGACTAAACTATACATCTGCTACATATGCATGGGGAGACCTAGGTCCAGTGAGTGTATATTCTCTGATTAAATTGGTGGTTCACTCTGAGAGTCTCAAGGGCCCCAGACAGTTGATTCTGTTGGTCTTCTTGAGGAGGTCCTATCCCCTTGGAGTTGGAATCCTTCCTTCTATTCTTCCATAAGTGTCCTCAAGCTTCATCCACTATTTGACTGTGGGTGTCTGCATCTGTCTTTGCTCTCCCTTAATAGGTCTTGTTAGGTACTTAGAAATTATTCTTTAGCAGGGACCACAGTAACTATATAGTGTTCAGAGACAGTTATTAAGTTACCAGACAAAAGAAATTGTTTGCTCACTTTTTGTTGTTGAAATACTTTAGTAATTATCTTTCTATCATTCTATTTATTAGATAGTAATTGGGATATTTTAGTGTGGATTGATGACATCATTAGGACTACAAGTCAAAACAATATAAGAATAATAGCAAAATAATAGGGTCAATGTTAATATTAGTGTGGAATATATAACTTAAAATAAGTCTTAATATGTTTAAAGCTAATGATGGCTTAGGTGTTCCATTATCTATTTTCAGATTAAAGCAACTGCAAAATGAATCATTTCCTTTTAATTTGGTCATTTGAACTTCTCTTTAATTATGTTTTTTTGCATAAAAATGGTACATAAAGGTTTTATTCATTCTTAAGAGTGCCGACACAGCTGTGCACTCGTAATTTTAGAGTCCAGACTTTGCATTCTCTTCTATGGGTTGTCAATGATCACATATGCAGAAGTATTATTACATGTGTGTGCTTAGCCAGATGGTAAATGGATGTACAGTGAATAGAGCCATTACTTTTACACAACTAAGTAGAAGTTTGCTTATGAGAAAATATAGATTGTATCATCCAAAAACCAGAACTTATTCACTTATTGTAAGACACAGAAATAGGTGTACGTACCAATTAGAAAAACATTAGGGCAAAAATTTAAGTAAAATGCATTTACATATTTAAATATTTTTGGTTAAAAGGCAAGTGATATATAAAATAATATTATATATTATATTGTTTGAAGTCCATAACAACTATTTTCAAATAAAATTCTTAGGAAATTGTACTTGGTAGAATTTTTTTCTTCAGTTGCTAAGCTTTAGGCTAACAAGTTTAGACATTGTGAACTTCATAGTAAGTTTCATTTACTATATTCAATGTAATTAGCAATGTGTTACATGTCATATGGCAGGAACTAAGAAATATAATCTTACTTGATCATTTCCAACACCACAAGCTGATTTTGAGTTTTAATTCTTTATTTCAAGAAGCTGTTGCAACTATTTGGCCTGATGTATTTAACATGTGTTTGAACCCACAAATACAATCACTCGCATTGGGAGACAAAACATGTTATTATTATGTGGGGTTTTGAACAAAGAAGTACTTTAGTGGTATTAATGTAGAGGTTGTATGAAGTTAGAAGAATTACTAACTCTAAGCCCGCTTAACAGTGATTTTTCATTGAATTTTTTCTTTGTTTTATGAAGTTGACTGAAATAGAACTATAGTGAACTATATAAATGAGAATTAATCTTGTGCTTCTTTAGCAACTAAAATTGTGTTAGTAATAACTTTAAAACATAAATAACAAAATAGATTGCTTAGTTTACAATGAAACGGAAAATCAAATGCAAAATCAAAATACAGTGAAGTGACAAAGTTGATTAAAAAATAAGCAAATGATTGTTGGCCATATTGTAAATATGGATAATTTACTGGATAAAACCAAAAAATCTAACACCTTAAAAATCTAACACCATTATATTAAAGTTAAATTTTAGTTTAGATTGCTAATAATACTTGTCACAATCTGTTGAGCAAGCAGCTATTTAGCATTGGTTTTAGTGAGTGTGTTAAAGATAACAAACATACACATACATACAAACACACACACACACATAAACAAATCATGGTCAGTAAAAAGGTATGTTCATGAGGCATAAATGAAATTATGAGGAGGTATCATATATATGTTTATATATCATTGATAATAAATTTTAATTAACCATCATCTGGTATTGTTTATTTCCATATTCCTTATATTTGAATAAAGACACTCTATGCATTAGTAAAACTGCCAATGAAATTTATAATTAAGTGCTAACAAAATCCACCAAAGGTAAAATTCCTCAGTAATTCATTTACAATATGAGCTGACGCTGATTTGATATAATGGAGGTTTTAAGAACCTCTGTAGTACAGGGAAAAGTGCATTTGTTCATCTGCATGATTCTAGCCTCTGTTTTTTAGATTTAAGAATACTACACTCCTTTGAATTTAGAGACACAAGCTTCTTCCAACTTGGTTTTCTGAAAAGTATTTTGTAAAATAGATTTTATTCATTCAGTAGTAAAAAGATAATGAGAAAATCTAAGTGTGTCTTAAGAGGCCAAGTAGAAAATGGCACACATTACTGTGTCCTTCAGTCACCGTGCTGTTTCTATCTGCAGGTGTGGTTGCAGGCTTCAGTCTCATTCTGTGCAAAGGAAATTTTATCATGGATGTTAGTTTCCCTTCAAGCCACCATACACATTTGGTTATCACTTGACAAAATAGTCCAACATCTTTCAGTTTTATTTGATAGATACTGGTTAATAAATTAAGGAAAAGAAAAACAAAGAGACTTTGTAGAAAAATAATTTCACCGAAAAATTGGTAAGAGTTGGTGTCTACTATAATTTTATTCATTTAACTTTGTGAATGTATATGTGTGACATAGGTGCATAGGTATATGTAATGTCTATATCAGATGACAGCTACAAGATTAAAATTAGAACATCTAGCTTACTCAGAAAGAGCTTTTAACTCACTGAGTCATATTTCTCTCCTAAATACTGGATTAAAAAATGTGTCATATTTTCTACACTTCAATATCTTCTTTGTAAAACTGTATAAAATATATTATAAAAATTATTATTAAAAATGTGTCATAACTTGAAACAAGCCAAACATATATGTATATATGACTTCAAGGAAGAAAGGTAAAGAGGAAAGTGATATAATTTTATTATGATAAAATTTTTAAATGTATTGATTATACTATGCACTATACTAGACACTTACCTCTGTTGGAATTTTTATAGTATTTAGTTTCATAATGGCAAGTTTCAAAGAAAAGTAAATTATATTGGAGTATTGATGTATGCATCTTTTTCTCTTCATATATAGATATATGATGACTGATGTTTAATAATGAATAGTAGCAATTATTTTTGGTTTTCCTTTCATACTTATAAAACTATAGTAGAATTTACATAATGAATCCTAAACACTATTAAATTTCAGGCGTCTAGAAAATTAAAATCACAAAATTTAATGTTAGAGATATTGTAAGAAAGGATGAAAAGGCTGAGAAGTATTAAAAAATTTTAGAATAAGTGGGCACAATTGTACAAATTAAGTAGATGAAGGGATAGAGACAGGTAGATACAATATAAACAAACTGCTAACTAGTGGGACAAATTGTAAATGGTATTGAAGAAATGCTAAAATATTGACTAGCCAAGCCTGATAGAGCTTAATAAGGCAGCAATTTTTTTGTTGTAGAATATTTCCTTTTCTTTCTTAGCCTAACGTCTCAACGTCCATTTATACCAAAATACTTGTCTGATAGCTTTAAAACATACAGGACTGACTATGATTCATACCATCTGATATTTTACTTTTCTATTAATGGCATTTAGTGACAGACCTTCTTTAGAAACATCATACAATCTACCATCTGTCAAGTACCAAATCAACACAATGTTAACAGTTGTAATTTAGCTTTATCAAAATTTAGGTTGACCAAGAAAATATTTTTAAGCATTGCAGGATTTAGTCAGTTCTTGTAATGTAGAATTTGGAGGGGCTCTTGAATTAAGATCTTTGTGTTGCTGGACTAGGAATTGTTGGTTTATTATTAAACTTAGAGTATGTTTGTACTTAAAACACAGAGTTCATACCTTGATTTTCCTATAAAAGAATATAACACCTTTACATGATGACATGTCTTTCTTTTTTTATTGGATATTTTCTTTACTTGCTTTTCAAATGTTATCCCCTTTCCTGGTTTCCCCTCTGGTATCTCCTTATCCCATTCTCCTTCTCCTTGCTTCTATGAGAGTGTTCCTCCATGTACATACTCCCTCCCATCTCCCTGCTGTGGCATTCCCATACACTGGGGTATTAAGCTTTCACAGGACCAAAGACATCTCCTCTCCTTGATGCCTGATAAGGCCATCCTCTAGTACATGTGTTGCTAGAACCATGGGTTCCTTCATGTGTATTTTGGTAGCTGGTTTAGCCTTTGGGAGCTCAAGGGGTCTGTTTGATTAATAGTTTTGTTCTTCCTGTGGGGTTGCAAACGCATTTGGCTCCTTTAGTCCTTTTTCAAACTCCTCCATTTGGGACCAAATTCTCAGTCCAGTGGTTGGTTGAGAGCATCTGACTCTATATTTCTCAGGCTCTGGCAGAGCCTCTCAAATAAAAGCTATATCATGGACTTGTCAGCATGCACTTCTTGGCATCCACAATAGGTTGTGCCTTTTGATGAATGAATAGCTGCTATTTGCTTTCTTGGACTATCAAAGGCAATGTTATAGAAATGCAGGGTTTGTTGCAATCTACTGGAAAGTCTACCTGTGGAAAATACACTGTTTCTTTATATGCACAAAAAAAGTACAGAATACAAAATCAACTTATGTTCTTCGTCTTGGTTATAAGTATAAAATGAATGTCGGAGTTCTAGACATCTGAGGTCTAATATTTTCATTAGTTTAGTGTGATGCAATTTAGTTTATACCAATATTTACAGATTGATGTTTAGTAAACTGCAATAATTTGGTGCTGAATGTCCACAAGAAATTTAGAGTTATGTTATTAAGGGTAAAAGTAGATGTTTTGAGAAAAAAAAAAAACTTGGTTGGAATTCTTTCTTCTCCCTGTGCATCTGAGTGGTTTTTCCCTGACTCACACACCCACCTGCACCTCACTCTCTCCAGTATCCTTCTTTTTTGGGGCATCAAGTTTCCACAAGATGAAGTACAGCCTTTCCAGCTGAGGACATACAAGTCCTCTGCTATACGTGTGCATAGGACCATAGACCAGGCCATGCGTGTTCCTTGGTTTTTGGCTTAGACTTTGGGAACTCTGAGGGGGGTATAGGTTATTTAAAAATATTGTTGTTTCCTATGGGGTTGCAATACTCCCAAGCTCCTTCATTCCTTCTCCTAACTCTTCTATATGGATCCTGACCTCAATTCTTTAAGTTTGGTAAGTATCTGCATTTGTCTTAGTAAGTTTTTGGTAGAGCTTCGCAGAGGACAGCCATCACAGGTTTTTGTCTGCAAACACAATATTCCCTTAGTAATAGTACCAAGTTGTGAAGCCTGTGCGTGTGATGAATTCTGAGTTGGTGAGCCTTTGTTTCAGTCTCTGCTCCATTCATGTCCCTATATTTCATTTACATAGGGATAATTCTGGGTTAAATTTTTTTAAGATGAGTAGCTGGCCTACTTTCTCAATTAGAGCCATGTATATCTACTACAGGTGGTCACTTTAAGTTCCGTATTATCTGGAATTTCTGCTAGTGGGCATTTCTGCTAATGTCTACTGGATGTTGTCTCTGTAGGTTGCTGTTTTGTCCTATAGCCAGCGTCCTTTGCCTTACGGAAGCTTTTCGGTTTCATGAGGTCCCATTTATCAGTTGTTTCTTTTAGAGCCTGAGCCATTAATGCTCTGCTAAGAAAATTTTCCAATATGTTCAAGGATATTTCCCACTTTCTCTTCTATTATATCCAGCATATCTGGTTCTATGTGGAGGTTGTTGATCTACTTTGATTTGAGTTTTATACAGCGTGACAGACATGAACCAATTTGCATTCTTCTACATGTAGACCATCAGACAAAACTAATTTTTTTGAAGATGATGTATTTTTCCCACTGAACACTTTTAGATATTTTTGTCAAAGATCAAGTCACCGTAGGTGTGGGGATTTATTTCTGGGGTTTCAATTCTATTCTATTCATAAACCTGCTTGTCTCCTATTGTTGAGAAATTTTTATTATCCCAGGTTGTTTGTTTCTGTTGTTTGGTTGTTTGGTTGGTTTTGTTTCTTTTCCATATAAAGTTGGGAATAGTTATTTGCATGTTTGTGAAGAATCGTGTTGGAATATTGATGGGGATTGCATTGAACCTGTGTATTACTTTAGGTAGAATGGCCCATTACTATGTTAACCCTACAAAACCATGAGCATGAGAAATCTTTTCATTTTCTGAGGTCTTGAATTTTTTTTATTTTCTTGGTTAGCACTGAGCCAAAATATTTTATATTATTTGGGACTATTGTGAAGGATGTTGCTTCTGTGTTTTGTTTCTCGGCCCATTTATCATTTGTATAAAGAAAGGCTATGTTTGAGATTCTATTACAAGTCTGTGTTGCTATCTTACAGAATACTTCATCCCTAAGTTGATGAAAACTAAGGGTTTCTTTATATATCACAAAAAATATCTAATGTTAACAATAGATTTTAGATCACATACAAAGAATAGCAATAAATGATTATTGCGAGGCTAAAGATGATTCAACTTACTTTGGATTTAGACTTACCAAATTCTAGCTGCTCAAGTTCTTTGACGTTCTAATCAGTCATAAACACTTGTGGTCACAAGTTTTTCCAACAAAAACTCACTCACAGTGTCATTATTTCATATGTAAAGTAGATTAGGGTTTGTTGTTGATGATGCCACATAGTTAGAAAGCTAACCAGAACGAATAAAGCTTGATTCTAATTTCCACACATACAGTCATTTGATTTGATAGCATTTTCTGCTTGTTAATTCTCATGCAACTCTTTTGAATCTTAACTTGAGACATCAGGTTTCCTAGGATTGTTTTACTGCTCTTACAAATTGTGGTTAATCTGTGTCTGCTGTAGCAAGCATGCCATAGGAGCATTCTCTCTAGAACATTTCAAAACATACCGAAATATCCATATGTTCCCTGTAACAGATTGGCTGTGTTCTACTTATGTCAATATTGTTCTGCTCTATAGTTAGTGTGTACATATTTTTAAAGAACTGGTTGCCCTAGGGTGGAAAGCAAAGCATAGTAAAGACCATTGGGTTATCAAGTGATATTATTATTCTTAAATTCTGTGGCAACTGTTTTACTGTTTTAACAACCTTTATCCTTTGAAGATATCTAACTATTTATTCAAAATTGATAAAGCCAACAAGAGAGAGAAATATGCACTACCACCTCCTGACACAGATACACAAACATACATTTCATGAAAATACATGAAGAAATCAAAAGTAAAGTCACTTTTGTGCTTTTTAAGCATCACTATAGCAATAACTCTTTGTAGGATCAATTATGTAGATTAAAAAGTGCAGCTTTAGTTTTTCAAAACACTAACACTATAAATAATTTCAGCTTATCATGATGTAAAAATAACTGATGCATCTTTATTATTTTTAATTAAGTTAGTCTCTAATGTATTTAAATATAAATAAATATGATCCTGTGCCCATTTAGTATTAATCTTTATGACTAAGGTGTTCAGGAAAACTTAAGTTAGCAAATTATTATAGAAATTGTTGTATTCACCTAAAATTACCACATAAACTTTTCAAGCCCAATTTATTATTGTTGTTTCTGTTTAATCTTTTTTTAACTCCATTTTAATACCACAAGCTTACTTTTATAAATCTGAAGGTTTGCTTCTTGGCAAACCCTTGTGATAATTTAAACCTCTCACTCTGATGGCTATCTTCCACTTATGTAAGTTATTAAATCATTCACACTTGTGATAAACAGAAAAGACTTTCACCAGAACAATTCATCTATTGTGCAATCCATTTTTTTAATCAATTGCAGAAATTAGAGTTTTTGAAGGTTTCAGTTCTCAAACTCAGACATATATCCGTTTCTTAATTTAAACTTTTGGGAAATCTTCGGATTTCTATTTTCTGTTTGCTTTCTTTATGAAACTGAAAACTTGTTCCTTTTAGTAAAACACAGGAAGGTTCAATTGTTAGTTAATTTTGAAATAGATATGCTTTTACCTTTAAATTACTCAAGTATGAATCAGCTATTCTCATATCATTGTCATAGTTTTCTGTGGTTGCGGGAGCCAAGGTTTCACACACATGGGTGACATACACTCTGCCTGGAAAAAAGTACTTTCCTTTCACCTCATTTTGTTATTGTTTTCTCTCTCATATGTGTGTGTGTGTCTCTGTGTGTGTGTGTGTGTGTGTGTGTGTCTGTCTGTCTGTCTGTCTCTCTCTCTCTCTCTCTCTCTCTCTCTCTCTCTCTCTCTCTCTCTCTCTCTGTGTGTGTGTATGTGTGTATGTGTATCTGTCTGTCTGTCTGACTGTCTGTCTGTCTGTCTGTCTCTCTCTCTCTCTCTCTGTGTGTGTGTGTGTGTGTGTGTGTGTGTGTTGAGAATCTAGTCTCATATGTGCCACAATGTTAGCAGTGCTAGAACACAGGAGTATCAATTTTAAAGTGATCATAAATCCCATTGATGTGTTCATGTAACTACTAGTCTTCCCAGGACTGCATCAGTGAAACATTATCCAACATCTGAAAAAGAGTAACGTGCAAGGATTCCAAACACATATAACAGGAACCAGGAGGCAGAGGCAAGTTCATCTTCGTGAGTTTGAGGCCAGCCTGGTCGACATAGTGAATTCTAGGGCAGACAGGGCCTATTATAAAACAAATTAAAAGGAAGAAAACCTTGTTACTATGTTTTCTATTTAATATGTTTATTATATATGTTTTGACAATAGGTAGTGGTTTATTATAGTTATCCATTTGTGTATATCTTCAACCTATTTCATACATTTCAAGTTTTGTATTACATCATCTTAATCCTGTGTTTGGAAATATCCTCACGTATATCAGGTAATTTCTTGCTTTCTTTCATATACTTCAGTAGAAGTATCCATAAGTGTACCTCTTATAAATCTAAATGGGAAGTTCTTCATTTTAGCTTGGCTACTGTTATACGGCATCATCCATGCATGAACATTCCTTACATTTAAAAAAAAAGCAAATGTAAGCCAAACATTATTTCAAACTCTATGCAAAAATGTGGGAAAAGTAACAGTATTAAGGGAATAGAGTTTAATAGTTAGTTGAATATTTAATTATAACTTGGCATATATTTCAAGCCATTTTCCCTTCAGAACAGTTCAGAGTAACCTGAAGGGACATAATGACAAAGCTCCTCTAGCATTCTAATGCTTCCAGAACTTTCCTGTCATACCATTACCAATTGCTCTTATTTGCATAGTACTAGAGAAGGTGGTAAGGCCCCTGGGCTGTGTGGTAATGAGCATTCTAGAGATTTATAATTGAGAAGAATAAATAGATTTGAAAAAATGCAGTATTATTGAAATACTTTTAAATTAAAAATTTTTAATAGAAAATACCTATTGCTTATAAAAATTGTTAACTTTCTAAATAAATATTATATATTTAGTTATTATATAAGGGGCACCTAGACAAATGAAAACTTGATTAATCAAATGTTTTCTAATTTCAAGAGTGTGAATTTTATTTTACGGATATTTTTTTTTTGCCCAGTGAATTTTAGATTATTTTCTTTAAAGTGTATCCATGCTCTTTGTTTCTTAACACAGTGAGATCTGCACTGGACTGTCCACTATGTTCCACTGCACATGGTGGCGGGAGATATGATTGAATGAGCTTAGTCCAGCCATCCACGTGCTGAAGGCTTGGTCTCCCGGATAGTATTACATGAGCTTACAGGAGATGAACTCTAACTTGAGCCTATGAACCAGTGAACCCTAGTTTTGGGGGGGGGGGTGATTAAGGAACCTCTCCTTAAGAGTAGGTCTTTCTTATTTCAAGAGGTAATTAGTTTGTCACACCACATGCTTTTCCATGATCTTCTAAAATCAAAGGGAGCAGGTCAGTTTTGAGAGAAATTTCCGGAACCCTGAGAAAAGAAACATTTTTTATTTATATGTTACTTGCTTCTGGAGTGTCATTATAGTCACACGACTATGACTTATGCACACATATATTCCTGTAAACATTTGTACTAGTGCCTGTGGAAGTGATGAAGACAGTGAGCCCAACATTTGACTGTTCTCTTCCTTTTCTTACACATTTATGCTAAGATATGTTTTCCTCTGCCAGGCTATTCTGCTAGTTTTTACTTTTGTGTGTATTCTTTGCCTCATTTGCTCGGGGTTAGTTGTTGAACTCTGGGTGTTATTTGTGCTAGATAAGTACAACCCTGTGCAACAACACCCCCACCCATGTTTCAATCTGTTCTCATTACATATCCTAATTACAGTGACTAAGATAGGCTACTAATCAACAATGTAGAATACTTTGTAAACATAGTATCTGAGGAAAATCCTATACTTGATTTTGAAATTATGCAAATGCCCTTTTAAAAATATTGAATAGATTTCATAGAAATTGTTTAAAGAAGAAAGAAAGGCATTTTTGCGCAGAATATAGAATAATGAACCTTGGACTGGGAGCAAAGACTTTTAGCTTCAGAAAGCCACCTGCTGTAGTCATGTCATAACTAGGTGGAGTTGAGGAGGTCTGCTGACTCAGGAATATCGTGTCACTGACCCATAAGAACTTCACACTGTTACTTGCTAATACCTACTTTCAACACACAATTTATAATGACTTTTAAAGGTTCTTGGTTAACTGCTTTAAATATTACACAATATTGTGTGTGTATGTGCGTGTGTGTGTGTGTGTGTGTGTGTGTATTAAAACATCACATGGTACTTAACTAATGTGTACAAATTTATATTTTTAAGTACCAGCTAAAATATATTCAAATTAAAAGTATGAACGATAACTTAGCCTCTGATTCTTGACTTTTAGAGTCTTTATGTAGAAGCACTTTCACCATCCAAAATTGTTGATTTTATTTTCTCTATTTGTTCAAGTAGGTACCAAGAGAAAACTCTGTTTGAGTCATAAGTTACTTAGTAGCAGCTACCTGTGATTAAGGTAGGGCTGGTGTCAGTAAGGGCGTTAGTGTTCCATTAAGAAGCATAATGAAAAAGAGGCACAATTTCATATAACCTGAAAATGAATCATTGATGTCAGTCACTTAAGAGGCTTTTCCTTACTTAAGGTTAAATGAATGGGGTTTTTCAACTGAGTGTTCTTCAATCTACTTAGATCACATCCTTAATGGCAGTCTCAATAGAGCTAGCTTATGGACAGAGATGAAAGTCTTATGTGGGTGCACTACTACATTCTTCTCAAGGTTTACATTCCTGAGCCTTTTCAAGATGAAGCCTAATGATCCAATAAGAAAAATAATTCTTTTCTATGTAGTATATTCCTGAAGTACAAAAAAGGAGCTTCTGTTGACATTACACAAAATTAGAAGATATATACATTATTTGGTAATAATTTTATCCAGTTCAGTAATTCCCTACTTTGAACCAAACTTCTAAATTTCTTTCAAGCCAAATTTTATGGTCATATTGGGTTATCATTTAGATATAAAATAAAATAAAATGAACGCTTTCAAATAAACTTCTGCTTTAAAATCTGTCTTCTCAATTTATAATCAGAAAAATAAATGGTGGTGGCTTATTACTGAAGTCATTCAGTCTCCTGAAAAAGTAACTATGTTGTAAAATTGCAATTGTTATGAAAATAAGAATACAGTAGGCATGCAGGAAATGTAGATGAAAGAAATATGTTTAAGAAGACTTTAATTAAATCTTTGTGCATTCAAGTGGGAAATGTCATAGATGTAATATTCTTATATATCATTTATCATTATCATTTTTATGAATATAGAAGTTATTTTAGCTTTATAAATAATATATATTGGGCTTAATGTGTTATTTTGATTTAAAAAATTTATCCTTAGGAAATCATGCATATAGTACATAAAATAGACAAGGAAAAGAAGGTCTGCAAAGCCAAATGAACATGTGAAACTGCTGAACAGTCCTACAAGTCAAGCGTTAACAGGAGATTTGTGAGTTCCAAGTAGTGGGTCAGCAGTGATCTGAGCAAATCCTGAATTAAAGAGAAACAATTTCAGATAAGACAGTGATCAGCTTAAAGCCCATTACCACTGGCTTAGGTTTTATAAGAAGAAAGAAAAATTACAGATGATCCACAGACTGGAAAATGTTCTGTCAGCAGCTGAGAGAACACAGGGCTGAAAAGGAAGGACCTTAACACAAGCGGAAGTGATTTCCCAAAACATGTCAAACATCGGAATTATATTTTCAACATTACAAGGTCAGCGAATATTTCCGTTTCATTCAGCCTGACCAAAGTGAAGTTTCAAATGGTCGGGTAAAGACTATGACCAAGTCAGGAAGTAAAATCAGTCACTTGCAGGCCATTTATAAAACATGATTACTTGCTAGCCCGGTTTCCAGGGCTAAGAGGATCTACCCGTTTAGATGTTGTTATATTTAGAATCAGTTAGAATAAACAAAATGAATAGAGAGAAAGTCTTTTATGACCATATTTTTAGATGGCCATGTAATGTAAGGCTATATTTCTCTTGGACTTGCAATGTAACCAGAATGCCAGCAAGTCATGAAAGCAAAAGCTATTTTCTCCAATAAAAGCAAAGGTAAAACACAGGAATGTGTTACCTCCCCTGAGTAGACAGTCACAGCCTGTGTTCCCTTTGCACTGGAGTATTATGGTGTTGCAATGCTGACCACCAGAAGAAATACAACCATCAGAAAATAAAACTGTAGCAAATACTGAAACAAGAAAATTCAACATCAATTTAAACTGTGAACTCTAAAACTAAAATAAAAATGAGAATAGTAGTAACATGCATAGTTCATTTTCACTTATTATTTAGTGTACTATACAGTGGCAGAGCTAATTACTATAGCATGCTATTAAAATATGTAACATGCTATTATAGACTGTTTCCAAAACACTTTTGAATCCTGTAATCAAAAGTTCTTCAGTAACAAAGATTATATCTAATATTATTCCTCTCCAAAATAGAAGAATACAGTTCAATATGCATGTATGTTGAAAAAAGGATGACACATTAAAATATAATTAACAAATTCTCTGGCACTTTATTAATATTAAAGTAGTTATTGAGATGTTTGTACATCCAAACTTTAGTGGCTAATCTTTTATTTCAACAAGTTAGTTAATTGGTTGGTATTTTAAAAGAATTATATGATTTTGTTTTTCACTTGAATGTTTTGTCTGCACTTGTGTTTATTCAGAGTGTTCATGACATACTCACAGAAGCCAGATGAAAGCATCAGATCCTCAAGAATAAGGGTAACTGATAATTGTACCTATTGTCTGGGTGCTGAGCTTAAAATCCCAGTACTCTGCAAGACCAGCCAGTATTATTAACTGCTGAGCCATTTTTCCAGCCCAAAAATACTGTTACAAATGCTTTAAGTTTAAGCAGTTTAAAATTTTTACAGTCTAATATTTATGGTCTCCTTACATCTCATGAGAAATCCTATTAAGGATTATCTCTATAAGCAAGCTAGGACCTCTCCTCTCACTCTTTAGCTTCTCCACATAATGCCTTCTAGAACATAGTTTCTATCAAGCCAAACTCCCATCTTTTCCTTGCCTCTGAAAACACTCTCGAAGGCACACCCAGAGTCATGGCAGTCGACTGAGATAAATGCAGCTCAGGTGTCATCCTACTCAGTTTGAGAATAAACTTCACAGTTTTACGTTACTGACATCAAAAATATAAATGTCTTCCAGCTTTGCCCCATTGACTTAATACACATCAAACAATTGCAAAAGGAAAATGTAAATGTGCATACAACACACACACACACACACACACACACACACACACACACACACACACACACACGGGGAGAGAGAGGGGTGGGTAAGCTAATTATTGCAATGGAAAAATGCACACCTTTCTTTTTTATTATTTTATTTGTTTACATTTTAAACATTTTCCAGGTTCCAGGTCTCCCCTACATGAACCAACCTTCTTAACCCCCTCTCCTTGGCCTCTATGAGGGTGCTCACCAACCCACCCACTCCGGCCTCACCCCTCTAGCATCCCCCTTCTCTAGGGCATCAAGCCTCCACAGGACCATGTGTCCCCTTCTCTAATGGCTCAGAAAAACTTAAAGAAAACTTCAAAGTCTTAATGATCAGGAAAATGCAAATCAAGACAACCCTGAAATTCCACCTTACATAAATCAGAATGGTTAACATCAAACCTCAGGTGACAGCACATGCTGGTAAGGATGTGGAGAAAGAGGAACACTCACCATTGCTGGTGGGATTTCAAACTGGTATAATTGTTGATTAGAGCTTGAGCTGTTGGTGTTCTGCTCAGGAAATTTTTTCCTGTGATGATGCATTCCAGGTTATTTTCTACTTTCTCTTCTATTAGTTTCCCACTTTCCCTTCTATTTGCGCAATTTTTTAAGTCAATTGTATGGTAAACATGGGAACTTAAGGTGGAGAAAGAAATCTTTGAGAGTGTCAGTTTATCTGCCTACACAATCAAAGTATGGAAATGTATGGTTTCCTACTCTCAGCTATGTTTGCAACAGTTTCTGATGGGGTTCAATTCTGCTTTCGAAGAATAATTGAATTCATTTCTCAAAGAATGCAAGAACAGTGTTTGTCTTTATCTCACTAGGAAGGAGTTTAAAAAGACAATTTTCTTTTGAATAACAATTTCAACCACTGTGCTGTGATTTGCTTTAACTCACATTACATGCACACCATATAACACCCTGAATTGCATTATTTCAAATGGGCATATATATGTATACAAGTGTACATATTTTAGGTACCAAAACATAATAAGGAACAGAAATAGTTTCTTTATGAACACACTTTAATGCTAGGACCCGATGATACTAACTCCAAATAACCTAGCCATTTTTCACTTGGAGAAGAGTTCAAGAGAAGAACAACATATAGAGCAAAGGACAAGGTAACCATACTTGTGGTTAAACATTCCATGTTTTTCATATACATGTAAAAGATAATATTATATATGTGCCAAAAGAATGATAGCTAGTAAAATTAATCAGGCAGATTTAAATGTTTCCACTCACTCATAACATAATAGCTTTAGTAGTGCAGTGAGGTTCCCTACTATGAATGCATCCCTGAAATATGCCAGTTAGACTGAAATATGTGATTAGGATGTATTTATTTATACTAATATATTTAAAATATTTTGTAGTTATAATAAAGTAATGAATATACAAATAAAGAGGTGGATTCTCACAGCCAACCATTGGACTGAGCATATGGTCCACAATGGAGGATTTACAGAAAGGACTGAAGGAGCTGAAGGAGTGTGCAACCCCATAGGAAGAACAATACCAATCAACCAGAACCCCCAGAGATTTCAGGGACTAAACCACCAACCAAACAGTACACATGTAGTGACCCATGTCTCCAGCTGCATATGTAGCAGAAGATGGCATTGTTCAGAATCAAAGGGAGGAGAGGCTCATGGTCCAATTTCAGAAGATATGCTAATAAAGCATTTATATGCCCCACTGTAAGGGAATGTCAAGGAAAGGAGGAGGACCGGTTCGCATGGGGGTAGCACCCTCATAGAAGCAGGGGGAGGGTGGATGGGATAAAAGAATTCCAGAAGGGAAACTGGGAAAGGGAATTTTATTTGAAATATAAATAAAGAAAATATCCAATTAAAATCAATTGCAAAAAATACTAGAAAGCTCAAATGATAAACTAATCAATTATAAAATTTCAAGTATTCCACCCTCTATCTGAATCCAGGACATAGGGTAGACAAAGATATGTCCTTCAAGTTATAATGTTATATTATTAATATATATGTGCTTATAATTTTGACTGTATTATATTGTTCTCTGTAGTTTATATTTGTAATTAAAAATATAAAATCATATTATTTAAGTGTTTGATCCTATTGAGTATTATTAACTTGATAAAACCTGTCAGAAATTACTATTATCTTATTATTCTCAACTAGAAAATGTATATAAATATATAAAACACAATGTTAATAACAAATCTATGCTAGTGCTGGACACTGTAAAATATAAAATTATTATTAACTTAAAATACTAATTGAAGACCCAGCTATATCACTCCTGGGAATATGCCAAAAAGGTACTCCAACATATAACAAGGACACATTCTCTACCATTATCATATACCAAAAAGAGGCTCAAACATATAACAAGGACAAATTCTCTACCATGTTCATATTACTATGTTATAATATAGCATATTATATTTTTATAATAGTCAGAAGCTGGAAAGAACCCAGATGTCCTTTAATAGAGAAATGGATACAAAAATTGTGGTACTTTACACAATCGAGTACTACTCAGCTATTAGAAACAATGACTTTATGAAATTCCTAAGAAAATTGATGGAACAAAAAGCAATCATCCTGAGTGAGGAAACAAAAATCACACATGGTATGCACTCACTGAAAAGAAGATTATTCAGAGCCCAAAAAGCTCTGAATAAATAAGAAAGAATTCACAGACCTTATGAATCTCAAAAAGAAGGAAGGCCAGAATGTGGATGCCTCAGTCCTTCTTAGAAGGGAGAATAAAACACTCAAGGGAGCAAATACAGGCACTAATAGAGGAGCAGGGATTGAAGAACAAATCATTAGGAGACCGCCTCACCTGGAGATCCACCCCATATGTAGCCACCAAACTCAAGCACTATTGCTGATGCCAAGAAGTGCTTCCTGGTAGGAGTCACATATAGATGCCTCCTCGTAGGCTCCGTGAGAATCATACAGATAAAATTGAGGATGCTTGTGCCTAACCATCTGACTGAACACAGGGTCCCCAATGAAGCAGCTAGAGAAAGGGCTGAAGGAGCTGAAGAGTTTGCAAACCCATGGGAAGAACAACATTATCAATCTAGGAAACACTCCAGAAATCCCAGGGACTAAAGTACCAACTACTGAGCACACATGGATCGACCCATGACTCCAGTTGCAAATGTAGCAGAGGACAGTATTGTCTGGAATCAATGGGAGAAGAGGCCTTTAGTTGAATGACGATGTGTTTGCCTAGTGTAGGGGAATGCCAAGGCGATGATATGGAGAGGGTGGTCGGGGAAAAAAGCACCTTCATGGAAACAAGTGGAATGGGAAGGGGTTGGATATAAGGGAATATTTGAAATGTAAAAACAGAGAATATACAATAAAAAGAGAAAAATGCAATTACTAATTTAAAACAGATTTGCATTATATTCAGGCATCATTTCATGCATTAGCAACAAGATTTTTCCTTCCGATGACTGTCAATCTGTTTGACATTATCTTCATTATATGGAAAATTTGTCTCATTTAGTTCACTTGATTAGGATCCATTTGTGCCAGATGTTTTTCAAGCACAGCCTTGTTTGGAAGATAAACCAAAAAATGAAATTAATTTGGATCAAAGACCTTCACATAAAACCAGGTACACTAAAACTAATAGAGTAGAAGAATGGAAATCGATCTCTTCTTATCTCCTTGTACAAAGCTCAAGTGCAAGTGGATCAAAGATCTTCAAATAAAACCAATACACTGAAACCATTAAAACAGAAAGTGGGGAAGAACTAATAACACATAGGCATAGAGAATAATATCCTGAACAGAACACCAATGGCTTATGTTCTAAGATCAAGAATAGACAAATGAGACCTCATGAAATTGCAAAACTTCTGTAAGGCAAAGGACATTGTCAAATGGACAAAACGGCAACCAACAGTTTGGGAAAATGCCTTTACCAATTCTACATCTGACAGAAGGCTAATATCCAATGTATACAAAGAACTCAAGAAGTTAGAATCTAGAGAATCAAGTAATTCTATTTAAAAACAAAAAATTAAGTACTGACAAAAATATATTTATATAGTTTTATGCCAAAATGCTTTTAAAAATCTGAACATGTATCTCTGTTTTATTTTAAATAAAGTTGCAAGAAAAAAGTGGGATAAAAAGCTAAACAAAGAATTCTCAATTGAGGAATATAGAATGGTTGAGAATCACATTAATAAATGCTAAACATCCCTAGTTATCAGGGAAATGCAAATCAAAACAACCCTGAGATTCCACCTCACACCAGTTAGAATGGCTAAGATCAAAAACTCAGATGAGGGCAGATGCTGGTGAGGATGTGAAGAAAGAGGAACATTCCTCCACTGTTGGTGGGGTTGTAAGCTAGTACAATCCCTCTGAAAATCAGTCTGGAGCTTCCTCAGAAAATTGCACCATCTATTCCACTCCTAGGCACATATCCAATAGAAGCTCCAACATATAACCAGGACACATGTTCTACTATTTTGATAACAGCCTTATGTATAATAAGCAGAAGCTCGAAAGAACCCAGATGTCCTTCAACAGAGGAATGCATACAGAAATTGTGGTACATTTACACAATGGAGTACTACTCAGCTATTAAAAACAATGACTTCATGAAATTCTTAGGCAAATGATTGTAACTTGAAGCTATCATCCTGAGTGAGTTAACTTAGTCACAAAGATACACCTAGACATTAAATCATTAATAACTCAAGAGCTAAGAAGATAGCCTTGTGGCAATTTTTGGTATTTAAAAATCATTATTTAATCTATAGTTAGAAAACTTTGAATATTTTCATGTTACATTTTGTTTTACATGTACTTTATGCTCATTGCAACTAGTAAGATTTTAATGCGTACTATCACACCTTTAAAAAAATCAAGTACTTACAAAAATATATTCATATAGTTTTAGGCCAAAATGCTTTTAAAAATCTGTACATGTATCTCTGTTTTTTTAAAAATAAAATTGTAAAAGTATTTTACATTAATAAAGGAAACTAGTACAAAGTCAAAAATATACTCATTGTATATACTTACTAATAAGTGATAATAGTCCCCCGTCCCCCCAAAAAATAAAGCTCGGAATACCCAAGAAAAAATTCACAGAACTTATGAAGCTCAAAGAGTTGAAAAACCAGAATGTGGATGCCGCAGTCCTTCTTAGGAAGGAAAGCGAAACACCCATTGAAGAAAGTAAGGGGACAAATAGAGGAGCAGGGATTGGAGAAAAGATCATCCAGAGACTGCTTCACCTCAGGATCCACCATATGCCACCATTAAACCCAATCACTATTGCTGATGCCAAGAAATGCTTCCTAGCAGGAATCTGATATGGGTACCTCCTCAGAGGCTTTACCAGAACCATACTGACACAGAGGAGGATGCTTACAGCTAACCATCAGACTGAACACGGGAACACTAATGAAGTAGCTAGAGAAAGGGCTGAAGGAGCTGAAAGGGTCTGCAACCCCATGGGAAGAACAAAATTATCAACTAACCAAACTCAACACAGCTCCCAGGGACTAAAACACCAACCAATGAGTTTTCATTGAGAGAATGATGGTTCCAGGTGGATATGCAGCCGAGGATAGCATTCTCTAGCATCAATGAGGGGAAAGGACTTTAGTCCAGCAAAGATTGTTTTCCCCAGTGTAGAGGAATGCCAATGTACTGAGGTAGGAGAAGGAGGTTGGCAGAGGGAGCACCCTCATGGATGTACTGGATGGGAGAGGAGGAAGTGATTGATGGAAAGGAATAACAACTTAATTTTAAATACAGAGAATATCTAATAAAAATAGTTTAAAAGAGAAAATAAATTAGTATGTATTTAACATATGTAATAAAGTCTATGTAATATTAAGCTGCCTTATTCATTTAGATTTTAATATAACCTTCTGTGACCACCATCACTATTGTTTATATCAGTAATTGCTTAAAAATTTAATGATGCTACTTATTCATTAATAACCTATTTTGTGTCAAATGTGTTACAGGTATACCCATAGTCCAGATCACTAAACAGAAAAAATAATTTTTCATTAATGTAGGTCACCATGCTGTGATATAAAATAATTTCTAGATTAGAATTTTCCTCTGAAATTTCACTGCAACAGGACAATCTCTTTTTCTTTTTCAAATTTCGATATGTGTGTGTGTTTACTTTGTGTGTGTATAAGTGTGTGTGTTGTGTGTGTGTGTGTGTGTGTGTGTGTGTGTGTGTGTGTGTGTGTGATTTTCCTTGAAACTTTAATATGTTATTTATGGAAATAGAGGCAGAAACAAGACAAGTTCACTAAAGCCAGAATTCTCACCATTTCCTTCCACAAGAGATTTTTTTAACAATCATTTTCAATTTTAAAATAGAAAATAGAAAAATAGAGATAAGGTGAAGAAGAATAAAAAGCAGAAAAAAAGTCTGGGAAAACATATAACGGGAACCTGTATAAAGAGACACATAGACAGACAGACAAATAGACAGATAGATATGGATCAAAGTCAGATAATGAATAGGTGAGATGATACTCTTGAGCATATACTTTGAGTTAAATAGTGATTTCTTAAGTAATGCATAAGTAATAGCAATGCATAGAAGAGGACAATATACTGATGTTGTAAACATAACACAGTGCGTGCCCGGGAGGCTCATAGATGGCTCCTCAGTGAAAGTCTCAGCATAAACACTGTAGGCATTTAGGCACTTATATCAAGGAGAGCTTCCCCATGTATCGTACATTAGGATACATTTGTGACCCACAGTAGTTAGCTTCCAGCTATGCCTCAAAATTGTATCAACTAAAATGTTTTCAGAAATTAATATTGACTGGGGGCATTCTCAGTTTTGTTGCAGACCTATAGGCAAAATTGATGAAGCTGTAATGGTGAGGAGGGAAAAATCACCAGCGAAACAATGTTATCAATGTGAATTTGTCGATAGAAAGAATCAGATATAGATTGATTCAAAATTTTGGTCATAGTCATACAACTTGTAATCTGAGTCTCTAATTTAAACTAAAATTTTTAAGTATTTCTCTCCTTATTATTCATCATAACTTAATATCACTATTTAACATACCACTATACTTATTAATGTTGCATGCTATGTTTAATAAAAACATTTTCACATAAGCATATGTTATATTATACACTGAGTGTTTTCTCCCAATTCTCATCTCCTCACAAGGGTTGGATTAGATTGGTCTCCTTTCTTTCTGCATATGGATTTGCTCCTATTTTAATCACTAGTGAACACACACACACACATTCACACATACACATACATACAATTTTGTGTATTTATATAAAATCTAGTGGCCACATATGAGGCAGAAATTTATAAAACTTGCCTTTTAGAGGCTAGCTTATTTTGCCTTAAGTGATTACCTCTTGTTACCAATGTCAACCTACAAAATTGTCACGATTCAATGTCTAAAAAAATTATTGTGCATGAAAATCACACCATTTTGATAAATTTGTACATATTTTGAGAAGTAGGCTGCTTGCATAGCATAGCTTTTATGAATTGCGATGTGCTTAACATTGCTGTGCATGTATCTCTGACATGCTGACTTGGCTCCTCGGGTATAGTTGCATAGAAGGATTATGTAGTAAGATTCGCTTTAGATTTGTGAGGAAACTTGGTTTCCATAGTGGCCACAATTGCTTCTTTCCCATAGCAGTGTATCAATGAGGCTTCACCAGGCTTCATGTCCTTGTTGTCATACTCCACATACTGGATGTGGTATACTTTGTCCTCATCCTCATGCTCATATTATTCTTCCCGATATCCTGCTTATCCTCCCCTTTCCATGACCCTTCCTCTTGCTTTTTTTTTTTTTTTTGTGATTGTGACTTACTGTTCTTAACCAGGACCATGTGCCTGGCTACAGTTTTGAGAATCAAGTACAGGTAAATTTCAGGGTCCTTTAATTATCGTTTCCTTGATAATTTTTCCATTTGCTTATTTGCCATTTGTATTTCATCGTTTAAGAAGTGACTTTATTAGCTCATTTGCTTTCTTGTTTAGGGTGTCAATTCTGTCAGATATACAGCTTGAGAGAATTTTATTTTATTTTTATTTTTAATTTTAGTTTTTCACTTTCTTATGCCTTTCATTTGCAGTAGGCAGGCTTGGCAATTTCATAAGAATCTATTTATAACCTGCTATCCTTATATTATTAAGGAACTAAGACATATGCAGAAAATTCTTGAGTACATTGAGGTGTTTTACTCTTCTTTTTCTACTACTTTCAGAAATTTATCCCCTATACTTCCAAGTCTTCTGTGAGAAAAACTGATCAACATGACATTAACTTCAGTGCGAGGAATGAGATAATTTCATTCAACTCTACACAGAAATCAGTGTTTATCATAAAACTTTTAAAATAGGATTTTTTCCACTTCCATGTGTATTTTTAACTTTTTTGTCAAAAATCATGTGGCTGTTACGTTATATGTTTTCATTTGAGCCCTGTGTTTTATCCATTGGTCTGCATGTCTGTCTATGTTTCAATACCATCCTGGTTTTGTAGCTATAATGCTATGATACAACTTGGAATCCAGAGTTATGGTATTTTTAGCAGTATTTATTTAGACCAATTTTTTTTTAGCTATTAAGAAATTATTGGTTTTTTTTCATGTGATTTTTTTTAAGACCAGTTTTTCTATTTTGTGAAGACAGTGACGGAATTCTGCTGGGAATTGGATGGAATGTGCAGATTACTTTTGGTGACACTGATTTCTCCACTAATGATACTTGATCAATGTTGTAAATTAGATGTTATTTTATAATATTTATGGTTAAATATACAATAACTTTTAAGTCTGTGTTTTAGCTACATATGTATGTATCTATTTGATATTATATATTACATACATGCGTAGTTAAATATGGATATGCATATGTATATATATATGTATTCTGTCTAATAATGCATTTTGTACATTATAGTTCCTATTGTCCCTTCTTAGCTAGTCTTATGTTTTCTTATCTGTCTATTCTAGAGCAAGCTTACACTTAACATCACATGCATTGCTACAAAGAAACCAGTGCTAATTGTGAGCCACATATATAAATATATCTTCTCATGGTAGTTTTATTTTGATCTATCCATTAGACAGAATATTTTATTAACACCTTGAGCAGATTCTGTAAACTAGAAATAACTATGCCACATGAGCAATATAGTTCTCTGACCAACACCATTCTGTTACCCATCAGTGAGTGCTGAATCTGGGTCAACTGGCCAAAGCCCAGAGCCTTTATTCCTGCTGAGTGTCTTATGTAATGTGAACAGCTATGACCATTTTATTGTATTTTAAGTAGAATGCAATACCCAGTAAAGCTCAGTTGCTTTTCTTTACAAAAAATTTAAGCAGTAAAAGGTATTAATATTCTAGTTAAAGTAAGTGTACACTCCAGCAAGAGGCCACATACAGTATTAACTTTTAGGTAAGTTTAAATAAAGCCTTATTTTTACAAAGACTATGTTCAATTTAAAGAACAGTTTAAAAATATGTCTGAGGATAATGTTCATCGCAAGTTACCCAAGATGAATTTTTTCATAACTGTTAAATTAGAATTAGCTAACCAAAGTGATGCACAAATGTATAATTTCAGAGGATCTGCTAATAAAGCATTTAAATGTCAAATGATCTATTCAATAATATTTAAAATACATTAAATCACATATTGAAAAATAACAATCATACATAAAATATACTTAATATAATTTGTTCTTTTTAATTTCCAATTTCTTCTAATAAATTATTTTAGGTATTATGATATTTCACAGCTTTCACTTCTATTTTTACATATATGCCGTGTCTTAGATTCTCCCCCAAGAAAACACACATACTAATGAAATTTTAAAGGTCTAGGGCACATGTTCCTAATTTTTGATACAGTACAATAATTAGTAATGATTCTGATGCACAAATTCTGCCTGATTATATTTACAGGTTAGCTTAATCAATTGCCAGTGCATGTTCTATTAATGTCATAAATTACTAATATGAAAAACTTTCATGAAAAATTGCTTCTAGTAAACTAAAAATACAAACTAAGTACAAATAAATGGTTTATGTATAAGAGAAATTAAAATTTCCTTTACAACATTTAGCTGTAGTATGTAAACATTTGGTATAAAAGTTGGGATAGAAATAAACAGAAAAACATAGTGATTCGAATTTCTTGAGATAAAGGGAAAAAGTGAATTATATTATGTCTCTCAGTTAAGAAGGGAAAGAAATAAATCACTTAACATGTTGAATATATATATATATATATTGTTGTGGATGTCTGTCAGCAGCAATGTATTGCAACAGTTCCTCAGGAGGCCGCCAACTCAGCTGGAGTTCCCAAGACTGAAATGAGCAACATACTGTGAGAGACTTCTTCAACATTTATATTGCTTTCCTGTTGTATAAAGCGATTGTTCCTTAATTTAAATATATTTTATTTTAGAAAAATATGAAACCTGTTTTGACTAGATAATGATCTTCCACATCCTACTCCTCTCCGGTATCATGTCAATACAACAGCAGAGTCAGTTTCAGCTTCGGCTTTGTCATATGAGGCTCACAAAAGTAATAATTTCTAGACCATACTGTATTTTACTCTAGTACCATCCTATTACCTGGGTAAAAGATTTAAACATCTCAAATTGAAAATTCACAGTCCTCATGAAGTGTGCATGTATCTGAATTTAACAATAAGCTTGAATTACACTGATGTAGAAGGGTGTAGATTTTCTATTGTCATATTAGCCTGGAAGATAAACATGAGAAAGTAGAGAGGTGATTCTTACTAGAAAGTGCAGTGAGTTCCCTCGTCATTAGTGTGATCATCATATGCACATGTACAAAACAACCCACACATTGTGTGTCTCTGTCTCTGCCTCTCTTTGTCTTTCTTTCTTTCTTTCTTTCTTTCTTTCTTCCTTCCTTCCTTCCTTCCCCCCTCTCTGTTTCTGTGTCTCTCTCTGTCTCTCTATCTCTCTTTCTCTTTCTTTCTTTCTCTTTTAGACACACTCAATCTCTCTCACACATACAATCACACACACACACACACACACACACAAACACGCACATAGTTTCTCTCTATGAAATAATTCAAGCACTTATTTTTTGTAACCTTTGTATTAAGTGATAACTGAAGTGATAATTAATAAACAGATCTACAGCAGGAAGTGGTACAATCACATTTTAGTTTGTCTCTTCCACATGAAGTGCAACTTTTGCTCAACAATGGTGATTTTAAAACATGCTGTGTAGGGCCGATGAGATGGCTCCATGGGTAGAGACAAGCCATGCAACCTGAGTTGAACCTGCAGGGCACAAACGCAAGGTGAAATTAGAGAAGTGATTTCACAAAATTGTTCTGCAGCTCCCATATGTTCACCTTATGGCGTGTATACACCCCATAGTCTATGCACACAGAGACATAAATAAGAAAGTTATTACTTATCTGCCTCAATAGTAACCTCAACTGTTTTTGCCTAGATAAGCCCCTGATAGCATAAGCGCGGTGATGGACTAGGTATAAACCTCATGATTCATACAGTGAAAGACACCGACAATTTGCAAAATATATTTTAAATAGACATAATAGTGTAACCATATTACATCTACTATATAAATGTACAATTCAAGGTTCCTATCAGATATTTGGGATTTCAATCAATTTAATGTTATGGAACAAAATACACGTGTTTGAATAAGGGCATTATTTCCTAGATTATTATTATAGCTGTGTATCAAAGATCTTATTAATTACAATTGTGGTAGTATCACAGAAATCATAGATAATAGTTTGTGAATATTAGATGTTATATTCTCACAGTCTTGTGAAGGCTAAAAGTTAAGAGTATGAAAGTTTTGTAAGAGTAGTAACATCTTTTTTTTTGAGTTAGACAGTTATTGCAACAGTTTTATGACATAATTAGTGAATACATTAACAAAAGTCTGCACTAAAAGAGACATCATATAAAATGTAGTATGTGCACACAAATAAGGGAGTAGTAACATCTTCATGATATTCACCATTGTTTTTTCTTGTCTCTACTTAAAAGATTTTACTATTCTTTATAAACATATAGATTACTTAATTTATGTCAGTATTTGTGCCATTAACTCAAACAACTCATGATGTGTGTGTGTTTGTGTGTGTGTGTGTGTGTGAGAGAGAGAGAGAGAGAGAGAGAGAGAGAGAGAGAGAGAGAGAGAGAGAGGGAGAGAGAGGACAGAAAAAAGGATGAGAGAGAAAAGTAGGGGGAGAGGGAGAGAGAGGAGGAAGGGAGAGGGAAAGAGAGAAGGAGGGAGAAAGGAGGAAGAAGGAAAAGAAAAAGCAAAGAAAATGAAAGCAGAAGCGGAAGCAGAAGATGTGGAATCAGAAATGGAAAAGGAAGAGAAAAAGAAGAACAAGAACAACAACAACAAAAAAAAAAAAAAAAAAACAAAAACAACAGCAACAACAACACCAACCTTGTTTCTCACTCCTTTTTCCCTGGTAGTAAAACCCATATTATCTTCCATGTCAGTAACTCCCCCATGTTTTGCAAGGTTTCTTCAGTTCAGATTATGTATTGTGTATTTTACCCTAATAGAATAAGGTGCCTTTTGACATTTAATTGAATGGAAGAAAACGTGACAATTGTCAGTTTTCAATAGTATAAGCCCTGATCAGTGTTCTTTTTCTCAAGAATCTGCAGCTTTCCATGTAAACAGCGTGACAGGTTTTGAGTCCCTCAGTGATGGTGTTATATAACAAGCCTTCTACCTTCACCCAATATGGAAAGGATGTCATCTAGAATATGCACACATTATATTATAATAATGAATTCTTACTTTGTAGGCTAGTATTTTAAGATTATGGGCTTCTTAAACCACATTTATACTGGCATGATTAGGAAAAATGGAATCAGGAAAAAGTGATAAAGTGATCCTTTACTGAAATTCCATTATGGATAGACTTAGAATAGCATTGATTAGAAAAATGATAGATTAACAAATATAATATCAGAAGTATGAATTTCATAGTTCCCAAATCAAAGCTTCAGTCAGCCAGGAATCCTCATACAAATTACCAGACATATAATTATTTTAAATTATCATTATATCTGTGACAACCCTAATTATGCTTGAAAACATCTTTAATCCTTAATTTTTTTTACAGTCCAGACTCCTTTCCATTCCCAGTCCACCCTGACCACTCCAAATCCCACACCTTCTCACTTTATCTCCAAGAGGATGCCCTCATCCCATCCCTATCTCCCAAACCTCCCCACATCTCCCCACTCCCTAGGGCTCTAAGTCTCTCGAGGGTTAGGTGCACCCTTTCTGAGTTTTTGGCTGTATATGTGTCTGGGGCCTCTTTTGGTAGCATTACTAACTCATTCCAAGCACATGTCATTCTTATAGGGATTTTACCGAAATGTGTCATAAAACTCAGAAGCTATAAAGAATTTTTATGCTTTAAGATATATTCTTATACACATTAAAATGATAGCAGGACTTCAATGTATACAAAGTTATTAGATGAATTTAAGAGTGTTTCTAAATAATTTGGAGGATACAAACATAAATATTGATTTTCCTCTGACATTTTTTTGAAAAAAATATCAACAACAGATAATTTTCCTAATAGAAAACAGCATTTAATTTAGTTACATTTCTTAGAACTAAGCTTGAAGTCAGAATTAGAAGATAAAGAGGAAGTAAAATAGATCTTGATTATTGTCGTGTTCCATTGAATTATTATTAATTAAAAAGTGATACAAATGTTGTCATTATATACTTTACATAATCCATTTCTGTTTCATTTGGATCACTTGAACCAAATGAAAAGCAAAGCTATAAATTATTTCCTGGTATAAAATTTAAAGGACTATTTTATGCTCATAATTGGTTCATTTTAAGTGTTTGAGTGCACTGTATAGTACAGATGTATGAAGGTATGCAGTCCAGCCTGGAAAATAGCTTGGTAAAGTTGTAAATGAGAATTGGTATCAGTGCAATAATAAACTGAGAGGCTGGAGCCTCAGAAGTAGAAAATCATTACACTTTCAACTGTAATTTGGAGGCTTGTTTGGAGTACTTGGTAACAGCTGTCAATTTGTGTGTACACTTGTGTAACAAGGTATCCTTGCCTTACTAGAGGATTCCTTCAGCTGACATGATGAAGATCCATGGTTCTTTTTACAGAAGATAATTGTAAAGATGATGCATTCAGTTCCTATTCATACTTACATCTGAACAGATGTGCAGACAGGAGCAGACCCAAATGCCCATGGAGTGGCACTGCTTCTAGTCAGTGCTAACCACAGTCAGTGAGAAGCAAGCCCAAACACTGAACAACAAAGCAATAGCTATGCTTTGTCTGCTGCGCATTTACTGTACTCCAAAATTACACCCTGAAGGAATTAGGATGAGTAATGAATACTGTTTCCTGGAGAAACATATCTGTAATTACACCTCTATGACAGTTTGAGAGATGCATGCTTATACACAAGTATATGTACACACACACACATCTGTGTTTTTTTTTAGGTATCTCTGTGTGTGTGCTCTCGAGTGCACATGTGTGTGTCTGTGTTTGTGTGTGTGTGTAGAAATATATAGATATATGCATAACATCTAATTTTCTGAAAGTGTGAGTTCTTTCTAACCCCAGAACAAACAAGTCTCAAAACTGACTAACTTCTCAGATCTGGTGCATTCAGTGTGATATGACTGGACAATGAATTCTTCTGCATCCTTCTTATTTTGAACATGCATCTTGGAAGCACAGATTTCTACTTGTCTTCAAATTCATAGTTTTCCTTTGCTATGGGTTTCAAAGATGAAATAAAAATCACCTATTTTCTAGATTTTCCATTTCCAGAGTTGCCTCCATTTGTGTGTGTGTGTGTGTGTGTGTGTGTGTGTGTGTGTTTTCTCTCCACTGTGCTTGTTTCTACTTTCACTTTTAGGTTTTTGATTACTTTATTCAATTCCTTCACTGGTTGTGTTTACCTGTATTTCTTGAAGGGATTTATTTGTTTCCTCTTTGAGGGCTTCTACCTGTTTACCTGTGTTTTCCTGTATTTTTTTCAAGGAGTTATTTATATTCTCCTTAAAGGACTATTATATTCACGAGAAAGGGTTTTAGGTCAGTTTCCTGGTTTTCAGGTGTATTGGTATACTCAGGGCTTGCTGCGGTAGAACATGGTCCTGATGATGCCCAGGTATATTGACATCTGGTCCTTATGGCACTAATACTGAGGCTATGGAGTGATCACAAAAGAGCCAAAAAACAACTGGAAGAGTCAGGTGTACATATTTACACCCAACAAATGGTCAGAAGCTACTGACTCTTATGGTTAAATTTGGGGAAAACTAGAAGAAATTTAGGAGGAAGAGGGTGAGCAGGACCAGCAGTCTCATTTAACCTGGACCCCCAAGATCTCACAGACCCTAAAGCAACAACCCGGCAGCATATACCAGCTGATATGAGGCTCCCAACACATATACCGCAGAAGACTGCCAGGTCTGGTTTCAGTCAGAGACTGAAGAGACAAACCCTAAAGAGACTGGAGGCCCCAGGGAGAGGGGAAGCCCGGTGGAGTGGGGATGGAGGCATGGGGATGGATAAGGGGATGAGGGAGGAAATAAGGAAATATGGGAATGGAACAGTCAGAAGGTACACCAGGAAGGGGATAAAATCTGAATTGTAAAAACAAGAACTTAAATATAATTGTAGGGGAAAAAAAAAAAGAAAAAGAAAAAAAATCATCTTCCCTAATTCACTTCCAAACACAGTGGAAAGAAAGGAAGAGAACATGCCACTCATTCACTTACTGAGTTTCTATGGAGATCAGTGTTGACCAATCAAATTAGTGACATTATCAAACTATTTAAGTTGTGGAACATTTTGTGACAAGAAATACCTCCAATTTATAAGCAAGTAACACTTAAATTCCCTTCACAGCCTCAATATAAACTCTGATCTTCTAATATAAGGATTTTTTTATGTTGATAATTAAGTTTTGTTCCTAACTGTTCACAAGGTATTTTATAGTATATCCTACACATTCCATTCATATTTGGATGTACTAAATTGGCAACTAGCCATTCTAATTTTAAATTTTCTATTAGTTCTTGAGAATTTCAATGTTCATCCTCTCTGCAGATTCCTCTTTGATCCCCGCCACTTCCCTTCCCACTCAATGCTCTGTCCTATTCCCCCCCTTTGGTTTTGTTTTGTTTTTATTTGTCTGGTTTTCTACACATCAGGTCCTTATGGGGTTGACTATACATACCTGGGTAAATCTACTTCCACTGAAGTATTGTTTGCTGTGTTGAGAAGAAACTGTTTTCTTGTGTCATCTGTACTTCCAGCTCTTACAATCCTCTGCCTTCTCTACCACAATGATCTGGAGCTTCAAGAAGAATGGGTAACATAAGGTTCCACTTAGAAATGGCCTTCCTTCAGTATCTTCTTACGTGTATCTTGAAAAGCTGTTGGTCCGTATTAAATGTCATTTGTTGAGAATGTATAGATCTCAATGAGGATGGAGAAATGTGTGTGTGTGTGTGTCATTAGACGGTAGATAAATATCATTTTCATTTAGCAAGACAATATCATTATGTTTTAGAAGTATATCTATAATCAATTTTATAATTTTCTTCACAATCTTCATCAGTTTCAGTAATCCATTCCTGATTCTAGACAGACATAGTTCAATGTTAATAATGATTAGATTTTACAATAAATAAGAAAAAGCTGAAAATATTTCTTTCTGGGACAAGACCTGATGGCCTCATTTCATCTCCTGTGAGGTTTTCAAATACTCTTAGACTTCATTGCTGTTAAAAAAACGTATTGATATTTAACATGACATTTCTATTAAAATAAAAAATACAGACATCTGATAGAGGTCTAATATCCAATATATACAAAGAACTCAAGAAGTTAGACTCCAGAGAATCACACAATCCTATTAAAAATGGGGTAGAGAACTAAACAAAGATTTCTCAATTGAGGAATATGGAATAGCTGAGAAACATCTAAGGAAGTGCTTGACATCCCTAGTCATCAGTGAAATGCAAATCAAAACAACCCTGAGATTCCACCTCACACAAGTCAGAATGGCTGAGATCAAAATTTCAGATGACAGCAGATGCTGGCGAGGATCAGGAGAAAGAGGAACACTCCTCCACTGTTGGTGGGGTTGTAAACTGGTACAACCACTCTGGAAATCAGTCTGGCTGTTCCTTAGAAAACTGGACATAGTCCTACCTGAAAACCCAGTTATTCTACTTCTGAGCATATACCCAAAGTTGCTCCAACATAGAATAAGGACACATGTTCCACTACGTTCATAGCAGCCTTATTTATAACAACCAGAAGCTGGAAAGAACCCAGATGTCCTTCAGTAGATGAATGGATACAAAAATTGTGGTACATTTACACAATGGAGTACTACTCAGCTATCAGAAACAATGACTTTATAAAATTCCTAAGAAAATGGATGCATCTAGATAATATCATCCTGAATGAAGTAAACCAGTCACAAAAGAACAGACACAATATTCAGTCACTGATAATTGGATACTAGCCTCAGAAAGCTTTGAATACCCAAGAAACAAATCACAGATCATATGAAGCTCAAAAAAAATGTGGAAGCCTCAGTCTGTAGGAAAAAAACTAAAAAACCAAAACCAAAACCAAAAAAACAACAACAAATGTATAGCACCCACTCAGTGTGGGGTACACCTAGACTTAAAGTCATTAATAACTCAAGAGCTAAGAATAATTATGGCAAATTTTGGTATTTTAAAATCATTATGTTTAATCTATATACATCAAAATAACTTTGAGAATTTCCATGGTATGTTTTTTTTTTTACATGTACTTTATGCTTATGGTAACTAGTAAGATTTCAATGCATACTATCAAACCTTTAAAAAATCAAGTACTGACAAAAATATGTTCATATAATTTTATGCCAAAGTGCTTTTAAAACTTTGTACATGTATCTTTCTCTTTTTTAAAAAAAAAGTTGTAAGGAAAATAATAGAGTCCTCAGGGTCAGACATGTTCACTCATTCTTGATCCATCACTATCTTCAAATAATTTGAGTGAATGTTTTAATTTACTTTATTATTTATATCTTCTGTGTTATCTATCTTCATGGCTTTGATATGAAGTCATTGGTGTGAGGACTATCCTAAAATCTCATCAAGTAATACTGCATTTAATGATACAATTTGGAAAGAAAGCCACCTCTACTTACAGTGTTTATACTCCAGTGGAAATAGAACCTTTATTTTGTAGCTAAGAGAATGTTTAAATAGTCAGTTGAAGTATCTTTCTCAGTCCTTTGTCAAACAGATAGTCTAGATCTTTACTGGGAACTGAATAAAAATACTAGTAAAAATACAAGTATATGAATTATTCCCCCTTTAACTAGGAAAACACGTGTTTGATCATATGCAACATAAAGAACAATAGACATCACTGTTTCTGTGACCTTAAGTGCATAACTATCGTCAGCCAGTGTTCATTCTGTATGAATGCAAAATTCCAACACTAGGAGCAACAATGTCTCTGGAATACAGTTTCTATGCAATAGATTCATTTATTTCTAAATTGCAACCACTTTGAAATACTTCACAACCACTTTGAAATACTTCCCAGTATATTAAAAATAAAAAAAAACATGATTTCTCAGTGCATGAGCAAAATTTTCTATTCAGTATAAGCAAAACCACAGGTAAACTGAGAATATTTCTTCTGCACAAAAAATTGCGTATTTTATTAAAATGAAGGTCATTATTGTTACGACATAAAACCATTGTCCAAAGATGCTTGTCCTTTCTTCGATAGGTTTCTCTTATATTATGTTTTTTATAATCCTTTCTAGAACATTGTTTGTTATATTCTATAGGATGATCCTGTCATATGTATAGATGTACAAAGGTGCATGAATTTAGTCTTTTATTATAATAAACTAAAGTATTACTTTTTGCTTGAGACTAAAATCGCACAAGTGTCCACATTCCAGGACACTGGTGCATATTCACAGGGAAGATTCAAGAGCTTTTGAGACTGGGATGGTGTGATTTGAATATACACTGTATCTGTTTATACAAAGGTCTGTGGCACATTGTGAATCCCAACTGTACCCATTATGTTCATTTCCTTTATGGCTGAGAAAGCACAGCTGTTACCCATATAACAACAAGGTAGCTTTATTGCTATCACCTGCTGTTAAGGTCCTTCTTACAGTAGCCAAATGGATTCTTCTTTTATCCTCATTTGCAAGGTCTTTGTTATTTGATGGTCCAAAACAGACTGGGGATTGTTTTCATTCATAAGGAACCCTTAAATAAAGAATTTGAAGAAAAATCAGAATGAATGAAAATTATGTACTCTCATAATCACTTGTTATAGATTTGTCATATGATTTGTATTGATTTGGTGCTTAATATGTAATTTTTTCCATTGTCTGTTTTTTAACTTGCCATTATTATGGCATAATTCTTCTTTTGCAAATATATTGATAATCCTTAAAATAAACTGCTTAATGTTTGTCCTTGTATTTTCTATTCAATAAATGAAAACTTCTAATTTTTCTGCAGATTTCATCATCAAATTAATATTTTATGTTTACACTTTTAAAAGTAAAAATATGCAAATGAATATATCCCTAGCATCCATCTATCTATTCTTGTAACAGGTATATTTACCAAAGATATTCCATTAATGTACTAACTAAAACTATCATTTGGAAATAATGAATCCACAAGGAATCTCTTCCAGGATGGAGATCTAACTCTCCATCACTGCAACTGTTTGTCAGTTTGTTTCCTTAGAGAAAATGTATTTTTAACTTTAAGTAATCATAATTAACAGCTACTTTGTGCAGAATCCTTCTTTTTCTGATTCTAGACTGTGATTTGACCACTGACAGGAGGTTTATTTTGGTTTGCTAATATTTGACTAAGAGGTATCTTTGTAAAAACTGATCTCTCTGCTTAGCTAGACCCATTCAAAGAATTCATCTCTCTGTTGTTCTCTTTTAGTATATATAACATCATAGTAAACTTGGCTATAAAATACATAATTATTCAAAGAGTCTATTAAAATGAACTAAAGACCTTTATTTCTTAAAGTTAACTAAGTCTTAGTCTAAAGAGGGTATTAACATGTGACTAACTCAAGGTAAACAGATTAAAGAGGAATTCTAGGTTCAAATAATTTGAGAAAATACTCTGAAAGTCAGCTATTCTTTATAATTAAAAAAATACGTCTAAATAAAACACTTGAAAAATTTGACTCTATCAAAGATCTAAAGAGGATTTAAACTATCTAGTTATTTGCTGTTTCTTTAAATTTAGCTGTTTTCAGTTAATAGTATTCAAAGCCATTCACAGTCTATACATTTTCACTATAGTAACTTCTTTGAGAATCAACTTTAAAAACTTTGAATACTATAGTAGTGTATGAAACTAGGCTTTATTAAAGCACTGTGATCATTTAAATATAATAGATATTTCTTTGCTCATACGAACATCAATTACTTCTCTAAAGCTAGTCCTATTCCACCATGTATTAGTCAAAAGCTCAGGTTCCTATACTCAATGGCTCCATCTTCCTAGGGCCATGAATTTAGTATTCTTGCTGAACTGCATTAGATATGAAACAAGCTAACTCACTAAGAAAAGGTGCTCCAGGTCCAGGCATGAAAATGCCATGTTTCTGCCTCTTTATAAGGGGCTCATGCTTGTCACCCACCCGTACACCATGGTATGAACAGGAAATGTCCATGTTCTGACAGGTATGGTGATTTGCTCAATGTCTATCTCATATTTGGCTACATTTCTTATCTAGCTAAGGCCTAACTGTCTAGAGATGGTAGTACTCATGGTGGCCTAGGAACTCCTGCATCAATTATCACTAAGTAAAAATGCCCCCAAAAAAGAAATGTTAACACAAATTAACTACAAGTCCTATGATTTGCTTTTCTCTTCTGGTTGTGTGCACAGACCTCTAGGACCATGAAAAAGTGTAATTAGTAATGAGGCTACAGATATGCAAATCTCTAGTTCTACATGTTTAATGAGTTATGTAGGACTTTTTTGTCAGCAGTCAGGTCTTATCATCAATTTGAAATTTTCATGGATCCCCTGTGGCCAACAACTTAATTCGACATAACTCATTCCTGGGAGTGGAGTTTATATCTGGTGATGAAAAATATCTATCTTGCTCATGTTTTGTCTCTCTGGTGATATCAATCGATATTTCTATTATATATGTTTATATTCGGGGAAGCTGTAACTATCATACTGTTTCCATACTACTGTTGTAAGTTCCCCTCAAATGACCCTTGTTTTCCCTTTCCATATTACCTCGCTTTTACCTCTTCCTCTCGATTTGATCTTTCCACTGCAGTGGCCTCCCACTGTCCATCCATAAATTATATTTTCCTTTCTGAGGGAGATCCTTCCCTCTAACCTAGACCTTAACCTACAGATAACCTCTGTGTTTATATGTATCAGACTCTGTGTACTGACGCCTATAACAGCTACTATTTACATACACCTACAAACCTGCCATATTTGTGTTTTGCGATCTTGGAAACCTTATTCTTGATGATTATTTTCTACCTCCATCAATTTATCTGTTAACTTCATAATTTGATTTATACATGGGTGAGTAATGTTATATTTTATATTTTGTACAAGTATAACATATTTTTATCCATTTATACTTTAATGGATATCTAGGTTATTTCTCCTTTCTGTCTATATTCCCCCATGAGGTTTCCTTTAATAATTTATCACAATGCCTTTGCAATCAGGAATTTTTCTATTTCAAAATCTTTTCCAGTGCTAATGAATTCAAAACTATTCTTCCTTTTCTTCTTCCTCCTCCTCCTTCTCATCATCATCTTCTTGTTCTTCTTATTCTTCTTGTTCTTCTTGTTGTTGTTGTTGTTGTTGTTGTTGTTGTTGTTCTTCTTCTTCTTCTTCTTCTTCTTCTTCTTCTTCTTCTTCTTCTTCTTCTTCTTCTTCTTCTTCTTCTTCTTCTTCTTCTTCTTCTTCTTCTTCTTCTTCTTCTTCTTCTTCTTCTTGATCTTCCTGTTCTTGTTCTTCTTGTTCTTGTTCTTCTTTTTCTTCCCTCTTCCTCCTCCCTCTTCTTCCTTCTATCAGTTTTAGAGTATTTAGCTTTATTTTGAGGTCTTTGATCCATCTGGAGTTGAGTTTTTTGTAGGCTCATAAATGTGTATCTATTTACATTCTTCTAAATGCAGACATACAATTTGACCAACACCATTTGTTGAATATTCTATTGTGCATTTCTGATTTCTTTGTCAAAAATCATATTTTCATAAAGGTATGAACATATATCTGGTTTTCAAATCGATTACATTGCTCAACATGTGTTTTTTCTAATATCAAATTATATTGATTATTCCAGAGCTGTAGAAAAACTTGGAAGCTTTCAGTAGTTTTTCATTATTTGGGATTGTTTTAGATATCCTAGTGGCTCTGTGTGTTTGAATGTGCATGTATGCATACCATATACACCATATGTATGTGTGTATGTGCATATGTACATGTTACATATATGATGTAATTGTGTATTTCATGTGTATATATATGGGTGTGTATATACATATATACAAATATATAATGCTAATATATTGTTCAATTCAGTGAAGAATTCTATCATAATTCTGGGTGGTATTACCTCACATTGTAGATTGCTTTTTGTAGAATTACAATTTTCCCTCTAATAAATTTTAGATCAATTATCTCTGGAGATCTTTCTATATTTTGTTGTTTTATTCAATTTCCTTCTTCAGTGTCTTAAAGTTATTATTATACAAGTCTTCTGCTTGTTTTCTCAAAGTTGTCCAAGACTATTGTATAGGTTATTTAGAAGTCATTTTTTACTTGTTTTGTTTTGTTTGTGGTCAGTATGTTTTTCATTAGCATATAGGAAACCCCCCTCCTCTCTCTCTTTGTGTGTGTCTGTATGTGTTTTATAACTGCTACTTTGTCATAAGTTCTTATAAGTAGTAAAGCATACCAGGCTTTTAGTATCTTGTACGTAAAAATAATATTGTTTTCAAATGACAATACTTTGATATAATCTTTCAATTTATGTCCCCGGTAACTACTTCAGTTTTTTTTTTTTCTTTATTGCTTTAGATAAAATTTTAAGTACTGTATGGAACACAGATGGAGAGTGAACACATCCTGTTCTGAGTCTTGATATTAGTGGAAATGCTTTGTTTCTCTCCATTTAGGCTCCTGATCAGAATGACCTTGCATTTATTGTTATTTTCTGTTACTGTTTAAATCCAACTTTAACCCATGGTGGTCATATAAACTGCAGAAGTTAATTTTTTTGTATCTGTTGAATCTTGCTTTGTGTCCAGGTTTGTGGTTTATTTTTGTGCCCTTAAGAAGAAGACATATTCTTCCGTATTTGGGTGAAATACTCTGTAATATCTGTTAGGTGCTTCTGAGTTATGATCTCATTAAGAACTTTAGGTTTATTTTTTTCTAAATGAGTTGACTATTGTTGAGAGAAGGATAATCAAGTCATCTGCCTTCAGCATGTGAAAGTCAATATGTGATTTTAGTTGTCGTAATGCTATTTGTGTGCTCTAAGTTTCAGTGAATAAATATATAGAATCCAATATGCTCTTGATTGATTTCATTCTTTCTTTGATTAGTACGAAGTGGCCTTTCTTGTTGCTAATGACTATATTGGATTGTTTCTTGACTCTATTTTGGGGATAATTTTTTGTTTTTGTTTTTTTTTACCCTGAGGTGATGACTATGCTTGTTTGTAAAATATTGAATACATTAGCAATATGTATTTTTTTGGGAATCTAATTAGTCTTTTCTTTCTTTCTTTCTTTCTTTCTTTCGTTCTTTCTTCCTTCCTCTCTTTCTTTCGTTCTTTCTTTCTTTCATTCATTTCTTTCTTTCTTTCAGAGAAGTTAGGGCATTGATATTGAGTGTTATCAATGAGCAGGGTTTATTGACTTCTGTAATTTTGTTGTAAATGTGTGAGGTTTATCCCCATACTTTTGATTTCTTGTTTTGGGATTATTTGCTTGTGTTTTTTCTTAAAGGTGGTTAACCTACTCTTTAGGTTAAATTTTGCTTTTATAAAGTTATGTAGCACTCAATTTGTAGATAGATAGTAACTGAATTTTGTTTTGTGGTACTATTTTTTTTCTCTTTCCATCTATTTTGATTGAAAATTTTTCTGGTTAAAATAGAGGCTGGCATCTTTGGTCTCTTAAAGGATTTAGAACAATTGTCCAGGTTCTTTTCACTTTCAGAATCACCAATGAGAAGTAATATATTATCCTAATATGTCCATCTGTTTTTATATGTAACTTGGTTATTTTCCTTTTCTGATTTAATGTTTTCTTTGTTCTCTACCTTTATTGCTTTGATTTTTTTTGCCATGAAGAATTTATTATCTAGTCCAGTCTATTTGGTGTTATGCATTTTGTACCTTGATAGGCATCTCATTTTTAGGGTATGAAAATATTTTTTTATGATTCTGTTGCAAATATATTCTGTACTGTTGAATTAAACTTCTTTTTATTCTTTTATGCCTGTTATTCATAGACATGGTCTTTTCATAGTGTCCCAGATTTCCTGGTATTTTGCACCTTGACTATTTTAGATTTAACTTTTTTTTTTTTTTTTGATCCAGCTATCCTTTTTTCCTATCGTGTCTTCAATGCCTGAGATTCTCTCTGCATTCACTTTTATTTCATTGGTTGGGTTACCTCTAAGGTTTTTACATGACTTCCTAGATTTTTCATTTACAGTTTACTAAAATTTGAGTTTCTTCAGTTTCTGCTTTCATTAATTTTTTTTTTCATTTCAAATGTTATCGACCTTCCCAGTTTCCTCTGTGAAAACCCCTGTCCGACCCCTTCCTCCTACTTCTATGAGAGTGCTCCTTTAACCACCCACCTAATCCTTCCCACCCTCCTCCCTGGCATTCTCTTACACTGATTGGGGCACCAAGCTTTCACAGTACCTAGTATCACCCCTCAGCATTCTCTTACACTGACTGGGGCATCAAGCTTTCACAGTACCTAGTATCTCCCCTCTACTGTTGCCAAATAAGGCCATCCTCTGCTACATATGCAGATGGAGCCATGGGTCCTCCATGTGTACTCTTTAGTTGGTGGTTTAGTCCCTGCGAGATTTTGTGGGTCTGGTTGGTTGATATTGCTATACAAAAACGATTGTTCCCTAACTTCCTTAATGGACTTACTCATATAATATTTCAAGTCCTTGAAGATATTCTTGAAGGTGATTTTTGATAAGTCCTTGTCTTGTGCTTCAAACATGTTGTTTTTTATGTGGCCTATTTATGGTATGCTTGCTGGGTTTGGGTTAGAGACATATTTTCCTGGTTGCAATTGGTTTTCTTTTTATAATAGTTGTCTAGGCGTCTGGGCTGTGTGATTCTAATTGTAGGTTATGATACATAGAGTCCTTGTTGTGTATACACACATTCCATTCCTTAGTTTCTCTTGCTTTATCTGAATCTTAGTACATAGTGGTATATATGGTTATGTAATAGGAAGTGTTTCTGTGACACTATCATGTGTGGACAAAGGGAGTCCTGGATACAAAGTATTTCTAACTATAAAAGACTTAACCAAAGAAATGGGGGTGAATTATGAGAGGGTTGAATAAGAGATTCCACCAGATGTTGAGTTTACCTGGAGTTCAGAAAATTTACCATGGATAGAGGAGTGAGGGAAGAAGAACAGAACCTTGAAAACAGTCTGCTTTAGGCCCTGAAATGAGACTGGGATTTTGCAATGTAGGATCAGAAGGAGAATTGAAATTATCTACCTTATTCCCAGTTCAAGAAAAGCTTTAATATTTGTACGAGGTTATCTTAATTCATTAAATATAATTAGGTCTACTTCTCTCATGTTTAATGAAAATAAAATGAATTCATCTGCTTTATCAGCAATTAATATTTCATTATGTTTACAAACCACATTTTTATTATTAATTTTGTTAATACTTAGCACCTATATTTATTCCATAGATTAGTTATTGCTAAGAGCACTGTAATAAAACCTGAGGTGTAAATGCCTATCTTATGTTGCCTTAGAGTCTTTTAGATAAATATAGTTATGGCATACTTGAATAGTATGTAAAGATCTGTTTTCAGTTTTTATTGAGTAATCTTTATATAGTGGCTGCCTAGTTTATATTCTCACTAATAGTATATAAGCATTTAATGTTGAATGTGCCTTCAGCAGTGATTGACATATATTGCTTGTCATTCTGAATAGATCTGAATATATTTATTGTAAGTTTGCTGGTTGCTGGAGAGGTTGAATCTATTTATTCACAATGAGAATTGTATGTCTTTCAGTAGCCCTTTTATTGGCTACCTATTTGATTTCTAGTTTCGTAAATCATATGAGTTCCTTGTATACTCTAGATCATTTCCTCTGACAGATAAATTCTCAGCAGAGCTCTTCTATCATTCAGAAATCTAGACTTTCAGTCAATTTCCAGTTTCATTCGCTGTGCAAAACTTCATTACATTTGTAAATTGGTGACATCCTTTCTAAGTCACTGGAGTCCTATTCACAGAAACCTGTACTAAGGTTATTTAGCCAATATCACCTATAGCCCTATAGTTATAAGTGTTTTCCCAGCTTTTTCTCTAACAATTTTAGAGTTTCAGGTTTTGATCATTGGTCCATTTACAACTTCTGTGCAGCGTGAACAATAGGAATATTCTTCGTCATGTAAGCATCCAGTTTTCACAGCACCATTAGTTGAAGCATTTCCTTTTTCTCGGTGTGTGATTTTGGTCCTTTGTCAAAATTCAAGTGTCGGGAGTTACACTGATTATATCTGGTTCTTCTGTTCTAGTTCTTTGCTCTTTGATTTATTTGTCTTTTTTATTGCCAACCCCGTGCAGGTTATGTTGTATAGTGTTGTACTTTAGACTTGGCGTTATACAAATTGAGACCACAAGAACAAAAACATGTTTTTGCTGTTTTGTGGTTTTTATTTATTTTATGTATATGAGTACATAATTGCTGTCTTCAGACACTCTAGAAGAGGGTGCCGGGTTCCATTATGGATGGCTGTGAGCCACCACGTGGTTGCTGGGAAGTGAACAGAGGATTTCGGGAAGAGCAGTCAGTGCTCTCTTCCTCTGAACCATCTCTTTAGCTGTTTCACATGAATTCTAACATTGATTCTGTGAAATCTGCATTCTAATTCTGTGAAGATTTTTGCTGTGAATTTCATGTGACTTCTTGAATTAATGTAGATCACATTTGTCAAAAGCTATTTTAACAATATTGATTCTAAACTTCTTCTGCCTTCTAGAATCTTAAATACACTTTGTCCTCCATGATATCAGTCTCAGTGCAGAGACTCTCATCTCTTTGATTAGGCTTATTCAATGACTTTTTTTATCGCATTTTTAGAAGAATTATTTTTCTATTTTTTTTTTCTCCTGGTGCTCATTATTGGCATATAGAAAGACTACCTATTTTCTTTTGTTAATTTTTTGTCCAAACATTTTGATAAAAGTTTTTACTAGATTGAAGAGTATCCTGGTGGATTCCTTAGTACCTTGCATGTATAGAATCATATGAACTGAGAATAAGTATATTTAAGAATATTTTAATTTCTTCCTTGCTTTGTCATTTTAGAACATATCTTATTGGTTTTTTGGCAATTTCATGAAGTAATGTGTATTGATCATATTCTCCAATACTCCGTCCTTTAACTCTCTTAGGATTCCAGCAGCATCCCCCTTTCTACCTTCAAATCCATTCACATTTTATTCTTTATAACTATGTATATCTAACTATTGCTATCTGTTTGAACGTTGATCGACTTTTTTAGGATTTCTTCAGGCATCTATAGCTACACTGAGTTCATGAGTGCATGGTCATATAATGTCAGAAGAAGCAATTTATATCAATTTTCCCAGTATTATACAGCCCTTACATGTTTTTTTACACCCTCTTCTGAACTTTTTAGTGTGACTTAAGGATGAAGTATAATATAGATGTATCGTTTAGGTCTGATCACTTAATATACATTTACTCACAGCACTCTGACCACTTATAGGTCTTGGCATTAACTCACTACTGCTGCCTGCTTTATAAAGAGATTTTTCATGGAGCACGGGCAGCCAAGTTGAGAGTGCTACTAACCTATGGTTAAAGCATAGATATTTAAGAGGAAGTTTAACAATATTGGTACTTAGCAAAACAACAGTAGAAAGTAACCCCCAAGAGCCCACCTCCTACCTGGCCATGACTTTCACCAGGTTTATCTCATCAAACCTAGATTTCTTCTTGTGGAGCAGGTATCAGATGTAATCAGAAAGTAGTTCGAGAGCAGTCATGACAGTAGTGTACCAGTATTTGCATGATGGCAGGCAAGTGAGTATTACAGCAATTCTAAAATAAACTTAAAAGATTAATAAATATTTTTAATTATTCAACATCATTATCCAATAAGGAAGTATAATACAAATCAAAATTAATATTACGTTCTAACTTCTTCTAGTCAAGACAGTGATTAGCAATAAATAAATAAATAAATAAATAAATAAATAAATAAATAAATAAATGCTGGTGAAGAGATGAGGGATAATACGTATCCCCAGTAAATGCTGGTTTAAGTTAATAGAAGCATTATGCCAATCACTGTAAATGTGTCACAAAAATTCCAAAATCTTAACCATGTATGGAAGCCAAATATAGGATAAAAGATAGATGATAGGTAAACAAGTGGATGTAGATAGATAATAGGTAGGTTCATAGACACAGAGATGATAGATACTTTACATTGTGAACATTGATCTCAATTCATGATAGCTATAAAATGTACTCAGCCCACATGTCCATGGTCTGATAAATGAAAAAGAAAATATTTGAAAGCTTGATGCCCCAGTGTAGAGGAATAACTAGGATAGTGGGGGAGGGAGCATTCTCATAGAAGCAAGACAAGAGGGGGATGGGATAAGGTGTTTACAGAAGGAAAACTGTGAAAGAAGATAACATTTGAAATGGAAATAAATAAGATATTCAATTCTTTAAAAAGAAAATATGGTCAATATACAAAAATATCATTTACATAAAAAAAAATAAAATTATGAATTTTGCAGAAAAATTTGTAAATCAGGATAGTATATTGAGTCAAATGAACTCTGCATATTGCATCTCATGCGCATCTAACATATTGGGTTTCTGGGCTTAATATGAGTGTCTGTATGGGTCAGAATATTAGAAAGGACCATGACAAACGGAAGGGAAAATGCCGTAGGGGTGAAGAAATAAGAAAGCACATGAAGTATGGATGTAGAAGGGTGATAGTTTAAAAGTTTAAGTGGTGATTAGGACAAAAAAAAAAGAGAGATGTGGGTAAGATGGGTTAACTAAAACCTAGGGGTTATAAAATTCACTTATGGAAAGCTACTATCTCAGAATCTAATTTTAAAGTTTTAAGATGCCATTTAAACTCAGATGCCTTGTGTGGGTGGACAATACCACCACTAGAAAACAAGAGCTGTTATAGAAACTTTTCACTTCCAGACTTGAATAACTCCCTAGTAGTTACTGTTCTGAGAAGTCCCAGAGGCTCCCAAACAACACAGATGTTGCCAATACTCTTGGTTCATTGCTCTATTTACTTATTTGTTTGTTTGTATATTTATTTATCTATCTATCTACCACTTTAAATATTTATTTATTCTTTTCTTTTTATTATTTTTATGTTTTATATTCCAGTCATTATCCTCCTCCCAGTCCACCCTCCCACAGTTTCTGATCCCATTCTTCTAGCACCATCTCTAAGAGGATGTCCTGACCCAGCCTGCAGGTACGAATCAACCTGCAACGGGAATGGAAAATACACAGACACAAGGAACAGAGTCAAGCTTGATCCTGGTCAAGACTCCAACTTTATTTCTGAAGCTCCAGTTCATAAGAACTTCAGCTAACAAAGCTCTTCTTGAGAAAGTTCCTTTTGCCTGCATACAATGCCCTCATGGCCTTGGCTATACATACTGTTTTCATGGCGGTACTGTTCCACGTCCAGAACCTGCTCCCCACCTCCCTGTTTTCACATAGATATCCTCATCCTACCCACCCCACCAGACCTCTAAACTCCCTGGGGCCTCCAGTCTCTTAGGTGCATCTTATCTGACTGAACGGAGACCCAGTGATCCTATGCTGTATGTGTTAGGACGCTCCTATCAGCTAATCTGCCTAGTTGGTGATCTAGTCTCAGAGATCGCCGCGGTCCAGGTTAATTGAGACTGCTGGTCCTCCTACATGGTCGCTCTTCTCAGTTTCTGCCTGCTTTTCCCAAGTTAAACCACAGTGCTCAGTAGCTTCTGTCCATTGGTTGAGTCCAGATATCTGCATCTGACTCTTTCAGCTGCTTGTTCGGAATTTTGGAGGGAAGTCGTGATAGGTCTCTTTATGTGAGTGCCCCATATAGATAGTAATATTGTCAGGCCTTGGGGCCTCCCCTTGAGCTGAATCCCATTTTGGGCCTGTCGTTGGACCTTCATTTCCTGAGACTTTTCTGCCTTTTCATCTCTGCAGTTCTTTCAGACAAGAACAATCATGGGTCAGAGTTTTGACTGTGGGATGGCAACCTCAACCCTCACTTGATGCCCGTGTTTCTCTGCAGGTGGGATCTACAAGGTGCTAACTCTCCCTACCGTAGGGCATATTATCCAACGTTCCTTCGTTAGAGTCCGAAGAGTCTCGAGCCTCCCTGGTCTCTGATACATTCAAGAGGGTCTTCCCAACCTCCTACCTCTGAGGTTGCCTGTTTTCATTCTTTCTGGTGGCTCTAAGGGCTTCAGTCCTTTTCTCCCACCGAAAACCCCTACTACGTTCCCTCTTGCACCCATGTCGCCTCCCACCCCACATTGTGGGGCATCATGGTCAACATAAAGAGTTCCAGGATAGCAAGGGTGACATCAGGAAAGCCTATCTGAGAAACAAACTTTATTTTAGTTTCTAAAACTTCACATAAAATAACAAAATAAGTAAAATTAGGAATATGCTCTGCTCTTTTATTTTCACTCAAAGAGGAGTGGTTATTAGGTTTGTCTTTTAGATAAAATATCTTAAGTAAAGCAGCTTCTAGAGTTGTCCTATTTATAAAAAGTAAGGCTGAGCTGAACAAAGTACCAGTAAAGAATACACACACACACACACACACACACACACACACAGGACTATGCTACCTTATTTCATCACAAGAAAAATTAAAATTCAAATAAATTTAATGAGCTTTCATGGTCACTTGCTAAGTAATAGATTCTGAGTCCTACATTCTTATCCCAATAGATAATATAAAATATCAAATGTCTTTAATTATTCAGTTCAGCGTGTTAATCATTAATGTTAGTTTCAGAATTGTTCTCATTTACTTCTTAAAAAAATCTTCTACACTCTTACACTTCTACTCCCCACACCTTACATAAGATTAAATTACACTTATAAATAAAGGCATTTACTTAATTAAACTTTAATTAAGTCATTATCTTACATTTTGAAAATGAATGTGCTTCCTTGATATTGAGAATTTTGTTCATGTAAAACACTGCCTAGGAAAAGATTTATATTCATCTGAATCAATAAAGCAGTTGACAGACGGTCATAATGGTCAGTGAAGAAGACACAATGAGAAGTTTTGATTAGCAAATGTAAGAGGTTCTATTGATAACGTATAGCATTATCATTTAGTTTGCCTGCTTATGGGCTTTGGCAAAAAACAAAGACTGTTTTGTTTTAACTATGGGATATTTCTATCAGTAATTAATTATGTTATTTTAAATATTTCTTGGCAATGCCATGCATTACTTCAGCCGAAACAGCATTCATGAGAAATGTACTTCAACTTTTTTTGAAACAAATTCTCATATTCTGTGGTTACGTGGTTTCTCTGTGTTGCAGGAGATAATGTTGTCTTTGATCCTCCTGTTACCACCTTTCAAATGCTGGTTTTCCTGGTGTGTCATCAGGCCTGGGTAATGCAGTGTTCAGGATCAGACTCAAAGCCTTGTGCATACTGGCCACTCTGTCATCAAACAAGGACCTAAATCCAAAAATATTCTTAATGAAGTCAAGTCAAATTAGTTTGGCAACAGTGATTCTCCGCAGCACCCAGCAAGGGTGCACCGATGCAGAACTGAGAGATGATTGAAATTGGAGATGAGTTCTAAATAAAGTATGTTTATATCTGCTCAGAATAATATCTGATCATATAACTAGATAGAGTCCCAGGTCAGATGCTTTCACAATCCTGCGGATTCTTCACCAAAGATTTGAATTCCTTGCCTTCAAGATAAAAGATAGAAGTAATGGGGGAAGGACAGGAAAGATGCTAATCCTAATGGCCAGTTGGGGAAAAGTGAACATTAAGCATCTCTAGAGTATTGCTAGGCTTAAATAGAAGAACTTGAGAGGAAGAAGGGAGGTAAGAGAGAATCCTGAAGCTTTGTTAAGGGGGCTCTGCTAACCATCATCTTAGCTCTATGCTGGAAGATGTCAGCAGCAAAATCCTTTTGTTTGAAGGAGGGGCTTGAGATGGATATTATCATAAAGTGACTTCTGCAAGCTTCTGCCTGTGAAATACTCAGATAATTTAAAGTCTAGAATAATGGAGGGAGATTTTAATGGTCTGGAATTGAGAGGTCTAAAAGGCTCATGTAATGAGTGTTTCCTGTCTTTAGTACAGTAGTGATTAGCAGTGTTTTGTTTTGTCTTTTGTTTCTGTACTTACCCATGCTATTAGTTCTATATGTCTAAGAGGGATATCTGTGTCATACTTCTAAGAGACTGGGTGTCAGGCAAAGCAAAGTGGCTCAGAGGATAAAGCACTTGACACCAACTCTGTGGCCTGACCTCAACACATGAGACCTCCCTGATGGAAAGAAAGAACACTGATGCTTTCAAGTTTTACTTTGAACTCAACCAAATGTGCTAGGGTTTTACAGGATTTCATCCTTGTCCTGCACCCCAAAGAATAAATAAGAACATAATTTAAAATTCTTAAGGGGCCGAATTTAATTGTGTACACTTTAGGAACAAGTCTTGAGAACACTGTAGTCATTGGCTTGAATAACATATAATTTTATATCTAACATCTAATTTTACTCAAAAGATGAGAACCAATGTTCATAATTTATGTAAATTTTAGAATAAAGAAACTTGTCATATGTTCTTTACATTGCAAGAAAATAACTTGTATTTATATTATATGTGCTCTTAAAAAACTACAGACACCAAAATTTGCATATTCTTTTATTCGTTTTAGTTTTAGTTATTTTATTTATTTACATTTCAAATGTTATGCCCTTTTCGGATTTCCCCTCAACAAATCCCCTATACCCCTACTCCAATAAGAGTGCTCCCCCACTCTCCCACCCATTCCAATCTTGGCCCCTCTAGCATTATCCTATAATGGGGCATTGAGCCTTCAGAGGAACAATGGTCTCCCCTCTTATTGATAATAGACAAGGCCATCCTTTGCTATATATATATAGCTGGAGCCATGGGTCTATCCCGTGTGTACTCTTTACTTGGTTTAGTTTCTAAGAGCTTTGGGGGGTCTGGTTGGTTGAGATGGTTGTTCTTCTTATGGGGTTTCAAACTCCTTCAGCTCCTTCAGTCCTTCCATTGAATCCTTCTTCAGGTCTCCAGGGTTAGTCAGATGATACTTGAATGCCTCTGCATCTGTATTGGTCAGGGTCTGGCACAGCCATTTAGTGGGCAGCTATACCCGGATCCTTTCAACAAGCACTTTCCAGCATCATCAATAGTGTCTTGGGTTTGGTTTTTACAGATGAGCTGGATCCCTGGGGGAGGGGGTGGTATTGACACAATACAATGATAAAATACAAAATAGCACAGAAAATATTTGCCATTAATTCACCTACGTCTGAACCTTTAAATTATATTATTTTACTGTTTTATCTACGTTACACACTACAGGTGTTCTTAATGTAGATATTGCACTGAATTATTGAAGTTGAGGACATTTAAACATAGAAGCACATAAGTCAAAGTTTTTCTTCGACCTACGGTATGCAGAGAAGAGAACATTGAGGATAACTTGTTGTTTTCTCAAGTGAAATGTAATAGACCTTTGTTTTCAGTACAATTTTACATATATTTTATTAATATTTTTCCAAACAGAAAACCTGTCTGCTCATGCAACATAATTATTTTAAGTTTGGTTACTAAGTGTAACTTTCAATATTTCAATTGTAACCTAAATTTTTACTCTTGTGTTAAATCACTGATAAAAATATTTGAACATCAATATTTTGCATACTCAGGTTTTAAATACACGTTCACATGATTAATCAAGGCCAATTTTTATTTATATTAAATATTTATACAGATTATTAGCCTTAGTGTGAAAATTACTGTAATGGAAGATTAATTATACTCAATGATAAATCACAAACCAGAGTTAGATACTATATACTTCTATACATGATAGTCAAGTAAAAATGTCTAAATAACTTTTTCACCTAAAGCAGAAGCCATAGAATATTCTTTTGAATACAGCACCAAATGTATTCACCTCCAAGTTTGAAATCAAAGAAATTAAAATGATATATCATGTACTATGTTATCAAGAATGTTAATAATTCAGTATATTTACTTTATGTTGTATACCTATTTATAAATTAGTTACATAAAATATGTGAGAACATTTACAAAGGTTGTTAATTATGACGTTTTAAAATGGATTTCCAAACCTGCTGCCATAACATATTCTACTCTGCTTTGTCTTCAACTTAAAATTCTAGGCAGCATCTTCTAGTTGATCATATAATAAACATCAATATGAATCCAACAGAATAATAATTGTACCTTTTCACCCAATGCTTGTGGAGGGCTTCTGCCCACTTCAAATGTTTATGTACTTTTCACCCTGTATGCTAGTAGCAAATATCCCTGATTCATCCTGTTTCATCTGCACTAATAACCTGCCTTGTTTACTTCAAGTGCAAGAGTACTTGCTTAGTATCACCCAATAATGAAGTGTGGACCAGGCAGGCTCGGTAGTATTTAGCTAGTTTTCTTCTCTAGGACCAGGTTTACTGACTTGGAAGTATATCAGAGTGAGAGATGTGCAGACCTTCTTGAAATTGATCAATCTGGATTATGTAATTATATGTTCAAGAAGTTGAAGCTAGAGTCTGACAGATAATTCCTCCAATCTCCCCACACATGTACATAGTACCTGCACATTAACTAGGTACGGAATAGCTGTGACTAGAGCAACACCTTACCACTCAATAGCAGTCCCTGCCCTAGTGTAGGACCTGGTTTCAATGATCTGTTACCCACGTGATTTCTCACAAATACCTGAAACTCTAGGTTCAGAGAATTTGATGCCTTTTTCTCTGCTCAGTGGGTATCAGCGACTCATGTGGTATAGATACATATCACTCAAACATACATATGAAGTGAAATTTAATAAATGTTAACTAAAAAAGAAGAGTAGCACATTATCAAAATATTTTAAAATTACATGTAGTTAATAAATCCCTCATAGTTTTACTCACTGTAATAGCAAATTTGTCATAAAGTAAAATAATAATAATAATAACAGTAACTAATAACAACATATAATAACAGTAATAAAATAGCTGAGTATTCTAAGAATGCCAGAATCTGAAATTATGTGCCTGCAAAGGGGAAGCAAACATATTAGTATCAGAATCACAACAAGAATTTCTTTAAAATCTTCTCTCTGCACATTTTAATCACAGATCATCAGGTGTTCAGGAAAACTGATGAAATGCCTGCTAGGTGGGGACATTTTTCTCAAAAATCTGTTTTTAAAAATTGTTATATTGGCTGGTAACATACTTATAAATATTTATATGCAACACAGTAAAAATTGGTATTTTTCAGCACAATCTCACAAATATATACATTAGTTTAAAAACTATGATTGTAGGGTCTTTAAAGCTGAACTCTGCTGAATAAGGGATTTTCAATCTGGGAGCTACAGTGTCTAGTAGTGATACAGAACTTTGTTTTTTTATTAAGAACCTAGAATGATAAACCAGAGTGTCCCCTTTACATGGCAGAGACAACACTTTGCCATATTTCTCTAGGGAAATATTTGTATACAGACAATGCCACATCTCAGAAAGCCACAGAGCTGAGGACATTGTGTCTTCATGAAATGCAAATTTATTAAATGAATAAGTAAATAAATAAATGAAAACTGTACTTTTCTCAGTTTTGTTAGCCATAGAAGAATAATGTAGTTATTAAATATGTTGTGAAGCTTTCTATTAAAATTCTCTGTCTGTGTACATGCATGTGTGTATGTGTGTGTGTGTGTGTGTGTGTGTGTGTGTGTGTGTGTAGATCCTCTACTTCCTAGTGTGTGTGTAGATCCTCTAATTTCTCACTTACTTTCTGCCTTCAAGGTTGAAGCACTGCTTAAAAGCCTTCCCTTTCCTTCTACCTTTTTAATAAAGGGTTTCTGTCACTGTTGTATGTGCCAGGAGGTCTGGCCTTTGCACTTCTGGGTATTCTTTAGTCTCTGCTTTTCATCTTGTCCTTGTCTAGATTTACCTGAGGACTGACGCAATCCACTCAGATCTGCATACTTGTGAGCCAAGCACTTCACCTGAAGAGCCATTTCTACATACTTAGGAACATTTAGTCTCTTTAAAAACTCCTCTCCTGAAACAACGCTGGAAAAATGAGTAAACCAAGATATCAGCCAGAAGCACGGTCCTTCCAGCTTGTATCTGTGCCTCCAGCAAACCCAGGGGCCTGCCCTTCCCCCCACCCATTCCTGTAACACCCAGAGAAAGCCTTACTCCCAGGAGCTCTGACACAACAGAACTTCAGGAGCTTGGTCACACCAGGCCTTCAGTATCTGAGAGGTACCTTGTCTCCCAGGACCTTTGACATACCCAAGATCCCAGGATCTCAGGAACCCAGAATCACAGGATCACAGAGACAGCTGGACTCTGAGGAAGTCAGACACAACCAGAATCACAGAAAGGACAGGCAATAATTTTATCTCCGTGATGAAAAAATAAAATGTTTAATTGGTCCTTTAAGTACATCCCTCTTTGAAGAACCAGTCAAAATTAAAACTAGACATCTATTCCATTCTATTTGATTATGGTTTTCTAAAATTTAACAGATGTCTTCCTGATACGCCAATATTTAAATTGCTATTGTGACCACAAGCAAATATAGCTCTGTAAATATTATCATTTCAAGTTTCTTGAAGTACACTCTGATAGATGTTTACAATAACAAAAGTCTCTGGGCCATAGCGCTTGAATTTAGATCCTAACTATATAGGTTTTCCCTTTTTAAAGTAGTGTAACCTTGGTATATTAGTTCCTTTTCTCATTTCTATGACAAAATACCAAACCAAAAAGAGAGATTTATTGTGGTTGACAATTTTAAATGATAATATATAATGCTGAGAAAGAAATAATAGCAGGCATTAGAGGTAGCTAGTCACATTGCAGTCCGTCATGAAACAAAGAAATGAATGCGGCTTCTCAGCCCTCCACTGTTTCATTCAGTTCAGAGCCCCACCCAAATGTAGAATAAGCTTTCCCATTTCAATCAAAATACAGAAATTTCTCATACATGTGTGCAGAAGTTTGTCTTGTCAATAAGTTCAAGTCCTACCAAATTGACAATCTGCATTAGACATCCTATGCTGTTACATTTCTTCCATTGTGGGGAAAAAAAAACAGTCATTGAGGTTTATGTCTTATTTTGTTTACCACCTGATGAATAACCCATTTCATCCAGTAATTTTGGATAACTGTTCATGATATTTTCAAAGTAAAGCACCATTTTAGCTTATGATAATTGATCTTCTTAAATCCACAGGGTTAGTTTAAAAAACAAAAACTGCGACCCATAAACTTTCAATTGTAAGTCAGCAGTAACTACGTACGTTCTCTGTCAGTTCTGCCTCAATTGAAAATATAAGAGTATGTGTAGTTTAATATATTATTTTATATGAATTTGTAGTTTACTATTGATAGATACGTAAAATATGCAATACATATTCTAAGAAATAAAATACACAATGATACGTGAGTTTTAGCCTTTTCTTTGACAATAAGTATACCTGTCTGACATAAAAGTTTTTTTCTAGGATATATTTTTTATCAAATCAACTATGACAGTTTCATCCTAGGAAACTAGGATGAAAACTATGTTCACAAGGGATTGAAAATCAGTCTTTCTTTATGTTTTAGAAATAGCACGAGAAGTGTAGGCTTGAATTCTTTAAAGTTCTTTAAAATTTTGTGGTAAATTCTGCTAGTTTTGTTGAGGTTTCGGTTTAATAGCATTTGAATTTTTTTATTGCTTCATCATTGTCTTTTGTGAAGGACATGTTTGATCGTAGTCTCTCTCTCTCTCTCTCTCTCTCTTTCTCTGTCTGTCTCTCTCTCTCTCTCTCTCTCTCTCTCTCTCTCTCTCTCTCTCTCTCTGTGTGTGTGTGTGTGTGTGTGTGTGTGTGTGTGTAAAACATTTGCTTGCTGTATTATATAAGCAGCTAATAAATATATTTTCTTAAAGTTTTCCAATTCATCAGAAGAAAGTTTTTTGAAGTATGTCTTTACAGTCTTCTGGATTTTATTGCTGTCTTTTGTAATTACTTTTGTATTTCTCTAAAATTTTATAATTTTTTTCATCTTTCTCTTTTGGTTGGTTTTATAAAAGGCTTAGACATTTTTTTTTCAAGTAATGAACTTTTTATTTTATTGAGAATTTGCATTATTTTTCTCATGCCTATTTCAGTAAGTGGTTAACTTTTTCTTCTGACTTTTAATTTATACTTAAAGCCATAAACTTTCCCATAGATCTCCTATTCTCCTGTATTTTATAGATTTTTGTATCTACGTCTTCATATTTTTCTTCAATTAATTTATTTACTAACTTCATAAAGAAATATCAGCTCACAGTACCCCTCTTCACCCAATTTCTCTCCCCAATCCACTTTACCCTAATCTTTTGAGAGGGGAAATTCCCCTCTGGGTGTCAGCCCCCACGGGCACCCTAACCACCACCTCCATACTCCCAGCAACACATATCAAGTCACTGCAGGACTAGGCTTATCCTCTCCCACTGAGATCAGAGGAGGGGTACCGGGTCCACAGACAGGAAGATAACCAGCAAGTTCATACAAGACCTGCTCCAATTGTTTGGAGACATGCACCATGAGCAAGATACTCATCTGCTATGTAGTCTCAGAGAGCCTAAATTCAGCTCCAGCTCACCTTTTTATTGGTGATTTAGTCTCTGGGAGCGCCCAAGAGTACAGTTTGGTTCATTCTGCTGGTCTGTATATAGGGTCTCTGTCCTTTTCTGGTCCCTCAGTCTTTCTACCAAAGCTTGGATGAAAGTCCTCAAGCTGCATCTATTGTTTGGGTGTGAGTTTCTGCATCTATTTCCATCAGCTGCTGGTGGGTGGAGTTTCTCAGAAACAGTCATGCTAGGCTCTTTTCTGTAAGCATAACAGAGTACCATTAAGAGTCAGAGATTGGTTCTTGCCTATGGAGTGTGTTTCAAATTGGGGCAGTGATTCGGTGACCATTCCCCGAGCTTTTGTTCCATCTTTAACCCTGCACATCTTGTAGGCAGGACACATTTTGGGTTGAACTTTTGTGGCTGGTCTATTGCTGCAGTTTTTATTTATTATTGCTCTGTTGTACATCTTGAAGTTGGGGATAGTGAACCCTCCGGAAGTTTTTTTACTACTACTAATCATTTTAACTACCCTGGCTTTTTTGTTTGTTTGTTTGTTTGTTTTTCCATATGAAGTTGAGAATTATTTTTTAAAGATTTGTAAAGACTTTTGTTGGAATTTTGAAGGAGATTTCAATAAATCTGTAGATTGTTTTTAGTAGAGATACTCATTTTCACTAGGGTAATCCTACTGACCCATGAGCATGTGGGATGATTCCAACTTTTGAAATCTTCCTCCATTTCTTCTTCACAGAGTTACACCATGGTTTTTTTGTTTATGGAAACTGTGAAGGGTACTAGTCTCCCTAACTTCTTTCCCAGAAAGATTATCACTTACGTAAAGGAAGGCTACTGATTTCTTTGAGTTGATTAGGTAAAAATCATCTTTGGTGAAAGTGTTTATTGGCTATAGTTGTCTGGCAGAATTTTTGGCTCAGTTATTCATACTATCATACCATCTACAAATAGTGATATTTTAACTTCTTTCTTTCCAATCGGTATCCCTCTGATCTCTTTTAGCTGGCCTGTTGCTCTAGCTAGAACCTCAAGTATTATATTTAAGAGATGAGGAAGAGTGAACAGCCTTGTTTTGTCCAAGATTTACGAGGAAGGACTTTAACTCCAATTAATTTGATGTTCGCTATTGGGCTGTTGCATACTGCCTATATTGTGTTCATGTACTTTGTGTCCCTGCTGTCTCCAATACTTAACATAAACGGGCAATGAATTTTTTTTGCATTTTTAATGGACATTCTCTGTATTTACATTTCAAATGTTATCCTCTTTTTTCCCACTACCATAGTCCCTTCCTCTCCCCTTGCTTCCATGAAGGTGCTCCCTCTCCCAACCACCATCTCCATCTAAGCACCTTGACATTCCCCTACAAGGTGTGGGAATACACACATTCACTGGACCAAAGGCCTCTTCTCCCATTCATACCAGACAATGTTATCCTCTGCTACCTATGCAATAACAGCCTTGGGTCTCTCCATGTGGTTGATATATTAGTCCCTGAGAGCTCTGGAGGGTTTGGTTGGTTGATAATGTTCTTCCCATGGAATTTCAAACCCTTTCATCTCCTTCAGTCTTTTCTCTAGGTCCTTCAAGTGGGTCTCTATGTTCAGTCTGATGGTTAGCTTCAATCATTCTCAAGTGTATATGTATGCTCTGGTTGAGACAATGCTGGGGGCATCCACATCTGGCTCCTGCCAGTATTTCTTAGCATCAGCATTAGTGCATAGGTTTGGTGGCTGAATATGGTATGGATCCCCAGGTGAGGCAATCTCTGAATGATCTTTTCATTAATCCGTGCTCATCTATTACTGCCTGTATTTCCTCCTGTGAGTGTTTTGTTTTCCCTTATAAGAAGGACTGGGGCATTTACATTCTGACCTTCCTTCTTTTTGAGCTTCATAATGTCAGTGAATTGTTTCTTGGATATTCTAAGCTTTTTGGGCTAGTACCTGCTTATCAGTAAGTGTATGCCCTGTGTGTTCTTTTATAATTGAGTTACCTTACTCAGAATTATAGCTTCTAGTTCCATCCATTTGCCTAGGAATTTCATAAAGTCATTGTTTCTTATAGCTGAGTAGTACTCCATGTGCACTTCCTTTGATTTAGCCTTTTCCTCTTTTTGTTTTAAATTATTGGGTAATGTATTCATTTATATTTATAATGTTATTCCCCCTTTTAGTTCTCCTCTGAAGCCCCCTATTCCAATTCTTTCTCTGCTTCTATGAGGGTGCTCCCCTCTACCCACCCATTCCTGCCTCACTACCCTAGCATCAAGTCTTCACAGGACCAAGTGCGTCTTCTCCCACTGATGCCAGATAAGGCCATCCTCAGCTACATATGTAACTGGAAACAAGGGTCCCTACATGTGTATTCTTTAGTTGGTGATTTATTCCCTGGGAGCTCTAGGAAATATAGTTTGTAAATATTGTTGTTTTTTCTATGGGGTTACAAACCCCTTCAGTCATTCCCTTGAGTTCTCCATCATGGTTTCTAGGCTCAGTCAGATGGTGGGCTGAGATCTTTTGCATCTGTATAGGAGAGACTCTGGCAGAGCCTCTCAGGAGACATCATATCAGGCTCCTGTCAACAAGCATTTCTTGGCATCTGCAATTCAAAGCACTCCAAATCTTAACTTAATGATAATATGGAAACTAGATTAAAATTAGGAAAGACTAAACACAAAAAGAAGTTTCAATATTTTGTAAAGCAATACTAAAATAAAATAAGTCAATAATAAAAATGTCCCAAAGTTAACTTATCTAAACTCAATGTTGGCAGACAAGCAATTATAATAATAATTAAGATGTCAGAATAAAAGAGAGTCAACTGAGGCTAAAGACTGAGTTTCTCCCTTCTTAATGCCAAAAGAAATTTAAGAAAAAGTAGAAATCTCATAAAGCATATAAGCCATTAATAAATAAAACTCAAAAACAAGTTTTTTTAAGGAGATAGAGAAGAATAAAATAAAAACTATGCCAAGGATATTGAAGATCCTGGTGATTATAAATGTATGAGTCTTAGCAACTGAAAAGCCAATATCAACTATTTTAACTAATTCTTTGACAAATCATGTGTTTTATTCGTATTCCATCCAATTCTTCCTCATACCTCCTAATTTACTTTTTATAAGTCTCATATAGCATAATTTATAAGTTGCAATCTTATTGTGCCTTTTCCATACCCAATATTTTACAAGTTACATATGCCCACTTTAGATCTAAGAGTCCTACTATAGTCACGTAATGAATGTTTTGTAGAGAGAATCTTCAGTTCATCTCTATTCACCATTAATTTCCTAATTAATTTGAAGCATCCAAATTTGAAATTTTGCAAGATATGCAGGTGGGAGATGTTTTAAACTAAGTCATAAGTCAAAGAAACATAGATCATTTTACAAATCTTGTATACAAAGTTTTTACTGTTTCCTCTCCAAATTTAAGAGCAGATTCTCATTAGGAGTATCCTGAGTTTTCTTTAGGGGACAGACTCAGGTAGAAATGGGTTTAGTAATTCTTACACATGACCATAGAATCTGACATCAAACAACTGATAGCCTGGGGATGGGCATAGAAAGAGGAAGAACAGACACCTCTCTTGCCAAAGGAAGCTGCTAGTATTAGAAATAAAGTACCCATGCAACTCTTTTAATTAAGAGGAGTCAAGTGCATACCTCTCTAGAGTTTTCAGCCCTATGTTTTGTCGACTAGTTCATGGTACTCTGCAGACTACAAAAATAAGATGAATATTAACCCAATTGCAAGTCCTTCAAACTACAATGTTGAGTAGCCTGCAATATGCATTACTTTAAAAGTAGCTCAACGCTAGTGGGAGTCGAAAACCAATACATTCTTGGACTTACGGTTCAGTCTATGATATGAAATTACCCCTAACACTTCTTGAGCAGTCAAGAAACTGAGTTGAGATAGATCATGGATCTAGAGGAAAACCAAACACTACTGTCCTGTGAAAAGCATATAGCAAGAACATGATTCCCATGGGACCCAATGCTATAGTTACAAATTTAGTGCCTTGCTCAGATATCACAAAAAAAGATACCTCCTACAGCAGATGGAAAAAATAAGGAAATCACTGTCAGACAACATGCAATGAGAGACTCTGGGACACTTAGACCTAAATCTCCATCAAATGCTTGCCCTCGGTTCTCAGGGACCTCTGGGAGAGAAGCATGGAGATTGTAAGAGGCAAACAGGATAGAGGACAGCAAGGACACAAGGACTTCTAAACTCAGCAGGGCCATCTCATATATGTACTCACTGACTGTGGCAGTGTGCTAAGGGCCTATACTTGGCGGCACCAAATGGGATTCCAGTGCAGACAGAAGTAGTCACAACATATCCCGTTCCCATCCCTAAGCCGGCAGCTATCTTCATTTGATAACCACTGGCAAATAAATATTTAGTTAGCTTTTTTTACAATCAAGTGTTACTGAAACACAAATCACTCTTTCTTGGATGTTCTGATATTTCTCATTAAAAAAATCATGAAAATAAAATGTTCATGATACTTTTCATCACTGTTTCAAAATTGTAAGGTGTCTGTTTAGATGTATGGAGCTTTGTTTTATAATCATGAAAGTTTACACTATGAAGATAAAATAGAACAGTCATTAAAGGATGAAGGCAAGGTTGCTAGGACACTGGGCACTACTCTAATGCTTGCAGCTGGGACCATAAGTGTGCCTGGAGTGTGGTTTGTGCTGCAGTTGCAAGAGCTGAGTTTTAGGGTGGAGCTCTGATGAGTTGGAGGTAGGATTTCTACCTGCTACAAGCAGAACCTTATTGGAAACTTGTTTCCCTGGTGTAGACACCTTTTCAGACCACAAAGAATATCAGTTTTAACTGCTTAAATGTTGACTTGGAAAACTTGTTTTAAGTTTTTTCAAGTATTAGAAAAATGTAAATGAGCTTTATATGTTTTCTTTACAACATTATTTTTCTCTTTGCACCCAATGCTATTCTCTCTCAGACCATGCATAAATTGAACTATGAGAAAACATTTGTGAAAATTTTCTCTTCTATTTCATTTTTTTTCATTTAGTCATTTTTACATCCCAAACTTTGATAGGAATAAGAGGGGAACATGGTCAGGTATCGGGTGGGGAAACAGGACTGAAGCCCTGAGGGGTGAAAGAAAGAATGGAAACTGGCAACCTCAGAAGGTAGTATGTGAGGGGACCCTATAGAATGTACCAGAGACCTAGAAGGTGAGAGATTCTCAGGACGAAAAGGAATGGACCTTAGATGTAATGACCTACATTGGGGAGAGGGAATTTTTAGAGCCTATCTCTAGCAGAAAAACAAGGGATGTGAAAGGATGGGGTTGCTATCCCACAGTCAAAACCTCTGACTCAGAAATGTTTATGTCCATACAAACTGCAGGAACAGAAACAAAGAAGAGCCCAAGGAAAAGGTGGTCCAGTCACAGGCCCAAATTGAGCAAGTTTACTCTTTTCATAAAGCATGTACATCACTTACATCTGCCGAAATCAGAAAATTTTAAACTATTATTAGCCCTCTTTTTCAAAAAAAAAACTATGTATTTGATGAGTTGAAAGGAGTGTTTTAAATGTTAAATTTCATCTATTATACAGACAAAACAAACACATTAAATTTAATTCTGATTTTCATGATTTTGAGAGAGACAGATGTCCTCAGTCTAAAGAAACTTAAGAATTAACAAATTCATACACCTTAAAGAATTTTAGGTGCCCATGGAGACTGCTCATTTTGTAATTTACTTCTGTATGCAAGCATGAGAGTCCAGGTCCCAATGCTAGGGAAGAAAAGATAGGAGGATTCCTGACATTTGCTAGCTAGGTGGTCTAGCCAGGAGCCAGGTCAACATCAAAACCTCAGTGTGAGAACATGTCTCAGAAAAGTAAGATGATCGTGATTAAAGAAGACTAAGACCAGAAATCAATATGTGTTTTTCATATGTATTTGGACTCATACTTGTGTAGCATGAACACACATATACAACTGTGCAAATAAATCTACAAATATGTTTAAAGCTGACCTTTCCATAGAGTGAAAAGTTGTTAACTGAATGCACAATAATCATAATTCACTTGCACATCCATAGATGTGAATTTGTGTCCACATGGTACACACAATGTAAGGGGTAGTAAATCACATAAAAAAACAAAGGCTGGACTCAAACAACTTAGGTCATGTTATAAACTATGAATAGTTCATTTAAGCAACAACTTCTAATATGTGAATATTTTTAACATATGCCGAATGGATTAGATAACAGAGCTTGAAAATATTCAATTCAAAAAAATAGCACTAATTGCAAAAATACTCTTGCTAAATTTACTAGGAATCAAATATAATTTACATAAGCAATATGTTATTAAATAAATATTTGTATATCAATATGTAACCTTCAGAAAATGTTTTCTTTCCTCATAAACAGGCCATTAACATTGGAAATTAAAACAACAAAACCTAAAGAAAAAATGCGGAGTATGCATGAAAGTAAAACATTGGTCTTTTTCTTTACAAGCTTAAATCTAGATATTCTCTCAAAGCTATATTAGGAAGATTTTTGTACCTCACCGGTTAGGATGAATGACTTTAAAGTCACAAGGCTCTAGTTTTTTTTTTTTTTTTTTTCCATCTGGAGGCAAATATAAAAACGGAAAGCACCAAAGTTATTTTCTTTTGCTATTTATTTGTGAGGTGAAGATTAGAAATTTTATCTCGGTATTGAGTATACAAAATTTGTAGATCCCAACAAGCTATTTACATGTGTACCTTGTAAATTTAGCTTAATATCATTATAATAATAATGACAAGAAAAACGTCAAAGCAATGAAATAAGTTTTCTATGGTATGAGTTATCTTATTTTTTTTTAATGCAATTCACGGGCATTTTCTATTTTATTATTTTTTCTTTCTTTTTCTTTTTTTTTAACACTCCAGATTTTATCTCCTTCTGGTCTAATTCTCCGACTATTTCACATCCAATACCTCTTCTCTGCCTTACCTGTCTTCATGAGGATAGCCCCATCACACCCACCCAACTAGACCTCTAAACTCCCTGGAACCTCCAGTCTCTTGAGGGTTAGGTGCATCTTTGAGTGAACCCAGACCCCAAGAGTCCTCTGCTGTGTATGTGTTGGGAGTCTCATATCAGGTGTTGTTTGCTGCCTGGTTGGTGATCAAGTGTCAGAGAGATCTTGGGGGCTCAGATTAATTGAGATTGCTGGTCCTCCTACTCTAAACATAAGCCAATATCACATCAAGAACTATAACATGAATTTGTAATTGCCTTTTGAATAAGGATCCTAATTTTATCCTCTGTATAGGCAACCCCACACTTATTTGCAGATGATAAAATATCAAATTTCTGCATGGCTTTTTTGGAATACTTATGCTCTTGAAAGAAGAACGGGGTCTTTTTCCTTCATATTTATCTCACTAATTTGGAGTAGTTGGACTATGCAAATGATTTTCCAAATATATTCTCTAATATTAATTTCACATGAATACTGTTATTTGTTCTTCAGAAAAGCCTAGTCACTATTTTACCTACTTTTAGAGAAATCTCTGTCATGTTAGCCATGAATACAGAGTCTTATAACAGTAACCAACTGTTTTTTGAGTAGAATGAAGGACTAGTTTATAGGAAGAAATATATACCTGGTGCTGTAAATCTAATAAAAAAATCCATGGTTGTAGAGTTTACAGACCCCAGAGATAAATCTAGTACTATTGGTCTTTTATCTAGACACAGTGTAAAACTGCTTTATAAAGTCATGTCTCTCTACCCATAGATTAGTGGAGCTTTCATAATTCATTCAAGAAGTCTTTTGCAATAGATGTTTAATACAAAACAACTCTTTGAGTGTACTATGAATAGGTGTGAAGTGTTCATCCATATATGGGAAACCTATGCAATTCTGTGTCCTTCCTGAAGACTTGGGAACCAGTGCAGAAAAGGAGATTGAAAGCTTCTAAACCCTCAGATAATTTAGAACCAGAGCTAAACATTGTTTTTCTGATAGGATCATTCATAGCAGTTGTTTACCTACATAGTATCAAGCCAGAAAACATTCTAGCAAAGACTGAGGAGGGGTCCCTGACCCTTACTCCTAACTGAGAAACTATGGACAGTTGATTTCTGAGGTAGTGTGCTAAATAGTTTTATATTTGCTTGGTAACAACTAGAATCATCTTAGAAGAGGAAACCTCAGTCAAGAAAATGGCTGCCACATAAGATTGGCCTGTGAGTAAGCCTGTGATGGGGGTTTCTTGATTCGTGATTTATGTAGAAAGGCCCAGGTTTCTGTGGGAGGGTACCATCTAAAAGCTAGTGATCCTCGGTGCCATGAAAACACAGGCTGAGCAAGCTATGAGGAGCAAGCCAGTAAGTAGTCCTCCTTTATGGCCTCTGCATCAGATTCTGTTTCAAGGTTCTTGCCCTGAATCCCCTCAGTGCTGAACTGTGAATGGGAAGTATCAGCGGGAGTAAACCATTTCTTCTCCACATTGACCATGCTCATAACCTGTTTCATAACAGCAATAAAAATCCAAACTAACAGTGAAATAAACTGAGAAGTGGGGATTAGTACCTGTAGGTAGATTGCATTGTGGCCCCACAACTATTTAACCAAACACAAGTTGAACTAGACTTCTTAATCAATTAAAAAGATTCAAAGTTATGGAGTGTGAGTTAAATAGGATCAAAACACATTTAGTCAATTCTTAAAGAATTGATCAAATATAGTAAAATCTAAATTATTTAATTAATGCAATTTTTCAATAGGTAGGCAGCCACTAGCATACAGTAAGCCTTAATTATATATTAGTCATTTCATGTACATTATATACCTCTTTATTACAAGAAATTTGTGAGATCTTGCCCCAAAAAATGGGTTAAAAATAATTAAGGATAATTGAGCTTTGTCTCCACAGACTTATGGACACAGATATGCATACACACATATACAGCAACCATGGAAATCAAATTTGTGATCAATTTAACTAGATATAAATTTGTAAATATATAATATTACAACAATTAGGCAATGCTGTAGGTTATGAATGCTTTGAGAGCAATGTTTTTATTATTATTCTCATTGGATTGATAGAAAATACATCTATATATGGAATTAATGAAAAATACAGCAATAAGTTTACGCAAAAATGTACTATAACTTGAAGGTTGAAGACATTGTTGAGAATATTATGAATGTAGTATATACTTTGTTTTTCTGGATCATTCTTAAGGTATTAGAGTTATATCTTCTTTTTCCTTTCTTTATACTTTCCCAAGTATCCCTACCCATTTTCCTCTAATTGCTATTAGATGCATAATATATTTATATTATATATTATTTACATATTAATATTTAATGTATTAATATATATTATATTTAAAAATCTATTATAATTAATGTACGAATATATAAATATATGATATATTAATATATTATTTAATATGTATTAAATTCATACTATATATATTTATATAATGTATGTGTATGTATTATCTAAAATATAACATTGAGTACATATAATGTTACTTGTTTGTATGTTTTTAGGGTCCATAGTCTAACATACTCCAACCAATTATGTATTCTACTCTGGGAAGAGACATGTTTTCTGTCTCCAGGTTTACTCAGTTGCCTGTAGTTTATTGGGTAGTCTTGGTGGCCTGTCAGCTGTTCTTTGTCCAATTTGATATGATAATTTTTGTCCTAGTTTAACTCACACTTGGGCAGTCATTATGAGTATAACTTCTGATATTCCTAAAGACATAACCTCACAGCAAATACTACAATCTTCTGACTTTTACTATCTTTCTACCCTCTATTCTTCAATGTTCCCGGAGATTATGGAAGTGTTCTGTTGATGTATACATTGAGACTGCTCTTCACATTCTGCATATTGATTCATTTTGGTTTTCTTTATCAGTCTCCACTACCACATCAATGACCAGCATGGTATTATTTCCCTAAAGACGCAGAAGTGGCATGTAAACCTTGGTAGTAACCAATATGTTTCTAATTGAATGTAAGACTTGCTCAACAAGATTGATGCTATACATGTCACTAAAACCTTAGCTGACTGATCAGTGTTAGTGAAATATCTGGTTTTGGAGAAGACTCTACAACCACTAATTTACTAAAACACATTGTATATTTAAAGGTTAAATTTATTTTAGTGTGTGTGTGTGTGTCTGTGTGTGTGTTTATATATAGGTAGGTATGTAGGCAAGGATACATGAATGTGCATGTTTGAAGAGGCTAGAAAAGACTCGCTGATTCACTGGAGCTAGTATTACAAATGGTTGTGAGCATCTTCAGTGATTGCTGGGAATATTATCAGATATACTGCAAGAATAATATGTTCTCTAAATGTTTTCACCAACTCTCTAGTTGGTGAAATATTTTAATTAGATAAAAAGAAGTAGAATGTCAAAGTTTAAAACATATCTCCTCCTAATTTAAATATTCATTAAAGTTCATGATTTGCTTACATCTTTCTTCCAGTCCACTTCTTGTTGACATTCTAATTTCCCTGTAGTTGGTAATCTAAACTCAACTTCTGAATGCACTTTCTACCATCTGACAAAGAGAAGAAATCAAGGAATTACTAAAAGAGGTGAAGGGTTAGCTTTCAAAGATTTCATATATAAACTTATATACAAACCATATATATATGGTTACAAAAGGTTAGTTCACAGTGCATAGACTAACTGAAATACTATTTAAGGATTTTTATTTGTTTTGAAGAACTAATCCTATCTTTTAGTCTATATATAAATCCAAGTCAGAACTATTGGAATGGTTTGCTATTCTTTTTTTTTCCTCATTTAATCTTTTTTTACAGTCCAGACATCCCCCTACCAGTGCACCCTCTGACTGTTCCTCATGCCATACCTACCCTATCTCCAAGAGGATGTCTTCATCACCACTCCCAGCACCACCATATCCGATCTCCCCACTTCCTGGGGCCTCAAGTCTCTAGAGAATTAGGTGTTTCTTATTGCACCAAGGCCAGACCACGCAGTCCTTTGCTGTATATGTGTCTGGGCCTCATATCAGTGGGTGCATGCTGCCTGGTTGGTGGCTGAGGATCTGAGAGATCTCAGAGGTCAAGGTTAATTGAGATTGCTGGTCTTCCTATGGGGTTGCCCTCTTCCTCATCTTTTTCCAGTTTTTCTCTGTTCTCACAGTATTCTCTTCATGTTGTGCATATGTGCATAACTATACACATGCCTGAAGCTTTGCTTGTGTGGTTTTCTTCCAAACAGAAAAGTTGCTAGTTATTACTCTAGATTTGATCATTTTGTTTCTTTGGAAGTGAGTTTTTGATACTATGAAAACATTTTATATTATATTCTTAAGTGAGAACAGAACAATGTAAAATTGACATTTTCTGTAGCACCACATTTTCTTTTTGTTGTTAACCAAAAGACTTCTTGATAGGATTAGTAAACACCAATATCACTGCACAGCAGTAATTTCACTGCTTTTTTTATTTTTAAAGAGAAATCATCTTTTCTCTCTAAAATAGAATGTTTTCCATCTTGTCTTAAAGAGAATGGAACTTCAAAAGTCTTTCAATCTCAGATTTCCCAGACTTATGTTTATAAATGTTTAGGAATCTTCTTTAAAAATTGTCAATGCTGTCAAGATTAATTGTTAAAAGCAACTCAAATTATAGAGCTAGCTTTTTAAAATAAAAATATGCCATAGAATTCTCATCTAATAAAACATCTACTGTTTCATTCATAATCACACTAATCACTGTCATGTTATACGTTTTATATCCTATTTCCTGTCAGGAGTATGGTCAATCTTCCAATATTCGATTTCTATAGGCTTCATTATAGAAATGTGTAAAGCTAAATTATTTGTGAAATGATTAAGTGAATGTACCAGAGCCGTTGTATTATTTTTAACTTTTGTTCTGGTTTGGAGAGAAACGTTAGAAACTGAAATTGTTTTAATAGATTATAATGCCTCTATTGTTAACATTTATACACAAGAGATACTGAAGTATGTTAATAATGTTTATTACAATTAATTCTAGTTGGGTAAAGAGATTTGCAAATTTGAAACTAAGTTAAAAAATATATCATTATATTATAAACTTGTACTTTAAAGGAGATAAGTTGATACCATCACAGTGGGGAAAGGCACATAGACAAATCATAATATGAGCTTAGGGATTTAAGGATACAATTTCTGACCGCCATCAAGCCTGATGCCTGATAAAAATAACTTTTACCTCAAAATCAGGCAGATTCCAACTCTTGTCTACTTATATAAAACAACAACAACAAAATAAACCGGTTTATTTGATTTGTACCTATGTGTATCTATGTGTGTGCATATATGCTCCTGAGTGTGTATATGTGTGGAGGTCAGGAGTATGTGTGGAGGAGCTGGAATAACAGCTTGTTGTGAACCAACTGGTATCGGGAACTAGTAACTAATTTTGGTTGTTTATAAGAAAGGCAAGTGCTCTTAAATGCAAGGTCATCACTTCAACCCCTGCACATTAATTTATGCATATCTGAGTTTATCAGTGTAGAGATGTTAGGGTGAAAACTGAGACAGTGAAGTTAACCTCTATAGCTGGTATGTTGTTGTTGTTTCTCAAATACTAATGACTTTCTCATTAGAAAAAAAATAGTAAATATTTTGCCACCTTGGAAGAAAGAAGTATTCTAGCCCCTTGGGATCAGTTTGCTCATTTCTCCATGTTTTAATGTCTACAAAATTGGAATTTAAAAGTTTTTATATTTCATACATTGCCCATATAGTAGCAATTTCTAAATATAAATATATTTTAATAAGATTGCTTCTAAAATAACTCAAACATGTTTTGTTACAGGAGAAAACTGCATGGCCACTGAATACAGCAAGATGAAAAATATGCTTTTAGATTTACAAAACCAAAAGTATATTATACAAGAAAATGAGAGCCCCAGCAGTGATGACGTATCTAGGAAGAAGCCGTTGGTGGATCAAATGTTCAAGTATTTTGATGCAGACAGTAATGGACTTGTAGATATTAATGAACTAACTCAGGTATGATCAATGATAAAATAAAATGTCTTGATTAAATATAGAACAGAGTTTTACTTTTGTTAAAATTTACTAAATTTAATAATATATTTAAATAATATTATTAAAAGAGTAGAAATGAAATGATAAGTAAAATTTAATCACACAACTGTTTTGGAGATATCTTCAGGGGGATGATGGGGTTGAAAAAGGCCTGGGATTTGTAATTTGATCCTAAGATAGCCCAGGGTTGGAATATCACACAGGGTTTGTTTACCGGGCATTTATCACGAAACCCTGGAGGAAAACATAAAGAGCTAGCTTATTTATCAGAAACATTTATCAAAGTACTGTACTGCTTTATAGTTTAAAAATACCTTCTTGTGATGCACACTGTACCTTAAAGAAAACTATAAGCTGTGCTGTGGAATTTATAAGATTTATCCTGATGCACTCTGGAATACATATAATGTTCACTTTCTGTGAATGTATAAAATGTGTCTGAGGAGGCATTTGAAGATGCCTTAAGCAGAGGGTGAGCATGTGCTACTGTTGGCAGTGATGTGCACTGTTGAGGAGTAGAGCTTTTTCAGAGTGGATTACAATGCGTCATCGTTGCTTGTAATAGTGCATATATGTTCCTGAAACAGCGTTCTCTGTAGTCTTTCTACCTTTGTCTTTTATGATGATATTGGAGCACTGGAGAACTCATGGCATAATTTAGAATGTACTCCTTTCTCCCTTTTTTCCCTTACAACTTTATTTAAAAAAAAAAAAACAAAAAAAAAAAAAAAAAAAACAGAGATACATGTACAGATTTTTAAGGCATTTTTGGCACAAAAATATATGAATATATTTTTGTCAGTACTTGATTCTTTTTAAAGGTTTCATAGTATGCATTGAAATCTTACTAGTTCTAATAAGCATAAAGCACATGGAAAACCAAATGTAACATGGAAATAGTCAAGGTTTTCTTGGTATGTATAGATTAGACATAATGATTTTTAAATACCAAAAATTGCTACCAGACTCCTTTTTATAGTCTTAAGAAAATTTGTTACAACTTATAACTCAAATGTTCTATAAAATACATCTCAGCCTAGTTTTTTTTTTTTTAAGTTTGGAATGTCAGCAATTGATGATTCATTGATTCCAAATTCTCAATTTTAAAAAATGATATTCTTTATAAATTTATCCAGTTTTTGAAGCTGTCAATTTTAGAATAGAAAATTTTTTCTTATTTTTTCTTTGTAATATGCAAAGGTTTCTTTTTATTTTATTGAAAATTATTGTTAATATAATTTATTCCAACTGCAGTTTTCCCTTACTCTATTTTTAACAGCTCCTCTCCACATCTTGCTTCTTCTTCAGGTTCATTCCCTCTTCATTTTTCTTCAGAAAAGTGTAGGTCTTCAAAAGACTATAACTAAACAGGAAACAACAAGACATAATAAAGCAAGCCTTTATTTGATAGCCCAAAATCAAGGAACAAACCCAATAGGAGAAAAATAGTCATTGAAACATCAGTTCGCACTGTTAGCAGTCCTATAAAACCACCTATTTAACAAGGTTAGCGTTTATGCAGAGGACCTGGCGCAGACTCCTGCAGGCCCTGTTCTTACAACTTTATTCTCTGTGGTGTCCATATGAGTCTTCTTCAGCTCATTTGCTGGCCGTGTTCTGCGGTCCTCCAACCGCCAACTCCTAAGATCTTTCCTCTCACTCTTCCAATGAGCCCCCTAATACCCAAAGGAAAGACCAAAGGAGGACCAATTTCTCTCTGACTAATGTCATTCTCAGCACTAGCTCCCATCAACTGCTGGAAGAAGGTCCTCTGATGATAACTGAGCAAAGCTCTATTATATGACTATAGCAAAATACCATTATAACTCTTTGGTTATTTCTTATTTCATTGATTATTTTGCTAGTTGTGTTTGGTTCTAAGATTGCTGGGCTATCCGTTCTCTAGTTCTTGGACTTTCAGGCAGTGTACAGCACGCATTCTCTCATAAGGCCGGGTCCTCACCTAAAGCAAGTATTGATTAGTTACTCGAACAAATTCTGTGCCACCCATGGCCAAGCACATCTTTTGGCAGACTTTATTGTCGGTGGAGGATCTTGTGCTTGACTTGGTCTGCAGATTTCTTTTACCAAAGCTTGCAGAGTATCTTTTTGTGCCAAAGAAATTCACATGTATGGGTGAATCTCTATAAAGGCACCTGTTCAGCTTATCTATGATCAATGAGTTGTACAGTTGATTACTCTGCAAAGGAGTTCCACTGTCAGTTTTCAGAGTCATTTTTTTTTTTTTTGTTTTTGTTTTTTTTTTCCTAGCATTTTCCTGGATTGCTTAGGGATTGTCATAGGATCCCCTCAGCCAACACAGGCCCATCACTGAAAGGCTTGCCTGGCTACAAAAATGGCCAGTTCAGATTCTGTATCCTCTATTTCTTGAAGTCCTCATTAGGAAGGCTCACAAAGTTTCCAGGAGGTCTCCACTGTACCATGTTTTCATACTGCCTCCTCAGTGTTCCCCATTTCTAACTGTCTCCATATTTCTTCCAACTTCCCTTCTAAACTTCCCGCTCCAGTCCCCACCTACTAGCAGTTTACATGCAAAATGTCTTTATTTTCTCTTCCTGTGGTAGTACTGGACACCCTCTTCCCTTCAAGAATTTGCCAGTTTTATTTAACTTCTCTGAGTCCCTGATCATAGCTTGATCATCATTTATTTAACAACTAATATCCACTTATTAATAGTCATAGGATCTTGGATGCTGTCCCTTCGTAACCTCCAATAACTTCTCATTAAATTTTATTTCCATTAGAAGAAAGCTGTTGCCTAAAATGAACTGACTGGTTACAGAAATAAATATTCAAATACCCCTTCTTTATCATAGGTTAATACAAATAATAGTAAAAACACATGTTATTTTGCATGTATAATGTGTGCAAATAAAATACAAATTTATTAGAAAATCGTAAACATTTAATAGAATAATATTGCATGAAATTTATAAAAATTGGTATTAGGCAACTTTGAAAGCCTAAAAGAGCTTAGAACACATAGGCACAAGAGAAATTTTCCTGAACAGAACACCAAAAGTTTGTGCTCTAAGAACAAGAATTGACAAATGGGACCTCATGAAATTGCCAAGCTTCTGTAAGGCAAACGACACTATCAATGGGACAAAATAGCAACAAACAGATTGGGAAAATATTTTTACCAATCCTGTATCTGATAGAAGGCTAATACCCAATATACACAAAGAACTTAAAAAGTTAGACTCCAGAGAATCAAATAATCCTATTAAAAATGGGGTATAGAGCTAACAAAGAATTTGTAACTGAGGAATACTGAATAGATGAGAATCACCTAAAGAAGTGTTCAACGTTCCTGGTCATCGGGGAAATGAAAATCAAAACAACCCTTTGATTCCACCTCACACCAGTCAAAATGGTTGACAGCAGATGGTGACAAGGACATGGAGAAAGAGGAACATTCCTCCACTGTTGGTGGAATTGAAAGCTGGTGCAACCACTCTGGAAGTCAATCTGGAGGTTCATCAGAAAATTGGATATAGTACTTCCTGAGGGCCAAGCTATACCACTCCTGGGCATATACCAAAAATATGCTACAACATATAACAAGGACTCATGCTCCACCATTTTCATAGCAGCCTTATGTATAATAACCAGAAGCTGGAAAGAACCCAGATGTCCTTCAACAAAGAATTGGATACAGAAATTCCGGTACATTTACACAATAGAGTACTACTCAGCTATTAAAACAATGACTTTTTAAAATTCTTAGGCAAATGGATGAAACTAGAATCTGTCATCCTTACCGAGGTAATCTAGTCAGAAAAAAAACACAATTAGTATGTACTCACTGATAAGCGGATACTAGCCCAAAAGCTCCGAATACTTAAGAAAGAATTCTCAGATGTTATGACTCTCAAATAAAAAGAAGGTCAGAATGTGGATGCTACTGTCTTCCTTAGAAGGGAGAACTAAATACTCATGGGAAGAAATAAAGGGACAAATAGAGGAGAAGGGACTGAAGAAAAGAACATTCAGAGGCTGCCTCATCAGGGGATCCATCCAATATGCTGCCATCAAACCCAGTCACTATTGCTTATGCCAAAAACTGCTTACTGACAGTAGCCAGATATGGATGTCTCCTCAGAGGCTCTGCAAGAGTCATACAGATACATACAGATGCTTGCAGCTAACAATCAAACTGAGCATAGGAACCCCAATGGAGGAGCTAGAGAAAGGACTGAAGGAGTTGAAAGGGTTTGCAATCCCATGAGAAGAACAGCAATATCAACCAACCAAACTCCCCAGAAATCGCAGAGACTAAAACACCAAACAATGAGTACACATGGAGAGATCCATGGTTCCAGTTGCATATATAGCAGAGGATGGCATTATCTGGCATTGGGCGGAGAGGCCTTTGGTCCAGTAAAGGCTCCTTTTTCCAGTGTAGGGGAATGCCAAGGCACTGAGGTGAAACTTGGTGGTTGGGAGTGAGAGCATCTTTATGGAAGCAATGGGAGGGGAAGGGGGAAGGGAGGGGTGAAAGGGGATAACATTTGAAATGTAAAAACAGAATATCCAATAAAAGTAATAAAAATAGAAAACCTAAAAGAGCTCAAATATAACGTTAAACATAACATGGTTAAATGGTACATGTCAATAAATATCAAGGGAGTAAATTTTTCCTAATATCACAAAAGAATATTTTGTGGGCAAATGAATCGGAGCCTAAAGTAAAAAATTTAGACAATACGTTTGAGTTATCATTTTTATGATCACAAGTTGGCAACCAAGAACTTTGATTAGAGAGTTACTTATTTCTTGTGCAATGGCTGGCAAGTCATGTTCTTAATATTTCATGTTATCTATCTACAAAGTAGTATTGTCAAAAGAAATTACTACTTCATTGTGATGTGTTTCCAGTGTGGCTGAGTATACACAAGTTTTTATAATCATTTCAATGACCTGGGAATCATGACGTTGGATGTAACACCTTCAGATTAGACTCTCATGAGCGCACAGAGGGATGGGAATAGAGTTAAAGAGAACACTTCTTATTGAGTTAGAGAATAAGTGACAGGCAATATTTCTATTATACTTGATATTACCATCTTTCATGAGTTGTGGGTAAAAGAACTTAAGTACTTCTTGAAGATAATGTAACTCAATCTGTTTGCATAAATTAACCATGCAAAATATTGTAAGTGAATATTTAATAATAAAGAATATAATGTGAGCAGAAAGAAATATTTTATTCGCATAAATTAAAGAGGAAATCAGTGCATAGAAATGGATGTTCTCATCTGTCCATTCCATCTAATTAGCCTTATATGAAATCCTAGAGTTCTGTCCAGAAACATAAATATTTTCTTCAGTAAGCACTGAGATCTAGTGTTTCTAGAATATCTAGTGACTATAATTTATATATATATATATATATAAGAGATTGCTAAGGACAAGCATAAGTAATGTCCTGTCTTATCTGCTCCTGACAAATAGATTGTGCTTGAAGTTCTGTTGTGAAAATACTGGGATAGAATGATATGGGATAGGGTTGGTTTAAGTGATTCCAGGTTTCCTGGGATATGTAGTTTGTGACCCCAGGAACAAAGTCTTTTTGGTACTGAAGGGAGACTGCAGATAGTCAAAATCGTAAAATGATCTCTGTTAACATTGATAGAGTAATGCGTTACTGCTGATACCTGGTGATCTTGAGGCCTCTCATAGGTTAAACAACCATGATATAGTTTCCACAACTATCAGCTATAAATCTGTGTTCTTTATGGAAATTTTATCATTCGAAATAATATAACTCTACCTTATTATCTCCTTGTAAATTTACATAAATAATTAACTTTCATAAATTTCATATATAAATTTTATAACTTCTAACAGCTATGTTCCTTGCCTACCAAATTTAAAAGTATAAAAAACACTGACATCTAAAAACAAAAATTACCATGCTCTTCCATGAAGTGAGTCACTCGTCAATTGACAGAACCTAGTAAGAGCTCTGGCCTATGTCTTCTGCCACAATTGCAGACATTTGAAATTGACTCAAATCTTCATACCATTTATTTTGAGGAAGTAACAGTCCTGTCACACTTTTTTTTTTTCTCATGGGCTTCCCTAACCCAGATGATACCCAGCAGGAGGGTAAGGTAGTGAAATTAATTTCAACAGGACCAGAATTGAACTGCTTTCACAGAAAACTATCAAGGACTGTGGGGTGAGGTCAAGTTTGTAGTTACATTACTTTTCTTTCTTATTTTTGAAAGCTCATACTTGATTGGAATTGGGTAGAATTATGGTTTGTTTGCTCAATTGTGGTAATGTTTAGTGGTACTTTCTCAAATTAGCACCCCAGTAGCACTCATTTTGAGCTATTCTTTCTTTACCTGGAAGCAATCATGTAGACTTTTTCCTCAGATATATTGGTGCAGTGTTGAAAGGTTAACAGCCTTTTCCCCTTATATAAATATATATATATATATATATATATATATATATATATATATATATATATACATACATATACATACACAAACACACACACACACACACACACACATATTTGTTCTTGTATTTCTTTTTTCCCTTAAATTTTTTCGTTAACACTAAGCTTTAAACATTCTCGTTGACTTTTTCATGAAATATGAGTTCAATAACACTTGTTTCTAAGAATATTGACTTTGAAGTAATATTCTTCAAATTAACAGCCCAGTGTGTGAGTGTGTCTCATTTCTCACTGCAAAATCTTAACAAATATACAGTTTTTGAAAATAAAACAAAACACACAATATTTCTCTTAAGCATTTGTGTCTCCATCTGTGACAGGACAGTCATAGAAAATTGCATTTGTGGTTTTCAAAACATACATTATTATTAGAGAAATAAATATGTAATGCTTGAGATCAACATTTCATAATACAATAACTGAAAATATATATATTAGACATATATATATATATATATATATATATATATATATATATATATATATATATATATATATATATATATATATAAGCTTCTCCTTAATGTAAAAGACTAGTCATTGGAGCAAGGACAAAAAGTAATCACTCCCAGTGAAATGGACCATTGCTCATGACAACAGTAAAACTATTGAAAGAATAGGAATGGAAAAAACAAGGACTCAGACTCTAAGGATAAATATTAATTATGTAGAAGTAATCATGTAACTGAATTTCCTGACTTAATGGAGTGAATTCATGTAATATCATACAAATAATTATCTACCTATTGGTTGAAGCATATAACCCCATTTTAAAAAATGGTATGTTTGTTAAGATTTTACAGTGAGCAATGAGACACACTCACACTTTGGGCTGGTAAGCCAATTTGAAGAATATAACTTTATATTCATCTTTCTTTTTTGTATGGTCTCGTGTTCTTTTATTTTAATAAGGTTGTAATTAAGTATTTGTGGCTACATATACATACACATATGTATACATGTAACAATAATATAGGAAAAGAGGTTATTATTTTGAGGAGATAGGAGAGAAACTGGAAGGGGGTGTAGGAAGGAAGGGAGGATGTGAAACAGTTCTATTTTAATTCAAATATATTCCTTTTTTCTTTTTTTCTTGACCTTCACACAGTCTGTGGGTTGTTTCTCGGGTGTTCAGAGCTTTCTGGGATTAGTATCCCATTATCAGTGACTTCACATTATGTCTGTTCTTTTGTAACTGGATTATCTCACTCAGGATGATATTCTCAACATGCATCCATTTTCTTGAGAATTTCGTTAGGCCATTGTCTCTAATAGCTGAGTAGTACTCCATTATGTAAATGTACCATGCGTCTTTGTTGTATATTGGAGTGTCTCTGAAGTATATGCCCAGAAGAGGAATAGCTGGATCTTCAGGTAGTACTATGTCCATTTTCTGAAGAACTGCCAGACTGATTTCCAGAGTGGTTGTATCAGTTTACAACCTCACCAGCAGTGGAGAAGTATTCCTCTTTCTCCAAATCCTTACCAGCATCTATTGTCATCTGAGTTTTGGATCTTGGCCAATCTGACTGGTGTGAGGTAGTAACTCACAGTTGATTTGATTTGCATTTCCCTGATGGAAAAGGATGTCAGGACTTCCTTAGATGTTTCTCAGCCATTCGATATTCCTCAATTGAAAAATTTTTGTTTAAGTCTGTACCCCATTTATAATAGGGTTGTTTGATTCTCTGGTATCTTGCTTTTTGAGTTCTTTGTATACCTTGGATATTAGGCCTCTATCTGATGTGGGGTTGGTAAATGTCTTTTCACACTCTGTTGGCTGCCGTTTTGTTTTCGTGATAGTGTCTTTAGCCTTACAGAAACTTTGCAATCTCATTAAGTCCCATTTGTTAATCTTTGACCTTAAAGCTCCAGCTATTGGTGTTCTGTTTAGGAAATTATCTCCTGTACCTATGAGTTTTAAGGTATTCCCTACAATCTCATCTAATAGTTTCAGTGTACCTGGTTTAATGTGGAGATCTTTGATCCACTTACACTTCAGCTTTGTACAAGGAGATAAGAAAGGGTCAATTTTCATTCTTCTGCATTCTGAGTATCAGTTGGACCAACACCATTTTTTAAATAGGCTGTTCTTTTTCCATTGAATGTTTACAGCTCCTTTGTCAAAAATCAGGTGACCATATACCTGAGGGCTCATTTCTGGATCTTCTATACTCCATTGATCCATGTACCTATTTCTGTACAAGTACCATACAGTTTTCAGCACAATTGCCTTGTAATATAACTTGAGGTCATGGATAGTGATTCCCACAGATGTTTTCTTGTTCTTGAGGATGGATTTCAATAATCTAGGTCTTTTGTCATTCCAAATGAAACTGCACATTGCTCCTTCCAATTCAATAAAGAACAGGGTTGGAATTTTGATGGGATTGCATTGCATCTGTAGATTCCCTTTGGTAAGATGGCCATTTTTAAAATACTGATCTTTCCAATCAATGAGAATGGGAGATCTTTCAATTTTCTGAGATCTCCCTCGATATCCTTCTTTAGAGATTTGAAGTTCTTGTCATACCGCTCTTTCACTTGCTTAGTTAGAGTCACACCAAGGTATTTCATAGTTTTTGCGATTATTGTGAAGGGTATCTTTTCCCTAATTTCTTTCTCCACATGTTTGTCCTTTGAATATAGGAAGGCTACTGATTGTTTGAGTTACTTTTATATCCGGCCACGTTGCTGAACTCGATTATCAGCTGTAGGAGTTCTCTCATGGAATTTGTGGGGTTGCTTATGTACACTATCATGTCATCTGCAAATAGTGATGTTTTTACTTCTTCCTTTCCAATTTGTATCCCTTTGATTTTCTGTTGCTCTCTAATTGCTCTGGCCAGGAATTCCAGTAGTATGCTGAATAGGTAGGGGGAGAGTGGGCAGCCTTGTCGAGTCCCTAATTTTAATGGGATTGCTTCAAGTTTCCCACCGTTAAGTTTAATGTTTGCTGTTGGTTTGCTGTATATTGCTTTTATTATGTTTAGGTATGGGCCTTGGATTCCTGTTCTTTCCAAGACTTTTAACATAAAGCGGTGTTGAATTTTGTCAAATGCTTTCTCAGCATCTAGTGAGATGACCATGTGGTTTTTTACTTGAGTTTGTTTATAAGGTGAATTACATTAATGGATTCCATATGTTAAACCATCCCTGCATGCCAGGGATGAAGCCTACCTGATCTTGGTGAATGATTTTTTTGATGTGTTCTTGGATTAGGTTTACAAGGATTTTGTTGAGTATTTTTGCACCAATGTTTATAAGTGAGATTGGTCTGACGTTCTCTTTCCATGTAGGGTTTCCTCTGTGTGGTTTACAAATGAGGGTTATTGTAGCCTCAAAAAATGAGTTAGATAGTTGTCCATCTGATTTAATTTGGGGAATAGTTTGGAGAGTATTGGTATTATGTCTTCAAAAAATGTCTGATAAATTTCTGCACTAAAATCATCTGGACCTGGGCTTTTTTTTGGTTGGGAGGCTTTTGATGACTGCCTCTATTTCTTTCGGTGTTATGGGATTATTTAGATAGTTTACCTGGTCCTGACTTAACTTTAGTACCTTGAATCTGTCTAGGAATTCATCCATTTCCTCCAGATTTTCCAGCTTTGTTGAGCATAGGATTTTCTAGTATGATCTGATTATTCCTTGAGTTTCCTGAGTTTCAGTTGTGATTTCTCCACTTTCCTTCCTGATTTTGTTAATTTGGGTACTCTCTCTTTGCCCTCTAGTTACTCTGGCTAAGGGTTAATCAATCTTGTTGATTTTCTCAAAGAACCAGTTCTTGGTTTTGTTGATTCTTTCAATAGTTCTTTTTGTTTCTATTTTGTCGATTTCTGCCCTAAGTTTGATTATTTTTTGCTGTCTACTCCACTTGGGTGTATCTGCTTCCTTTTGTTCTAGAGCTTTCAGCTGTGCTATCAAGTTGCTGATATATGCTCTCTCCAGTTTCTTTTTGGAAGCACTCAGAGCTATGAGTTTTCCTCTCAGTACTGCTTTCATTGCATCCCATAGGTTTGGATATGTTGTGTTTTCCTTTTCATTGAATTCTAGAAAATCCTTGATTTTTCTGTATTTCTTCTTTGACCCTGATAACTTTTAACAGAGTGTTGTTTAGTTTCCATGTGTATGTGGGCATTTTGTTGTCTTTGTTGTTAAAGACCAGCCTTAGCCCATGATGATCTAAGAGGATGCATGGGAGTATTTCAATCTTCTTATATCTATTGAGGCTTGTTTTGTGACCAATTATTTGGTAAATTTTTGAGAAGGTGCTATGAGGTTCTGAGAAGAAGGTGTATTCTTTTTTTTTTTTTTTTTTTTTTTTAGGATAATATGTTCTGTAGATATCTATTAATTTCAGTTAGTTTATAACTTCTTCTAGTTTACAGTATCCTTGTTCAGTTTTTGTTTTCCTGATCTGTCCATTGGTGAGAGTGGGGTATTGAGGTCTCCCACTATTATTTTTTTGGGCACAATGTATTTTTTGAGCTTTAGTAGGGTTTCTTTTATGAATGTGGGTGCTTTTATATTTGGAGCATATATGTTAAGGATTGAGAGTTCCTCCTGACAAATTTCCCCTGTAATGAGTAAAAAGTGTCCTTCCTTATCTTTTTTGATAACTTTTGGTTGAAAATCTACTTTATTCAATATTAGAATGACCACTCCAGCTTTCTTCTTGGGGCCATTTGCTTGGAAGGTTTTTTCCCCACCCTTTTACTCTGAGATAGTATCTGTCTTTGTCTCTGAGTTCAGTTTCTTGTATGCAACAAATTGCTGGGTTTTGTTTATGTATCCAGTCTGAAAGCCTATGTCTTTTTATTGGAGAATTGAGTCCATTTATGTTAACAGATATCAAGGAATAGTGGTTGCTGTTTTCTGCTATTTTTGCTTTTGGAGGTTGAATTGTGGCTGTATGTTTTCCTTCTTTTGGTTTTCTTGCTTAGGAGTTTCTTGTTTTTATTAGGATGTAGTTCTCCTCATTGTAATCGGTTTTCCACCCATAATTTGTTGTAGTGTTGGGTTTGTTGTCAGATATTGTGTAAATTTAGTTTTGTCTTGGAGTATAGGAGTCTCTCCATCTATGGTGATTGAGAGTTTTGCTGGTCTGGCACCTTTGCTCTCTTAGGGTCTGCATGATATCTTTCCAGGCTCTTCTAGCTTTCATAGTCTCTGTTGAAAAATCGGGTGTGATTCTAATTGGTCTGCCTTTAGATGTTAAATGGCCTTTTTCCCTTTCTGCTTTTAATATTTTTTCTTTACTTTGGGCACTTGGCGTTTTGACTATTATGTGTCGGGAGGAGTTTCTTTTCTGATCCAATCTATTTGGAGATCGGTAGACTTGTTTTATGCTCATGGTCATCTCATTCTTAAGGGTAGGGAAGTTTTCTTCTATAATTTTGTTGAAGATATTTACTGTGCCTCTTAATTGATTCTTCGCCCTCTTCTATTCCTATTATCCTTAGGTTTGGTCTTCTCATTGTGTCCTGGATCTCCTGGACATTTTGGGTTAGGAGCTTTTTGGTTTTTGCATGTTCTCTGACTGTTTTTTTCTATGTTTTCAATGTTGTCTTCAGCCCCCGAGATTCTTTATTCTGTCTCTTGTAGTCTATTGGAAATGCTTGCATCTGTGACTCCTGATTTCTTTTTTAGGTGTTCTACCTCTAGTGTTATCTCTTTTAGTGTTTTCTTTATTGTGTCAATTTCCTTTTTAAATACCTTCTTCCATTCCTTCATCTCTTTGCTTCTATTTTCTTCTAGTTCTTTGAGTTCTTTGAGTGTTTTTCTTGTTTTCTGTTTAAAAGCTTCTAATTCTTTATTCTTTTTCTCCCGTTCTTTTTTAAGGATTTCTATCATCGTCTTGAGGTATGATTTTAGGTCTGTGTCTTCTTTTTCTGCTGTCTTTGGCATTCTGCTGTTTGCTGTGATGGGAGAGCTGGGTACTGGTGTTGCCAGGTTCTCTTGGTTTCCCTGGGGTATGTTCTTTCCCTTTCCTCTTGCCATCTTGTTGTCAGTCTTGTGTCCCTGGCTCACTGCTGGCTCACTGCTGGCTCACTGCTGGCTTACTGCTGGCTCACTGCTGGCTCATGGCTGGTTCACTGCTGTTCCTGGTGGTGGGTGGTCTGAGTGTGCACTCCTCACACCATGTTGTCCCACTGTGAATAGCCAAATGCAGTGTTACTGGTTCACTGGAGCAAGCTGGGGCAGGGAGGGGGAAGCAGGGGACTGCAAGCTGGCTCACCTCTGGCTCACTGCTGTTCCTGCCTGTGGTTCCTCACTCCCTGTTGTCTGGCTGGGAATAGCCAGATGCAGTGTTACTGGTTCCCTGGAGCCACCTGGGGCGGGGAGGGGGAAGCAGGGGACTGCAAGCTGGCGCTGGCTCACCCCTGGCTCACTGCTCCATAATCATCTTTCTATTTATCTGTCCGATAAAATAAAAGTTAGTTTGAGAAGAAATAACTTAGAATGCTAAATTTACCTTTACTTTGTTTCTACTATGTTAGAATGAATGTAGGATAAAACTAGCTTCCAAGTACAATTTGCGGGGATAGCCAGTCTTTCTTCCTTCAGTCTCTCTTTCCTTATCATATATTTTCCTTCTTAAATATCTTTTATTTATAGTATGAATGTGTGTGCCTAACTCAAGAGATACAACTTGTTTTCAAGAAGTTCGAAGAAAACCGTTCTCTTTTCACAGAATTGGAGTTCCTCAGAATAAAATGTTATTTAGGCATGGAAGGACTGGCGCAGACATTATATCAAAGCAGGGGACTTCAGAGTGTCACATATGCAGGAATAAAATGTGGTTCTAGTTACTGAGGTTTTCAAATTCTCATGAACGGACCTCTTCTCAGCCAAACCTAAAAGTTCTGATTTACAAAATTAATTTCATTACAAGGTAATATAAACAGATTTGGATTTTTTAAAGACATTACAACCCAGAGTCGACACAGAATGAATAAAAGATGCTCAGATATAAAATAATGTACATGCTTGAATTATGGGCTTCTCCAAGGAGTGACTTCATTCACTGTCTTTACATTGGTATAAATGAATCCTATTTGGTTTGAAGGTAATATTGACCAAGAGTTAATAAAGAACCTAAGTGATAGTGAATGAGAACACTGAGGTCCACATGGCAAAATTATAATTGATAAGGTCAAAGTAGAGATGGAGGAAAGAAGTTTAGCTTCATTACAATCAAATTTAATGATTTTGTTTGTGAGATTCCTAGGGGGGTAAAATGGGACCTTATTTAAATATTAGAATAAATTCAGCCCTTACACATAGCTCACTGCTATTTCAGCATTATATTTGTATGTAAAAAGAATATTAATGCTACATTAGCAGCCTTTACAGAGGTTATTGATCATTGTGCTGGAATTTTTTTTGTTGGCCAGGGAGAAGCTTTAACTTGACATGGGAGATATGGGGTGCTCTTCCTTCCTGATTAATTTGCTTCAGTGGGATCAAAAGGGTAGCCAGAGAATGGCCAAATTTTCAGTCTAAGAAGAGTAATCAAAACCTATATTCTGATCTGCTAAGTAGTATTTCTTTGTCTGTGGGAAGATATTCTAAAACTCCAAATTAAAACCTCAAACAACAAATAAATTCTAAATTTTTTATGCACACACATATATACATGTTTTTATGTAGTTTATCAGCTTATCACACTCAAAATTAGTACAAACAAACTACAAAATCGAATAATTGCAAAAATGTACGCCCACAACTTCATGGAAGTAAGTTTGGAAGTACATTTGGGGAAATAGAAGAGGAGGGAAAGGGCCTAACATTTGAAATGTAAATACAGATAGAATCCAATAAAAATAACTTAATTAAACCCCTCTCTCTCTCTCTCTCTCTCTCTCTCTCTCTCTCTCTCTTCCTCTCTCTCTGTGTATCTATCTCACTCTGTTCCTCTTCCCTCCCTCCTTTTCTTTCTCCATCTCCTCTCCTCTCTCCTCTCTTTTACTGTGTCTATGTGTGTTTGTGTGTCTGTTGGTCCTGCACCCCCTTGTTTGTATGTGTTGTATGCAGTCATTTTACATGTGTGCGAATGGAAATATATGTCCAGTGATTTCCATGACACTTTTCCACTCTGTTCAACAGATTTCTTAACAACTCATACATCCATTTAATAGTCATCCATCCATTTAATAGAGTCAAGTTCCTTATGTGGATCCTGTCACTACTACCACTTGCTGGAATTCTAAGTAGTCTATACCTGCTCAGCATTTATGTGGGTGACAGTGTTCCCAGACCCAAACTAAGGTCTTCAAACTTGTACAGAAAGTGTTTATCTGCAAGGCCATACCACTGCATTTTATCTCTGTTCCTCTTGACTGTGAACACCATGTGATATGCCTCAAACTCCTGCTACCTTGAATTCCAAAATAAACTTTTCTTTCCTTAAGTTTTTTTTTTTTTTTTTTTTTTTTTTTTTTTTTTTTTTTTTTTTTTAGTGGATGTTTTTACATAAACAGGAAAAATAATGATGTACTAGCAGCAAAGTGGTAACATTTAGAACATTAGAACCAAATGGTGATTATCACTTGAAAACATGTACCCTTCCCCTACCTCCTTATGGAATGTGAGGAGGTAAGACAGAGACGATACAAATAATAAAAGTTCTTTCTACGTTTACAGGGGACACAGGGTAGACCAATGGCACTTACCTTTGGTGGCTCACCAATACCTGTTAACGTCTGTTCCCTGGAGGCTCAAAGTTCCTTAGGCCCTTCAGGCTCCTGGATGCATGTGGAAGACACGCACGCATACACGCATGAAAGCACACATGCACACAGACACACACACACACACACACACACACACACACACACACACACACACGCCAAATAAAAACAACAAAATAAATATTTACAAACAGAAAAATGACAGTATACATTTGCTCATAGAATTCCTCTGATGCTGAGATTAAATAAACAGCAGTGGAACATCTATTAGTTCCTGTTTTCCCTATTTAGACTGTCATCTTAAAAAGCCTGTTCACATTCTAAATGTATATTAACATAAGGCATTTTCCTAATGGGCACATATGCCTAATCTTTATTAAAATTATAGAAAGAATTGCTTTTTACATGACTAAGATTATTCTGTTATATAAATCTGATTTACAGTGCCATTTGCTCAATGAAAACCACATGTAAATACATTAACAAAATTAAACATTAAGTAAAAATAAATATAAGAAATTGTTTTTCCAGCGAAAAGGTTAGGCATGGTAATGATGATTTTGCAATATTTGCATGTAACAAGTGTTTGTCTTAAAATAATTAAAATGGTTTCAAAGGGACCATTAAAGCTTATTTTGATCTATGAAAGGTATTTTTTCTTTAATTCAGAGCCAGTCAGAATACATATTTATTGTGAGATTAGTATGGATTGTTTTGTCTTGTGGATGAAAGCTATTAATTTAGAACTAAGTGGATGCGAACATAGAAGTACTGTGCATACAGAGGGATAAGAGTTGGGTCCCCTGGGCATTTTAAGTATATTAATCTCATTTAATACAGAAGTTAAAACGTACAAATGAAATTGTCCAAATCACCACTGAGTGCAGAATAGGTAAATATTTTCAGATCATAAATATATAGTCCTGTCATTTACACAGAAAGTTTAGTGGAAAAGCAGGCACTTGCCTCATACTACCATTGGCAGTTTCAGCTGCCAGGGCCTCAGAGGATGGAAATTCCTTTAGAGCTAAGGATTTCAGCATAATTTTTAAAACTATTTTATTGGATATTCTTTGTATTTACATTTCAAATGCTATCCCCTTTCTTCTTCCCCTGCCCGGAGCCTTCCCACTCCCAACCCCTTTCCCCCTCCACTTGCTACTTTGAAGGTGCAACAGCTCTCAATCACCCTCTCCACTACAGTGCCTTGGCATTCCCCTACACTGGAAAAACATGCTTTCACTGAACCAAAGGCTTCTTGTTGCATTGATGCCAGACAATGCTATCCTCTGCTACATATGCAACTGGGGACATGGGTCTATCCATGTGTACTCAATTGTTGGTGTTTTATTCACTGGGAGTTTTAGAGAATTTGGTTGGTTGATAATGTTGTTTTTCCCAAAAGGGTGCAAACCCTTTCAGCTCCTTCAGTCCTTTCCCCAGTACCTTCATTGGGGTCCCCATTTTCAGTCCGATGGTTAGCTGCAAGCATCCTCAGCTGAATCTATATGACTTTGGCAGAACCTCTGAAGAGGCATCCAAATCTGGTTCCTGCCAGTAAGCACTTCTTAGCATTAGCAATAGTGCTTGGGGTTTGGGGCTGTATATGTAATGGATCCCCAGGTGAGGCAGTCTCTGAATGATTTTTTCTTCAATCCCTCCCCCTCTATTTGTCCCTGTATTTCCTCCTGTGAGCATTTTGTTCTAGCTTATAAGAAAGACTGAGGCACCCACATTCTGGCCTTTCTTCCTTTGGAGCTTCTTAATGTCTGTGAATTGATTCTTGCGTATTCACAGCTTTTTGGGGCTAGTGTCTGCTTATCAGTGAGTTCATACCACCAAACACGTGTGTTCTTTTGTGACTGGGTTACCTCACTCAGGATGATAGCTTCTAGTTCCATTCATTTGCTTAGGTATTTCATAAGTCAACAGGTCCTTTCTGGCTCAGAGACAGAGCCAGGTCACTGGCATCAGGACTCTGGGCCTCTCTTGGGACAGCTGAGCACTCAGAATAATTACAACAATGGTGGACACAGAACAGAAAAAGATAAAGCCTTCAACTAATGTGTAGTGTGTATGTGTAAAATGCTATATCCAATTCACACCAAGAAAACTGGATTATTATAATTTAGATATGTTATTTTAAACATTATTTGGAATTTTACTTTAGAATGCAAAAAAAATTTAAAGTATTATATCTATATTTTAAAAACACAAGAGAAATAATATGTTAAGTGAATAAAATACGTTTATAACATTACTTTAGTCAATGTATTTTTTCTCTTATTGGATATTTTCTTCATTTATATTTTAAATGTTATTGTGTTCTTAATTTCCCCTCAAGAAAACACACTATCTCATCCCCTCCCTCTGCATCTATGAGGGTGCTCCACCATCCACCAACACACCTACTTTCTACCACCTCCCTGCCCTGGCATTACCATATATCGGGGCATATAACCTGCACAGGACCAAGGGCCTCTACTCTCATTGCTGCCCAACAAGGCCATCCTCCACTACATATGTAGCTGGATCCATGAGTCACTTCATGTGTGCTCTTTGGCTGGTGGTTTAGTACTTGTGGACTCTAGGCTGGTCTGCTTGATTGATATGGTTGTCTTTTTATGGGGTTGAAAACACCTTCAGCGCCTTCAGTGCTTTTTCTAACTTCTTTATTGGAGACTCTGTTCTCAGTCCAATGGTTGGCTGCAATATCCACCTCTATATTTGTCAGTCTCTGGCAGAGCCTCTCAGCAGTCAGCTGTATTAGGCTCTTATCAACATACACTTCTTGGCATCCACAACAGTGTTTAGGTTTGGTGATTGTATATAGAATATATCCCCAGGTGGGGCAGTCTCTGGATGGTCTTTTGTTCAGTCTGTACTACATACTTTATATCTATATTTCCTCTTGTGAGTAGTTTGTTCCCCCTTCTAAGAAGGACTAAAGCATCCATTTTGTCTTTCTTCTTCTTGAGTTTAATGTGGTCTGTAAATTGTATCTTGAGTATTCCAAGCTTTTGGGTAATAACCACATATTAATGAGTGAAAAAGATGTATGTTCTTTTGTGATTGTGTTACCTCCATTAAGATGATATTTTATACCTCCATCCATTTGCTTAGAGATTTTATGAAGTCATTTTTACTATATGGAAGATATTTTCATCTTCTGAAATCTTTGATTTCTATTTTCAGAGAATTGAATTTCTTTTCATTCAGATCTTTTACTTACTTGGTTAGAGTCACATTAAGGTATTTTATATTATTTGTCACTATTATGAAGGTTGTATTCCCTCCATAATTTCTTTCTCAGTTGGATTATCCTTTGAGTAGAGAAAAGTTACTGAGTTCTTTGGGTTAATTTTATATTCAGTCACTTTGCTGAAGTTGTTTATCAGCTGTAGGAGTTCTCTGGTGGAACTTTTGGGGGTCAATTAAGTATACTATCATATATGTAAATAGTGATGTTTTGACTTATTCATTTCCAAAATATATTTGGTTGAATTCTTTTTGTTGTCTATTTTTTCTGAGTAGGACATCCAGTACTTTAGTGACTAAGTAGTTAGAAAGTGGGCAGCCTTGTCTAGTCTCTGATTTTAGTGTAATTGCTTCAAGTTTCTCTCCTTTTAGTTTGATGTTGGCTACCGCTTTACTGTATATTGCTTTTATTATGTTTAGGTATGTGCCTTGAATACTTGATCTTTCCAAGACTTTTTCATGAAAGGGTGTTGAATTTTTTCAAATGGTTTCTCAGCATCTAATGAGATGATCATGTGGGTTTTTTCTTTGAGTTTGTTTACATCGTGAATTACCTTGATGGGTTTCTATATATTGAACCATCCCTCAACCCTGGGAGGAAACCTACTTGATTATAATGGATGATGGTTTTGATGTGTTCTTGAATTCGGTTTGCAAGAATTTTATTGAGTACTTTTGCATCAATATTCATAAGAGAAATTGTTATGAAGTTTTCTTTCTTTGTTAGGTCTTTGAGTGTTTTAAGTATAAGTGTAATTGTTGCTTCATAGAAATAAATAGCTAGTGTTCTTCCAGTTCTTATTTTGTGGAATAGTTTTAAAAGTATTGGCATTAAGTCTTCTTTGGAAGTCTTTTAGAATTCTGCACTAATTTTATCTTGTTCTGGGCTTTTTTTTTGTTGTGAGACTATTAATGACTGCTTTTATTTCTTTAAGGTTTAAAGAACTTTACGGATATTTTTCCTGAACCCAATTTTACTTTGGTACCTGGTATCTGTCTAGAAAACTGTCCATTTCGCCCAGATTTTCCAGATTTGTTGAGTATATTCATTTGTAGTAGGTTCTGATAATTTCTTGAATTTTCTCAGTTTCTGAAGATAATCTATAATCACCGAAGATAAACTGAAAGTGTCTTCCCTAATTATGCCATCTATTCTTTCTATTCTGCCTCTTTAGAATAGATTCTTCATCAGAATTGGGCATGTGCATCATGCTTTATTAACTCACTTCTATTTAACATGCTTCTCCATTCACAGTATCAGAAAAAAAAATTTAAGCAGCAACAGTGATTTGGGAAAAAGAAAAATTGTAATAAATTAAAAAGTGTCCAAACTCTTGATTATCTGAAAAAGTACTGTTTTTGAGGGTTGGAATCTAATACCTTGTGATGCACACTGTCATGACAGATGTATTCACATTTTATGACTTGTAGTCCCTGATGCCATCTACCATGTACAGAAATCACATTTTTACATTTCTTCTTGACTTCATTGATGACTTTGGTAATTCTTCTTAGAAATAATAAATCATTGAGCTTGGACTCTATGAAGAATAGTGTTACTTTTGCTTCATCATGATTTGTTCAGGAAAACTAATTTGGGAAGCAGGAGAACCCAAGTTACTGGATCATGAGCATTTGTACACACACATTGTTAGAGTATAATATTCAAGTCAGGAACAGCATTCATTTTCCAATTTTTTATATTGATTACATTTCTTGTAATGATGATGTGCTTATTTTTCCTAAGAACCCTTGTCTTAGCATTGTTTTTCCTTTTTGCTTTGTTTTTGTTGTTTTTTGTTTTGTTTTTGTTTTGTTTGATATTTTCTTTACTTACATTTCAAATGTTATTCTTTTTTTCTGGTTTTGCCTCTGGAATCACACTATCCTTTCTATCCTCTCCCTGTCTCTATGAAGTGATCTTCCAAACACCTACTTCCTTCTCTCTCTCCACCCTGGCATTCACTAGAATATTAAGCCTTCACAAGATCAAGGGCATCTCCTCTCCTTGATGGCTGATAAGGCCATCTTCTGCTACTATTCTCCTCAAGCCATGGGTCCATCCATGTGTACTCTTCGGTTGGTGGTTTAGTTTCTGGGAGCTCTGGAAAATCAGGTTGGTTTATATGGTTGTTCTTCCTCTTGGGTTGAAAACCCCTTCACCTCCTTCAGTCCTTTTTTTAACTCCTCCATTTGGCAGCCTATTCTTAGTCCAATGTTTCATTGAGAACATCTGACTCTTTATTTCTCAAGCTCTGGCAGAGGCTTTCATGAGAAAACTATATCAGGCATGTGCCAGCATCTACAATATTGTCTGTGTTCAGTGACTGTATATGGGATGGTTTCATGGGTGGAGCAGTTTCTAGATAGCCTTATTCAGCCTCTGCTCCAAACTTTGTTCCTGTTTCTTCTCCTGTGAATATTCTATTCCTTCTTTAAAGAGGGACTGAAGCATCCACTCTTTGATCTTCCAATGTCTTGAGCTTCATGTGGTCTGTGGGTTGTATCTTAGGTAATTTGAGCTTTTGGCCTAATACCCACTTATCAGTGTGTGTACACCATGTGTGTTCTTTTGTGATTGGGTTATCTCACTCAAGAAGAAATTTTCTAGTTCTGTCAATTTGCCTATGAATTTCATAAAGTTATTATTTTTAATAGCTGAGTAGTATTCCATTGTATAAATATACCACATTTTCTATGTCCATTCTTTTGTTGAAGGACGTCTAGGTTCTTTCCTCATTCTGTCTGATAAAACCAAGACTGCTATGAACATAGTAGAGCATGTATCCCTGTTACATATTGAAGCATCTTTTGGGCGTATGCCTCACAATAGCTGGATCCTCAGGTAGTACTATGTTCAATTTTCTGAGGAACCTCCAGAATTATTTCCAGAGTGGCTGTACCAGCTTGTAATACCACCAACAATGGAGGAATGTTTCTCTTTCTCCACACCCTTGTCAACATATGCTATCACTAGAGTTTTTGATCTTAGTCATTTTGACTTGTGTAAAGTAGAATATAAGACATGGCATCAAATACTGAAGGTTTTATTCATTATCTTTCATCTCTGATGCCCTGAATTCAAACTTTGTACCTTCCGGTTGTTTCATTGAGGATAAGGTTTTCAAGTTCTTGATAGCCCTATGCTGAGGGTCATGATTCTTTCCATATATATTAAGATTTTTAACTACATACTTGACATCTACCATAAGCAGTGTCTTTATATAGAGAGTCTGTTTCATTTTTTTAATCAACATTTTCTCATTGTATATTTACTTAATTTTTAAGGTAATTTTAACCAAAGTTTACTTCAGTGGACATAAGTATGATTACTACTGCTTATTAAAATACATTTAAATAGAATATATATTTTCCTTGATCTTTCATTCTACATGTGTTATTAGAGATTATTCCATGTCTTGTGAGCAGCATGTGTTTGAACTTTTATTTCTTTTTATTTTATTAAGGGGGTGGAATTTAATAATTCTTATTTTTAACTGGAAAACACAATCTACTTTATAGTTTATTGTGATGTTACAACCTTTTAGTACTGCAGTTTTGTTCATCATTTTTAGAAGTATTATGGAATCTCTAGCTCTCTCTCTCTCTCTCTCTCTCTCTCTCTCTCTCTCTCTCTCTCTATCTCTCTATCTCTCTCTCTCTCTCTCTCTTTCTCATTCTTTTATTTTTAGATTTTTTTGGTTGGATGTTTTCTTTACTTATGTTTCAAATGTTGTTCCCTTTCCCGGTTTCCCCTCTGGTATCCCCTATTCCATCCTTCCTCTCCCTGTCTATGAGAGTGTCCACCCAGCCACCTACTCCCTCCCATCTCCGTGCCCTGGCATTTTCTTACCCTGGGATATTGAGCGTTCACCAGGCCAAGGTCCTCTCCTCTCATTGATACCTCATAAGGCCATATACTGCTACATAAGTTGCTGAAACTGTGTGTCCCTCCTTCCATGTGCACTCTTTGGTTGGTGGTTTAGTCTCTAAAAGTGCTAGGGGGTCTGGTTGGTTGATATTTTTGTTCTTCCTGTGGGGTGGCAAACCCCTCTTGTCTTACAATTTTTATTGTGTCAATGTGCTGATTGTATTTTGTAAATTTGACACAAAATATAGACATTTGAGAAGGAATAATCTCATTTGAGAAACTACCTTCATCTCATTGGCCTATAGGAAAATTGGGGAAGTATTTTCTTGATTAATAATTAATGTGTGAAGTTCAAGGAAAAAAAAAACATTATGCTCAATCCTTACACACCAAGAAAACTTTGACTAATTCTGGGTTACATCCTGTTTTATATGTACTTTCTGCTGATTGTAACTAGTAAGACCTTAATGCACACTATCAAACCTTTGGGGAAAAAAAGAAGCCAAGCACTGACAAAAATGTATTCGTATACTTTTATTAAAAAAATGCTTAAAATTTGTTCTTTTATCTTTGTTTTTTTTTAAAATAAAGTTGTTCAAAATATAATAAAGTTGTATGAAAAGCTAAAAAAAGTAATAATTAATGTGAGAAGGCCAAGATTACTACATAAGATGAGCTTTATTCTGAAAGTGTCTGGGCAAGCCAGAGAAAGCAGCCCAGGAACCAGTATTTCTCCATGGCCTCTGCTTCACATTCATTCTCCAGGTTCCTCTATGACTTTCTGCACTGAGTTCCTGGAATGATGGATTGCGTGGAAGTGAATGTCACATTGGTTTTAATCCATTTTGATCATATCAACAGAAAACAAATTTGAAGAGTCAATTATAAGATTTTACTCTGTTATATCCATGAGTCCTATGAAACTCATTCTTTGTTTTAATCATATATTTTAAAAAGGGAATACAAATAAAATACCTTAGTAGACTTGCATGTTTAACAATATATATATTTAAAATTTTCCAATTTAAGTAAGTAACTATAAAGAGAATATGATATAATGAGAGCAGTGTGCATGGTATTTCTTATTGTATAAGAAGGAAAGATAAATTTGTATCATTTGCCATGCTTCCTTTGCTGATTTTGAGATTTTATTAAAGGTGAATAAGATGGTAGAACCCTAATTTCCAAATGAGAGCTAATATCCTCTCTAAAATCTTTGGGGGCATTAAACAATTATCAGTATTCTTTGAGATATAAGTATAATAAATAACACCTTACTCTTTTTCCTAATTTTATTGTACCCCAGGAAGAATAATAAAGTCTAATATTTTCATATTGTTTATATCCCTAATTCCTTTTTACTACAGGAACCTAAACTCTATCAATATTATCATCTAGCAGATTTTTGTTATCAAAATATTTGAGTTGCTTAAAACAGGTAAAAAGGGGTTTCAAGCACTTTGATAAAAATTACCTATTTGAAAATTGCCTTTCTTATATTTAAAATAGAATATTAATTTATGTATATGAAAGAAACTCATTAATTCAAATTTGTGAGACTGCTTATATAAAAATGTAAGTTTTAAAATCTGTGTAAACTTCTTATTCACAATATGACCAATATCTATGTGATGTTAACCAGCATATGATAAATATCAATTAATGTGTTCTATTTTCAAGAACTTTCAGTCTTTATAGAGAGTAAATATGTTTTCTTCCTAAAAAAGAAATGTATTTAATTATAATAAAATAAAAATATTTAAAGTGAGGTAACAAAAGGTAAACACTTAATTACAAACTGCGGTTATGCTCCATTCATCTTCAAACTTTCATTTTGCTGGGATTTTTTACGTTTCCTTGCCTTCCTCTAATGTACCCATTTAATGATCATGTACTTACCAAACTGGTGGCCTGAGGTATCTATCTTCCAGAAACAGTGTAGGTTAGATTACGAATCGGTCCAACCAGGGCTATAAGTCTGAGCCTGTCACCAGAGAGCATCACAAAGTCCTATCCAAAAGCACTGACCTAAGGACAGGGTTCATTGTATATTAATGTTGCTGGATTTCATTATGACAGACCTGAAATACAAAGTGGCCGTCAGCTACTCATAACCCTGTACCCGCTAACGTTAACGAGAAATGATGGGTTCCGAACCTTAGTAACTAAGGCTAGCACTAACCATAATGGTGCCTGAAGGCTTCTAACTACAGGCATTTGTTTTGTCTTCTTAGGTGCATGTCAGGCCTAGACCTCATCTCTCCCTAACCTAGGCTGAAACTTCACTTTGCTGGTGCAAATCTCTTTTCACAAAATGCAGATCTAGATTGTCCTAGAAGCAGGATCCCTTGGGTTTGCTTTGTGTCTCCGTTTCACTATGAGAGCCCAGCACTCTTTAGAGGATTTCTTCTGCTATTCTTTCTCCATCTTACCCACCATCATATGGAGACTTTTCTCTGAGTTTCTATTCACCCACTCACAATCCTCCTTATAGACTGAGTTCTTCACTGACTTGAGTCCAGAGGATTCATCTACTCTGTTAGCAATGCGGCAACAGTGGAGTGACTTTATTCAGCACAGTTTTCATGCTGGGCAAGGCATTGAGTTCTGTGTTTCTCAAAGGAGCTCCCTTTCCCATGATGCACTGCTTTGCAGCTTGGCGATGATTAAAGTGAGCAAGGCTTTCTTCTTGTCTACAGTGGGGCCCCGCTTTATGGTTCTGCTAAAGCACGGCTGTGCATCCGAAGTTCCATTAATACGTGTCTAATTTTCTTGGTTCGTGTGAATGTATTTATTTGCAAAGTGGTTTTTCCAATTAATGTTTTCCAAAATATACATCTCTTGGTGATGTTATTTCTATGATCTTGCTCTGCGTCAGTTGCAGACTTTTTAAAAATCTGTCTTATCATATGTTGTGTTTTAAACTCTGGAGCAGTAGCTGGCAAGACAAGGCAGTTAGAAACTAAACCCTGAGTAAATCACTAAAGAAGGAGTGGAAGGAGAATGGTTTTTTTAGAGGAGAGGCAAAAAAAATTGGACCAGATATAATAAAATATCAAAACACTAAATTATCTTTGACCGATTGTACTGCTTATAAAATCCTGTAGGCTTTTCATGTAGATTCAAGATCAACCCTGTTATAGACCTTAATTATAGCAGCATGCAATCATAATCCAACTGATATAAAACAAAATCACACCAGACAAGTAAGTACCAAATGCTGGAATTCCATTTTCCAGGCCTAAAAAAAATGAATTTTATGTTAGCAGCAGATTAAAAGAAAAGTAGGAGGCATAAAATGAAATACAAAACCAGGTCTTCGCTTGACTTATCCATTTACAGATTTATGTGTGGTGCAGAAGTTCCTAATGTTAAAATGTCTGATAAACTCTGGAGTTTCTGTGCCCTACATGTTGTCCTAACACCAGCAATTGGAGTGTTCAGAAAAAATTACAGTGAGGCACAATTAGACCCACTGCCAGCTCCTAGCCCCGAGCAAAATATGTGCAGTCTAATCAATAACAGATGGATAATGACTGGGGGATCTTTGTTTCTAAATGAAAAAGAAAGACTTGATTTTCCCAAGAGGCTGATAGCACTGATGGTTTCAGCCATTAGGTATTACTGTTAATCCCTGCAGCTAGAATGTGCATAGCATATGGTGTAATACTCATCATCAACGGCATCAATTTCTAAAAATGCTAAGCATGAGAAACCTGTCTATCCCACCTCTCTTTTGCAAATGCCAGCTTAATCAATAAAAAATTCCATTTATAAGAACATTATTGATAAAATATAAAATTCAACTGAAGGTCTGAAACTTAACAATGGCTATTCTAGCATTATAAAAGTCCCATGAGATACATGAGATACATGAGATTGTGGATTGTGAGTCTGTTTTTTTTTTCCTGTATTATATTTAAATTTTTTCCAGTTATTTATAATGTAAATTAAAAAATAAAAATATATATTATTGAGGTCCTATTTGGCAGCTATTATGCTGTCATTACATGTCACTGCTCAGGTGTTTAGAATATGTTGACCTAATCTTCAGAAAGAGCTCATAAGCCATTCATATTACATTTAATTTTGGCCACCAGACATTCAGTATGGGTATCCCATAAAGGGTTAAAATATAGACTGAAAACATTAAAAGATCCTCAGTATGGTATCCTCAGTTACCTGTATTTGGCAAAATGCTTGTGAAATTTTCAAAAAAAAATACAAACAGTTGTGAATGCACAACACACCCAAGTTGGTGTGTGAAACACAACAGGGAGTTATTAAATGATATAAATTAGAAAAAGATCAATTATTATTTTTAATGCTAAATGAGCATTTTGAGTATAAACATGGATTGATTTCACTTGACAGCTTCTATATTAATGGAGATAGAATATTTGTATCTATTTGAGTAATGTGAATTTACTTGTAATAAATTAGAGAGCTATTAATTGACATTGGTAGGACTAAATACATTGCTGGTGACTACAGATGTTATGTACTCTGCTTATACTACTTCGACTTTAAACAACAACAGCAGCAACAGCAGCAACAACAGCAATCCATTCTGAAGCTGAGTTAAAAGCAGTAGTAATTGCTGCGAAATTGTGGGCATAGCAATACAACCACACACCATGGACAGTAATGTCTGCTGAATTGTGTGAGCCCTGTTTTCTGACAAGCAATAGTCAAAATCAGCCAAGTATAAAAACGTTGAAGCTTGGTCCATGGGAGCAGAGAGGGTAGGAATGACGATGATGGTTTGCCTTCCCATGCTTGAATAGACTTGCTATCAATCGCTGCATTAATTCTGTCTGGCTCCTGGAAACAGTCATTTGCTTAATAGTTCTTTTGTGAGCAGGGAGTCTGGCCCAATCTCAAATGACTCATTCCCCAGCTATGGGAAAGTTTAGGCATGAGCGAAAAAATTCTAACTTCATTTTTCACAAATAATATGAGGAAGGAAGTAGTCACAGCCAGCTGCCCTTTTCAGGATAGGATGGAACAGTGTTTCCTTCTGACACTGCTCAATAAGGCACAGAACATGGTTCCCCTGTGCAGGTGTCTCCCTGAGTTGGTGTAAACCAAGCAAATAATTCAAGCCAAAAAGAAAGCATGCAGAGTTGTTGTTATATTGTGATGCTTTTCATGAGAAAATTTAGAAATTTTCTAAAAATATACCTTAACATAGTAATTATAGTGGTTAAAAATTATTTGGTGAATAATAAAAATAAATGTTCAATTCCATGTTTGTTATCAATTCATTTCTTTACTGTTCTTGAGGTTTAAAGTAATCTATCCTGTGACTGTTCCCTGTCGTTAATTATACTATATAGAAATATTCATAGAAATACATAAACATTCCGTTGTATTCATTGTCAGGTGATTAAACAAGAAGAACTGAACAAGGCGCTTTCTGACTGTACGCTGTATGATCTTCTTAAGTATGATGACTTCAATGCAGACAAGCACCTTGCTCTTGAAGAATTCTACAGAGCATTCCGTGAGTGAACACACAATCCTTATCTCATTTTGCTCTTTTCTTTTCCTGCTGCTTTATACAATATGGTTTGTAAACTTGATCTTCAGTACAAGCTGTTTCTTAGGAGAAGTGTTATAACAGAAAAAATTTAAGATTTTTGCCTCCTACAGTATATTTACAAAGCTAGGGGACTGTGTATTTCAGAAAGAACTCTATAGTCATGCTGGTGTCCATAGGGTGGCGGATGTCCTTGGTATGAGAGCTAGTTTATAATGCTGCCTTAGAGGCTCCTCTAGAGGAGAAACACTGACCTGTGGCCATCACACATCAAAAACAAATTAATTACTTGTTCAGTGACATATACAACTTCATTACAAAAGCAAAAATTAATTAACAGGTGAGGTTATACTGATCTTCCTGGGAACTATGGTACTGTCAGACTTTTAGCTTTCATTACAATAAAACATTATATTCATCTAAGGGACTCTAGAACAATTTATATTTGTTTCAGCCATTAACTATACCATAGAATTATGAACAGTGTTTTCTACATAAAACAAAATACGACAATTTCATCAATATAATACTGAAAGAAAACTGACTAGAGAAGCATGACCTAAACAATTAAATAAAATCAAAAGTTTCTTTGAGAATGAGAAATGTGCTGTGTTCAAGTAAATCAGTGCTATACTTCCCAGATAAAATAATATGATTTGTAAGGTTAAACGTGCATTGCAGCATTTGTTGAAGCTGTCATTTTCCATTGAACGTTTTTCAGCTAATATGTCAAAGATCAAGTGACCATAGATGTGTGGGTAAATTTCTGGGTCTTCATTTGTGTTCCATTGATCAACTAGCCTTTCTCTGTACCAATACAATGAGGTTTTTGTCATGCTTGATCTGTAATACAGCTCGAGATCAGGGATGGTTATTTCCCCAAAAGTTCTTTTATTGTTGAGATTCATTTTTGCTATCCTGGGTTTTTTTCTTTTTTTAATTCCAAATGGATTTGCAAATTGCTCTTTCTAACTCTATGAAATATTGAGTTGGAAATTTGATGGGGAATGCATTGAATCTATAGCTTGTTTTTGGTAAGATGGCCATTTTTACTATACCAATCCTTCCAATCCATGAGCATGAGAGATGTTTTCATCTTCTGAGATCTTCTTCAGTTTCTTTCTTCAGGGATTGAAGTTCTTGTTATACAGATTTTCACTTGTTTGTTTAGTGTCATCCCAAGGTATTTTATATTCTTTGTGACTATTGTGAAGGGTGTGGATTTCCTAATTTCCTTCTCAGCCTGAGTATGCTTTGAATAAAGGAAGGGTACTGATTTGTTTAAGTTAATTTTATATCCAGCCACTTTGCTGAAGTTGTTTATCAGCTCTAGGACTTCTCTGGTATAATTTTTGGGGTCACTTAAATATACTATAATATCATCTGCAAACAGTGATCTTTTCACTTTTTCCTTTCCAATTTGTATCCCTTTGACTTCCTTTTGCTGTCTAATTGCTTTGACAAGGACTTTCAGTACTATATTGACTAGGTATAGAGAGATTCAGCAGCCATGTCTAGTCCCTGATTTTAGAGTTGAATTTTGTCAAATGCTTTCTCAGCATCTAATGAGATGATCATGTGGGTATTCTTTTGAGTTTGTTTATATAGTGGATTGCTTTGATAGATTTCTGTATATTGAACTATCCCTGCATCCAAAAAATTGTGGTGAATGATTGTTTTCATGTGTTCTTGGATTCTGTTCACAAGAATTTAATTGAGTATTTTTATATCAGTGTTCATAAATAAAATTGTTATGAAGTCATTTCTTTGTAGGGTCTTTATGTGGTTCAGAAATGAGCATAATTATGGTTTTGAAGAATGAGTTGGGTAGTGTTTCTTCTGTTTCTATTTTGTGGAATAGTTTAGAGAGCATTGGTATTGGATCTTCTATAAGATCTGATAGAATTCTGCACTAAACCCATCTGTTCCTGGACTTTCTTTGGTTGGGAGGCTTTTGATGACTTCTTCTATTTCTTTAGTGATTATAGAATTATTTATATGCTTTATCTGATCCTGATTTAACTTTGTTACCTGATATCTGTCTAGAAAATTTTCCATTTCCTCCAGATTTTCGTCTTTTGTTGAGCATATGCTTTGTAGTAGGATCTGATGATTTCTTAAATTTCCTCAGTTTCTGTTGTTATATCTCCCCTTTCATTTCTTATTTTGTTAATTTAAATATTCTTCTGTGTCCTCTGGTCAGTCTGACTAAGGGTTTATTAATCTTGTTGATTTCTCAAAGAACCACCTTTGATTTTGTTGATTCTTTGTTTCCTTTTGTTTCTACTTGTTGATTTCAGCTCTGATTTTGAATATTTACTGCTGTCTACTCCTTCTGGGTATATCTGCTTCTTTTTGTTCTAGAGCATTCACGTGTGCTATCAAGTTGTTAGTGTATACTCTAGTTTCTTTTTGGAGGCAGTCAGAGCTGAGGTTTCCTCTTAGTGCTGCTTTCATTGTATCCCATAATTTTAAGTATGTTGTACCTTCCTTTTCCTTAAATTCTAAAAGAATCTTTAATTTCTTTCCTTATTTCTTCCTTGACCAAGTTTCCATTTAGTAGAGTATTGTTCAGCTTCCATGTGTATATTGGCTTTTGTTGTTTTTGTTTTTATTGAAGACCAGCTTTAGTCCATGGTGATTTGATAGAATGCATGGGATTATTTTGATCTTCTTGTATTTGTTGAGGCCTGTTTTGACACTAACTTATTGAGAAGGTACTGTGAGGTGCTGAGAAGAAGGTATATTCTTTTGTTTTAGGATGAAATGTTTTATAGATGCCTGTTAATTCCATTTGGTTCATAATTTCTGTTTGTCTCAATGTGCTCTGTTCAGTTTCTGCTTCTGTAGTTCAATTTTGTATTAGTCTCCATCAAACAAATGCAAACATTTTAAAATTTGTTATATTTTAGAGGGTTAAACCTTCAAAGTCACAATTAACTAGTATTTATTAGTTCAAAATAATCAACAGGTGAGAAACCTCTCTCTCTTCCTCTCTGTCTCTTCTTCTCTCCCTCTCTCCCTCTCTCCCTCTCTCCCTCCCCACGCCCCCTCTGTCTCTTTCTCTCTCTCTCTCATACACACACACACACACACACACACACACACACACACACACACATACACTTATGTAAAATGATCTTGTTAACTCACTGGCTGATAGTTAATACAGAGACTTTTAACCACAAAATTTAGATTAATATAAATAAAGTTGTAAAGAAAAAAGATTCAGAGAAACCTATGATTCTAGTAGTGACAAAATAAGTGTATGAATAGATGACATACCAACTTTGAACATATTTAAAATGATTGTTTAATAGCTTTTGTGTTTCTTTTTTGAAAATGATACATAATATTCTTAAATATTTAAAATTATAGAACATCAATATAAAAGTTAAAACTATGTGTGATTATGTGCAAAATTGTATTGCTTTTCATAGTATATACCTCCAATGAATGTGGATTTCATAATAATAGTATAAGAAAACATTTTTTCCAAAGAAATCACAATTAATATGATAAAATTTGACCTACTAGAACTATTTAATAAATGCAGCAGAAATGATGGATGGACATCACATTAACCTTTTTATATGCTGAAGCGTTAATTCAGGAAGACCTTTATTATTGAAAAGTAATAGCAGCAAGTATAATAGAATTAAGGCAACCTCACTAAATGGAAAAGAGGAGGAGGGCAGTACCAAGCAGCCATGGAGATGTGCCAGAGAGGCAGGGTCTGGAAAATAACTAACAGGAGTAAACTGCTTTACTCACTGGGTAGTTAATTATACACTCAAGGACTCTGAGATTGAAGGGTAACATCAGAAGTCTAGCTTGGAAAAGGCAATGCTGTTCACTGAAGTGGGGGACATAGAATGAAAAACATGTTTGGGAACACAATGAGATTAAATTTAAATAGATGGCATATTCAAAGAGAAACATTTGACTAATGAATAGGGAAAAGCCTTGTCCCAATATATAATTACTTATGTGCTTTGCCTGAATCCAAAGTGTATGAGTACAAAGAAATGTAATAAGATGTATATTAAGCTACAGAGATTGCCCCAAAGGGTAACATTACAAAATACAGTTCTCTTAACAAATATAGCAGGATATTTGTAACAATACCTTCAAAGATATTTATTCATGTGAGGTTGTATAATGATGTCAGTTATGTTTCAGATGTCTCACTGGATTTAGTCAGTGTTCATTTCTCATGGTCTTAGGGACTATATAATTTCTGCTAACAAATTGCTGTATTTATTAACTGTCCCTTATTGAGAGAGTAGGGGAGGAGAGAGGGGGGAGGAGGGAGGAAGTGACAGAAGGAGGGAGGGAGGGGGAGGAAGAGAGGGAGAGAAAGAGAGAGAATTGGAAAGAAACACAACATATGGTTGTTAAGATTTCAATTGGGCTTATGGTTGTATAAAACCCATCTCAACCTCAGAGTTTTAGAAGGATGTGCATTTTAGAATTCAGGAAATACAGCAATGTAGGGGAAGGAAGAGAGTGGGTAGACCTTAGTAAGTAGAAAGTCACTCACCATCCCAGTGGTGCCAGGTGGTCCTCTGTGGGCCTTTGTTTTGGAGATCTCTGGTCTGGCTAAGTGAGTGGCTTTAGGTAAAGGGGAGAGGACTCAGGCAGCAAGAGAGAATTGCTTCTAACACCTCTGCTGCATGGTACAAATAACTTCATTAATATGTGCAACAGTTGAAAAATCCCAAATTCTATTTTCTTCTTAAACGAATGAGCAATTTAGTGAGGAAGGTATCACCTGGGTGTGAACTCATTTGAGAAAACATCTGCAATGTTTCATCTCCCAACAAAGCCATACAAAGTCAAGGAATGTTTATTTCCTATTTTCCCAAAAACATGGCACAACCAAATCTAAGGAGAAAGTTAATCTAAATAAATAAAGTGCTTTGTAATATTTTCAAAAAAAAAAAAAAAAAAGAAAGAAATAGGTAAAAGCTGGAAGAATCTGAGAAGGAGGATGACCCTGTTGGAGAACTAGCAGACTCAATTAACCTGGACCCCTGAGGGATCACAGACACTAGACCACCAACCAGGCAGCATTTTCCAGCTGATTTGAGCCCCCAATACATATACAGAAAAGGACTGCTGGTTCTGGGTTTTGTTACAGAAGATACACCTAACCTCAAGAGACTGGAGGCCCCAGAGAGTGAGGAGGTCTGATGGAGTGTCAGGGGATGGTGGGGACATCGTTGTGGAGACAGCAGTGGGGGAAGAAGATACAGGACATGTAACAGTCACAGGGTGAACCAGGAAAGGGATAAAATCTAAAGTGGATAAACAAAGTTTAAAAACAATGCATCTTCTATGAGGAGCACAAGGCAGAAAACAGGTCTGGAGTCTTCCAAAAGAAACTACATCACGTGTGTTTCTCATTGATTGTGTAAAGAAAAAAATGATCATGGAAATGGAAGTCATGGTTCCTTTCTTAAAGAGCTTCTGCCAAAAGCTACACAGATCAATAGTCCTAATTTGTTATATTAGTTTTTAAACCTGAAACTTTGTTGGAAAGGCGTTCACTCAGTTCAGTGTTTCTCACTTGCTGTATTCCTGTCCTGCTAATGAAAGGTTGTAATTCTAGTGTGTCCACACAGATGGAAAGGAGATATATGTCCTTTTTTTTTTATAAAGACACTTTTATTGAAATGAATTCTCGTATATGGTTGCTTACATCTTATTGAATTTCTTATGGACATATCTGCAGTTAGCATTCCTTCCTGGGAGTTTAAATTTTGCTTTACCTCATTTCTCTTGCTCTGACTTATACATTGTCTTAAAGTCATATCCAGGAAGAAGAGGTTTATTTCACTGAAAAGTTCAGGTCATAGTCCATTCTGGAAACAAGTCAAGATAGGAACTTGAAGCATCACATCCACAGTCCAAGGCAGAGACAGAATGAGGGCCGAGTGAATATAGCAATGCTTGCTTATTTTTTCTATTTCTATACAGTCCAGGGCTTGCTGATTAGGGAATGGTGCCTTCCAACTTTAATTAATAGTCAAGACAATCCCCAAAGGCATGGTCAAAATCTCACCCGACCTTGACAATTCCTCATTAAGGCTGTTTAATGATTATTGTCTATTTTGTCAAGTTAAGAGTGAAACTAAGAAATACAAGCTTCAGCACAGGGCAGAGAGGTCACAATAATTCTCAGCAGGAAATAAAAATAAAAAAGCACATAAATACATAAAAAAACAGAAACAAAATATTAAACTTTAGTAATGACCAACATTTTCCAAGGCAAGAATGTCTGCTTTTGTCAGACACTGCACTTGCGACCCAAAAAGTCATTGATAATATTAGTCCTAAAATTTTCATCAGACATTCAGTGGTAGAAGCAAAAGTGCTAGTGATTGACAGAGTGACTAAAAAAAGACATATAAAACAGTAAAGTTTACCAGAGAAGTTGCTCTCATATAAGAATGTACCAGAAATGAATAGATTTATAAAAACATCCAGACAGCTAAACTTTATGTACAGCTTTAGAGTCATTATGATTGTGGCCCCTGTGGGAGAGAAAGGGGAATGTGAGCCTTAGGTGCCACTTTAGGAGACACCATTGTGTGATCTCACTCTCCAGTTTCCCTTTGCCCAACTTTATGGTTCTCTACAAGCTGGATGCTGGTGGTAATGGTTTGTCCTTCATCTGCTTTAGCTTCTGCTTCTTTCTCTTCCTCCTCCTCCTCTTCCTCCTCCTCCTCCTCCTCCTCCTCCTTTGTTGTCGTCATCTACATCATCATCATCATCATTATCTTCTTCTTCTTCTTCTTCTTCTAAGTACTAAATGATTCTTATTGTGACTTTATTTGTTTGAATTTTCTGATTTATATAGTATAGAATGCCATTGTTTTAAATACTTGTTGTTTGAAAAAACAAACACGCATTATATTGTTACAACTTATATGGTGAAGGATTTCATGAATCTTCCATAAAATATTAATATATGGAAAAATAAATTATGTCAAATTTTACTTTCACCCTATTTTAAGGATTTACATGATTCCCCACCCCTCTGAAATTTTTAGAACATGAATTAACAAAATGGTTCACACGCAAAAAGGTTTTCTCACTTAGAACATTTTTTTTTCTACACTGGTGTCAAGAGCCTGGGTCTACAAAAACCAAAATAACGATAATTTTTCAGAAATAATGTCAAATGCGGATATATCACAGAGCACATATTATCATAAAGAACATAAGGCAATATTGATATAAAGTATGATTTAAAAGTGAATAGATGCATTAGGTTCTCTCTGTTTTAAAATGGCACTGTCCTGCACTTTGCCTTATAGTTTTGCATTTTAAGCTGATTTATAAAATCTGTTTGAGATGTTCTGCCTCTGCATATTTGTCTACACTCTTTTTAAAAAAAATAATTATTGTTTATTTTAGTTATTTATATTTTAAATGCTATTCTGCTTCCATCTCCTTCAACTGCTTTCATGAGTATGTTCTCACACCCACCTCACCACCCTAGCATTCCCCTACACTGGGGCTTCAATCCTTCACAGGACCTAGGACCAAGACCATCTTCTGCAACATATGCCATTGGAGCCATGGGTCCTTGCATGTGTACTCTTTGGTTGGTGGTTTAGTCCTTGGAAGCACTGGGGGTGGGGAGGAGCTGGTTAGCTGATATTGATTTTTTTCTTGCCATGGAGTTGCAAACCCCTTCAGTTCTTTCAGTATCTCCTCTAACTCCTCCACTGGTGTTTCAGTGCTAGGTCTGATGGTTAGCTGTAAGCATTTGCATCTGTATGGATCAGGCTCTGGCAGAGCCTCTCAGGGGACAACTATACCAGGCTGCTGTCAGCAAGCACTTCTTGGCATCAGAAATAGTGATGGGATTTGGTGTCTGTATATGGGATGTATCCCCAGTGGGAGGGAGGGGTAGCCTCTGGGTGGCTGTTCCTTCAGTCTTTGTTCTGCTGTTTGTCCTTGTATTTCCTTTAGATGGGAACAGTTCTCTTATACCTGACATCTTCTAGTTGCGTGGTTTCTAATTTATTATAATTACCTATTAGTGAAATTTTTATGAAGCATTAAAAGCTGACACAATAACAGACACATCAGATTCTCTTTTGCTTAAAGTGAATATTCATATTTAACTCTTACGATTTTGAATCCTTATATTGCACAAATATTGACAAAAGAAGACACTGTGTGACTCGAATTAAAACTGAAATTAAAAATGAGGTGTGAAACGATAGATCACTTCTAATTTATACACTGCCGTTTATCCTGTCAGTCATAAAAAATCACTGAACTAAAATTAGTTCTTACCAACGGCAGTATAATATTCTGGGTTGTGCTTACCTAAGCTATATACTCAGCTTTTATGTTATTTCTGAAAAAGCATTGTTATTTTGGTTTTTGTGGACGAATGCTCTTGATAGCAGTTCCTCTGAACCTCCTGGTCTGAGGCCTGTGCTTCCTCTTGTATGTTCTAAAACCTTGTGTGGTGAGAGCTTCCTTCACAAGGGCAAGAGATTTGTAAGTTGCTTAAAACTATGCCTAGGCTTCAGTTTTCTCAACAACCTCTTTGTGCTGCATTACACGGTGGCAGCTGGGCTTTTTCCTGAAGTGGTACTTCTGGGGGCTATAACATATGCTGAAGCTTGGCACCAAGGCCTTAGCATTTAAAAAAATATTGTAATGGCATCATGTAGAGTATAGTAAATTAGTACACGTATACTGTGTGTAATCATAAAATACTAATAGTTGACTTTTTACTTTCCTTGAATATGTTAAAAATAATGAGATGTAATGATTGTTTGTGCATAAGGAGAAAATATAATACTTTAGTTGGTACGTTCTGTATTATTCTCTGATCACATCAGAGTGGCTACTATTTCCCTCTCTGTATCATCCCTTTGCGTTCAGAGCCTTTGATCTTCTTTTTCTGTTATGTGTAAAATAAACAACAGGTAGTTGTGAAATACAATCACATCTTGTCCTGCAGCACACTAGGACAACTCTATTATCTGCATATAGAGTTCAGCACTTGTATATAACATAACATAAGCTTTATATTGATGCGAATATTTTCAGAAAATCAGAAAATTATGCCAAATATATATGTAATCTCATCCTTTTAATGAGTTTGTATGTAACTTGTACAGACACTAAAATAAGCTAGTAATAAATTTTGCTTTATAAAACATGCTATAGAGCAATTCATATTACAACCAAGAATTTTATGACTATTATAGTAGAAACAATTTACAAATGTGCCATAGTAAAATGATTACTTCAATCCTTTATGAGGTCCTTACACTATTGAGGCAAAAATAAATTAACTATTTGAGGTCCTAATCTTTAAATTTTCTCTTATTGATGAAAAATGTAGCTTGAAATAATATCAAATGAGGGTACTTGAAAGCACTGAAGATGTAAACTAGTAATAGTGGTATACACTGTATTTATGAAATATTATATTTGATGAAGTTAACTTTTCTAGAATTATTGTTATTCCAATCAAGTGTGTTTCTCATAGTTTCATCATTACTAGATTATATTAAAATTTGATTCCAACATTAAGTCTATTTTATGACTGTATTCAGTATGATTATAAACATTTTGTATACCTAACATTTTTCCTAATTCTTATTAAATGTTCTAGATTTTCTTCTTACCCTCTAGATAGTGTGTCATGCTATTGAAAAGTTAAATTATATATTCTTACACTTTTTCTGTATGTTTGAGCAACAGGCAGAAGTGTTATAAGCACCATTGCCTATAAATATTCATTGGTAACCTACACTGCCATTGAAGCATTAACTTGATAGCATATTTGAGAAAATTTGACTTGGCATAGTGTTCATGTCTTCTGTTCTCAAAAATGTATAAGTTGCAGTTTTAGAAAACAGCACCAACAGAAGATTTTTGTGTGTGATCAGGCTGCCCCCTTAGTCTGTGTTCTCAATCACTTTAGATACAATCCCTATCAATATTAGCAGCTGTGATTTATCAGAAGGAAAAGAGTCAAACATATGTCTTTCTGTGATCCAGGTGTTTAACTGTATTCTCAATTTCACATATTTGTGAATGAAAAATAATTCTATTTATCTTGAAGTTCTAAAAATGAGCCTCACATTTATAATTCCTTTGATCCCATATTCTAGAGCCAAAGTTTGCAACACAGTAATGGGCCCATCCTGTTTCTTTTTAGAACATCATTTTCCTGTCCCAGAAAAGCTTCCAGGGATAATTTAGAGTATGAAGCATCATTTTACACATACCAATACTGAAGCTTCATGGTGGGCATAAAAAACTATAATTTATTTCAAAAGTAAAATAAAATAGTTCCATACATTTTAATAAATTCTAATCTGGTATTCTAGGCTGAAGTCATGCATCGGGTCTTGCAAACACACTGAATTATTGTGGCTGCAGCTTTATAACTGCCATAGGGAATGAGTGCTTTGTGCTGGCTTGGATGCTCCTGGATGTTCATTTACACCCTCCATCATTTGTGTGGTGCATAGGAGCAGAGGATGCTCCCGTGCCCATGTTCACCATCTGTTTATTCCTACATTTCCTTGGGATTCACTTTTAATCTGCTGTTACTACCTTCTTCATCATCATAAGTGCTTGTGGGCATATAGGAATATTTGTATATAGACAAATAAAAATTATTGGCATTTAGTGTTATATGTTTTTAGTACATTTTCATATTTCAGAATTTACTTAGCCTAAACTGCATACCTGTTCTTTCTTACATGTTTTTAAATCACTGAAAATAGTTTTTTTAAGACAGAAATCATTTATCACTGGACATGATGAAATAGTAATTGCTTCATTTTGTATGATTGTTCGGCTGGAAAGATCAGATATGAGGGCAGAGTTATTCACAACCATGTGCTTAAAGGTCGGGAAGCTTCAATCTTTATATGTTCCGCATGGGAAAAAATGATTCCCCTCATTCTGTTCTTGCCTTTTATCCTATTACAGAACAACTGAGGGGGGGAGACAATAAAATGTCTTATCAGCACTGTTGGTGGATGGGGAATAAAAGTAGAGATGACAGACTAAAGTAGATATGGCTTTATGTCCTTGTTGGGTGGACAAGGAGAAAAGAGACAAGGCTCGGGCTCATTTAAATGTGACACACCTAAGAGAGAGGATGGCTGTGTTGTTCCCTAAGTGGAGAGGTGAGAATATGTGTGTGTGTGTATGTGTGTGTGTGTGTGTGTGTGTGTGTGTGTGTGTTTATTGAAAGGACCAACATAGTAAAAATGGCCATCTTGCCTAAAGCAATCTACAGGTTCAATGCAATCCCTATCAAAATTCCAATTCAATTCTTCATAGAGTTAGAGCAATTTGTAAGTTCACTTGGAATAACAAAAAAAAAAAAAAAAAAAGAAAGAAAAAGAAAAAAGAAACAGGATAGCAAACACTATTCTCAACAATAAAAAGAACTTCTAGGGGAATCACCATTCCTAACCTCAAGCTGTATTGCATAGCAATTGCAATAAAAACTGTATGGTATTTTTACAGAGACAGATCAATGAAATAGAATTGAAGACCCAGAAATAAACCCACACATTTATGGTTAGTTGATCTTTGACAAAAGAGCTAAAAACATCCAGTGGGGGAAAATGTAGCATTTTCAACACATGATATTGGTCCATCTGGTTGTCAGTATGTAGAAGAATGCTAATTGATCCATTCTTCTGACTCTGTACAAAGCTCAAATTCAAGTGGATCAAGCACCTCCACATAAAACCAGGTACACTCAAACTAATAGAAGAGAAAGTGGAGAAGATCCTTGAATACATGGGCACTTGGGAAATTTTCCTGAATAAAACACCAATGGCTTATGCTGTAAGATCAAGAATACACAAATGTGATCTCATGATATTGCAAAGCTTCTGTAAGACAAAGGACACTGTCAAAAGGACAAAATGGCAACCAACAGAATGGGGAAGGATCTTTGGCAATCCTCCATTCATTGAGTGATAATATTCAATATATACAAAGTTATATTTCAGAGAATCAAACAACTCTATTTAAAAAAAGGAGAGAGCTAAACAAAGAATTCTCAACTGAGGAATATTGAAAGGTTGAGGAGCACCTAAAGAAATGTTCAACATCCTTAGCCATCCAGAAAATGCAAATCAAAACAACCCTGAGATTCCACTTCACACCAGTCAGAATGGCTAAGATCAAAAACTCAGGTGATAACAGATGCTGGTAAGAATGGGGAGAAAGAATAACACATCTCCATTGTTGGTAGCATTGAAAGATGGTACAACCACTCTGGAAATCAGTCTGGCATTTCCTCAGAAAATTTAGCATAATACTACCTGAGGACTCAGCAATACCACTTTTGGGCATATACCCAAAAGTTGCTCTAGCATACAGTAAGGGCACATGATCCACTATGTTCATAACAGTGCACAGTTCATAGCAGGACACAGATTACTATGCTCTTAGTTATAACATCCAGAAGCTAGAAAGAACCCAGATGTTCTTCAATAGAGGAATGGATACAGAAATTGTGGTACATTTACACAACTTACCTATTAAAAACAATGACTTCAAGAAATTCTAAGACAAATGAATGGAACGAGAAACTACCATCTTGAATGAGGTAACCCAATCACAAAACAAAACAAAAGAAAACAAAACAAAATGTATGTATGTACTCACTGATAAGTGGATAAGTCCAAAAGCTTGGGTTACCCAAGGTACAGTTCATAGATCATATGAAGTTCAAGAAAAGTGAAGACCAGAGTGCAGAGGCTTCAGTTCTTCTTAGAAGAAGAACAAAAATATTCACAGGAGGAAGTATGGAGACAAAGTTTGAAGCAGAGACTGAAGCAAAGGCCATCTAGAGACTGACTATCCCACCAGAAGGTTCAGCTCATATACAATCACCAAACCCAGACAATATTGTTGATGCCATGAAGTACATGCTAACATGAGCCTGAAATAGCTGTCTCCTAAGAGGCTCTGCTGGATCATGACAAATACAGAGGCAGATGGTCAGAGCAAACCATTTAACTGAGAATGGATTTCTCAATAAAGGAGTTAGAGAAATGATTGAAGGAGCTGAAAGGATTTACAATCCCATAAGAACAACATTAACAACCAACCAGAGCTCCCATGGACTAAATTACTAGCCAAAAATGCACATGGACAGACCATGGCTCCAGCTTCATATGTTGCCGAGGATGGCCTTGATAGACATCAGTGGGATGAGAGGCCATTGGTCCTAATAAGGCTCAATGCCCCTGTGTAGGGAAATGTCAGGGAGGTGAGGTGGAAGGGGTTGGTGTGTAGGCACCCTCATAGAAGCAAGGGAAGGAAGGGATGGGATAGAGATCTATGGAGTGGGGGGACTGGGAAAAGAGGACAACACTTGAAATGTGAATAAAATACACCCAATAAAAAAGGGCAAAAAAGGTAGCAAATAGTGTCATAATATCTACACCATCCTAAGTAAGTTACACATTCTCAAAGTTTTGTGGAATAGACCCTTAACATCTTAGAGGAGAGTCCTGAGAGAATACCTGTTTGCATATTACTCTTGACTGCACTGTAGGTGTTTTAGTCAAGCTCAGTAAACAGTATTATTAGTCGAAAATGCATTAACTTTCCCCATATATTGCTTATTATTCCAGACTTTGGTTTGGACTTCACTGCTAAGAGAAATTATTTAATTAACTGTGTGCATATAACTAATACTTTGCTGAGTAGCTTCATATGGCAACGTATTCTTTCATTTCTTTGCAAATTAAACAGCAAAAATACATCAAAATATGCACAGTAAATATGAACCTAGATTTTTATTTTAAAATGTCTTTTCTAGTATGGTCACTGGATAACTGGACATTACTGGTTTCTATTCTTGCAAACTATATATTTTGTAAGAAGGAATGCTGTTTGTTCTTACAAATGTATACATAATATACTGAAAAGCTATTTGAAATTCTTACTATGTTCAATACAGATATATTTTACAGTTTTTTAACTTTAATTTTTAAAAAACAGAGATACATGTGCAGATTTTTAAAAGCATTTTTGCATAAAACTATATGAATAGAGTAGCTAGTAATGGTCCCAAAACTTCAATAGTATAGTAGTGCCCCAGAATGATCAACGTACCTCCATGACATCTGTCTAGTGACATGTACTATATCTTGTTTTAATAAGTAATCAGTCATGCATTATGAGAAATGCCATTTCAAAAATAGTTTGCCTAAGAGTGTAATTTAATCTATTTAAGAGAATAAAAGCTGTGAGAGGGATTAAAATCGAAATCATCTAGAACTCTAGATGGAGGAAATTGCTCTTTAAGTGCCACGGGGTTAATTCTGCATATAGATGGATCAGCAGTGTCATAGAATATAGTTATAAGAATATAGATTATTGCAATTTACATACATCAGAATATTTAAGGTGCTGGAGACATACAGTCAAGGAACATCCCCTCAAAAACAAGATGTGAAAGGAGATAAAGTAAGTGTGAGATGAACATCAAAGGCAATACATCTGCAGAGTAGAAATTATTTTTAACTCAGCTTTCTATATCTAAATCAGCCTTTGAATCAGTAGTCGGAAAAGATTGACACAACCCATCCATTCACTTTCGTTCAAATCCATGTTGCAAATTCATTAAAGTTAATGACAAATGTTGAATAGGATTCATCATTAAAACAAATAGATGTAAGAGGGTTTTGCTAAAGAAGAAAGAATTTTGCTAAGGAAAATGTTTGCATTTGAATTTAATTTCCCAGCTGTGTTTTAGTAGCTATGAAAGAATGAAAATAAAGTAATATTAACATTTCTGGGAACTAATCCCAGACGTCCACATATTCCTTAAGGCAAGGAAATAGAAACTAGTCATGTCATTAGGAGAAATGAAATGAAAAAGAAATACATTTTAAAAGTCTTTTCATCTATATTTGTGTCTATATTATACATAAAATAAAAATACTATCTCTTCTAAATTATAATTATAATGCAATCTGCTAGATATACTTTGAGTATTTTAAAAGAACAGAATTGCTTTGAGGCCTGGATCATTTTTTACACTGATACCTGGCTATGATCTTTCCAAATAAGCTTTGAACCATACTTCTTCTATCACTCTTCTATAATCTTTAAAATATCAGAGATAATGAAGTATTTCTTTTAAACACTCTTATTAAAAAGAAAGGCATGTCCACATGTGAAGACTTCTCATTCATTATTTCTCATTTCATTCTTTCTAATATAATAAAACTTGGAATATATTTTAATTAAAATAGAACTGTATCACATCCCCCTTTCCTCTCTACAGTCCCTCCCATTTCTCTCCTATCCCCTCAAAATTAATAGCCTCTTTTCCTATATTATTGTTACATATATACATATGTATATGTATATGTGCCCACAATACTTAATTACAACCTTAAAAGAATGTATTCATATACTTTTATGCAAAAATGCTGAAAATTTGTACATTTATCTTTGTTTTTTAAAATAAAGTTTTTCAAATAAGAAAAGAAAAATGTTAACATTTAACAAAGTTATGAATCTATGCTTTTTCAATATTTTAAAACTAAAACCTAAAAGTGCTTATTTTATACACCTGAATAGAGAAGGCTGGTTAATTGCATAACACGTGCATAAAGAGGTTCCTTTTTCAAGAACATACTTTCACTCAAGATATCAATCCGCTCTCTAGACATTCACTCAGAAGTTCCTCTGCTCTACACACCCTTGCTCCTTCCACATTCCCCTCTTATATTTACAATAAACAATAAAAGCATATGCTACAATATTGAAGGCTCAACTTCAGTATATTAGATTCTATCAATCTATCCATATATTTAACTATCTACCTATGTATCATCAATTTCTCTCTCCCTTTCTGAAAGGTTAATGTCAGGGATTGTTAATGTGTTGAATAATTCCCCAGAAGCCCTTGTTCAGGGCTTGCACAAGGATATGTATCCGCACACTTAGGGCTATTTCACATCCTCATTGATCTGTGAGCAACCACTTTGGAGTTTCTCTTTTGGCAGTGGCGTAGTGATAGCTACACACATCATATCACTGGAATCAATATCAAGAAAGTAATATAATATTCAAAAGTGTAGCGTTGCAAAAAAAAATCAGCATCTATGCCATCGAGAGTAGAAGGAACAATCATGAAATTAACCTAAAATTTTGTGCAAGTGATTCTGGGTAAGTGTGCTAGAAGCACTATGGTGAGAAAGAATAGTGTTGACAAATGCATTTTAGACAGCTGCCTGGTTTACTATGTAAGAATAAAGTTGGATCTCTTTCTTCACTCCAAGTCACAAGGTAGTCCATCATAAACAGTAAGTTGCAATTGTGAATCCATTAAAAGCAAACATGCGTAATGTAAAATGTTTGTAATCTTCAGCTTCAATATATATTCTTGATTATAATATATAAACATACTTTCTAAAACACATGAACTAAATACTTAGCCCTGTGATAACCACTTTATGCAATATCTATCTATCTATCTATATATATATATATATATAGATAGATAAATAGATAGATAGATATAGATATAGATATAGATATAGATATAGATATAGATATAGATATAGATATAGATATAGATATAGATATAGATATAGATATAGATATAGATATAGATATATTCCCCCAAAGAAAAACAGCCAAATATCTTTTATAGACAACTGAAAGGATATGGAAGTGTAGAAAGCACATCAAAACTAGTTAAGCATCATTCTTTTTTCTAAAAGGGGTCCAATTATTCTATACCATTTGCACCTGCTATGATTGCTGTAATCAAAACATAGAAAATAATTTGGCAAGCCTTCATCGACACAGAGGCTCAAGTACTCTGCTGATGGTAAAGTGAAATCGAGCGTTCAGTGGAGAAATGTTTGGTGGTCCCTCAAAACGTTCAACAATTACCATATGGCAAGCAATTCTACTATTTTTATACTTCTTGGGAATTGAAGACAAGTACTCAAACAAAATTTTTTATTAAAGTTCACAGCAGACCCATTCAAAAATATGGAAATGTTCCAAATGTCTACCTACAATTGAGTATATAATTTTCAGGATATAAATGTAATGACATGAATATAATCCAGCGATCGATGAATAAACTGGCAATGTATGTTATAACTTATTGAATCTTACAAATGGTTGTAATGAGAAAATGAATGACAAATAGATCTTTTATGAAATGTGAGTCATTTTTATCAGGCTTCTGTACAGAATGAGAAAGTTGATGAGTGCCTTCCAGGTACTTGAGAGGTTGGATGAGATCAAATTGCTTATTATACAATGTTCTACTAAGACATAATAAGGTTTGAAACTATAGACAGATGGGTTTCGACAATTTGTGAATGTGTGGAGTGCAATGAAGTGTACAGTTTAAAATAGTAAACTTTATGCTTTGTGAATTATGATTATGTTATTTAAAAGGCTTCATGAAACAATAGAACTTTCAGGGTATCTATATTTTACTTCAGCATTCGTTGGATTATAAAACTGCAAACGAGAGCATATGAGAATTAATTTAAATATGCTTCATGTAAGTAAATATAAAATATAACTTTAGTATATGATTGATGTCATGATACATTTGTTTAGTTTGTGATAGAATCAAATGCATATTAAATCACAAAATATTATAACTCAAATACCCGTGATTGAGATATTTCATGTTTATGTGCAGCTTTTGGCAGTTCAAACATGTATGTTAGAAACTCGGAGCACTATCTATCACTATCTTTTTATGAGTAAGCATTTTCTTTACAGACATTTTAGATTTTGTATGAGGAACCATTTATACATAATAAGGGGGATTCAGTATTTTTATTGCAGAAAATAACAAAGAAATTTTCTTAGGCAAACAAATTTATTTCTGCTAAAATTAGTTCCAGTTTTTGTCTATTATATTGACTTATAAAATAGTAATATACCCTATGGTATAAACTATAAACAGAGTCTCCCTGGCTCTTTGTCGTGGCATAAACAGTTCCCAACAAAACCAAGTGCTTCTTGGAATGAAATAAATCATGGCACTGCCAATATTAGGGCCAATAATGTAAGTGTGGTAGAGGGTTTACAGTCAGTTGTTATGTGTAAATGATGTAGCTGTAAATATATACAGCCAAAAGATATTAGTGTAAAATGATTATAATAAATAGGCTATTGTTTTGAGGAAAGGAATAAAAGAAATATTTCTGTTTTTAGCGTAAACAATGAAAACAGTATAAGAGATGGTAATGTCGGTAATGAGAATTAATTATCTTCAATTACATTTCGTTTAATTGTAAATAAAAGTTGTATGGCAATCAAGGAAGGCTATTTTAAGTATTAGAAATAATATTTCCATGAGGTTGCATCATGTGTAAGAGGCTGAATTTCCTAGACATGTGCTTCTCTAAAATCTGAGGCAGAGAAACACCATATCTGTATCCTCACATTGGACAATTTTCTTAATTATGGAAATAGAGTTAAAAATAAGATATATTAATTTTGTCTGTTAAAACTAAATTCATGGAGGTCACAAAAGTGCCTAAAGCATTAGAGTTAATTATAACACATGGAATTAAAAGCTGAGTTTATGTAGTGTATTTTATCAACCAAAATAGTTACTTTCATTATTATAGATGAGTTAGTTTTACTGCATGGATGTCTGTGTGACAAAGGGGAACAGAGGCAGTGACAGAGAGACAGAGAAACAGAGACAAAGCATGGTGATGAGATAGAAAAGAATAAAATGCAACAATACAGCAAACAATGAAGTAAGTTTGTAAAATAGAGTAAAGGCTACAAGACAACAGAACAAGGAGCATCATGTTTTTATAAATACATATAATTTAGTATTGCATATAATTTATTTTACCGTATGCATGAATATACTGAATGCATATATGTACATATAAGGGGCACATATGTGTATATCTTTAAGCATGCTGTTGTGCATTGAATGATAGTTTACATATATCAAATATTACAAGCTCTAAGCAGATTTTCCTTTCCATTTTATGAAAAGTTTATACATGCACATAATGCATTTTGTCCTAATACCCCGCTCCTTTTCAGACCCTTCAGTATCTTTCTGATTCCCCTACCACATGTTCCTCTCAAATCTAGAAGCTATTTGTTTGAACTGTATTAAACATTTTCTTTATGTGCATGTGATTATCTATGGAAGCATCCTAGCCTCTCAAAATATCTCTGTATCCCTGAAGAAAACTCGCTGCCCCGCCCCAGAAGCCAGCAATAGCCAGTGACTTCTCAGATAAGGATGATACTCCTGATTCTTTTGTTGGGCTTAGACTTGTTCCTGTGCTTTTATTCATAATATGGGGAGTCCATGTGTAAAAACTGGACTGAGCATGCTTCAGAAGTTTCTATTTTATCCCAAACATTGTAATACTTCTATCCAGAGTGTGCCAGGTTATCATAAAGCAAATGTGTGCAAGTGGAAACATTTTATGGTACTATTTCTCAGCCTGAAGAAAATCAGGTGATTCCAAGACAAATTTAATGTAGAAGGAATCATATCAAAATGTTTTAAAATAACATTGCTGTTAGTCAGCAAACCAATTTTTCAACACAACTATGCATATTAAAATATTATTAATCTTTACCTTTTGTTTACAAGGAAATGGTATAGGGCAAAGATAAGATCATAAGCATATACATTGTTGTGATTTATTTATTACTCTTAGAAAAATTAATGATTTTTATAAAAAAGTTAATTATGTAGTTTTTACATAATGGTAGTCATGTTTAAATTAGGATCATAAAGGTACTCCACAGCTGAGCACAAATTCTAGATTTTGCAAGGAATTGGACTTGATAGCTCTGTTGTTGGTATATGCTGGTGACAACCTGTCCTAATTGGAGTGGATCAGTATCCCACTGCTCAGGAAATTTGTTCAGTATACTCTTGTTTATGAGGCTTCTTTAGTTTAAATCTCATTAATAATTGTCCATTCCGCTTTAGTAATAAGCTAGAAAGAAAACTGCAGTGAACCATGAAGTTTGCCACATTGTCTCTTAATCAAATTTCAGGGTTCTAACATTTTCAGTGCTGTTACTCTGTGGCTGCTGATTTTCCTTTGTAATGGCTACAATGAAATAAACAAAAACAGAAATGCAGAGAGAATATCTTGTGCATTGTATGGATGATCATCTGTCAATTAAAAATGTATGGCCTATAGGAAAGTATTGAATAACAGGTGGAGGAATAAAGTATTCTGGGATAGAACCAAGTGTAAGATGTGTGACTAGGAAAGGTGTAAGGACAGATGAATTCATGGTGTGTATGGACAGATGGACTCAAGGTGCCTAAGCAGAGGTAGCCATTCACATTGCAGAATGTATATTAATGTAAATGAGTTATTTAAAATTATTACCTAGTCATGGAAGGAGCTTAGATTTATGGCCTAGTTATTTATAAATATATTTTGAGACTGAGTCATTGTTCCAAGAGCTTGTGTTGAGAGGAAAAACACACACAACACAGAAATAAACCATTATCTGTTGATATTAAACTCCAGAATTACATTTTGAGTTGGGTAGTTTCTATTATTTTAAGCACACAGGCTCTATCGTACTTGCAGTTTGAGTCTTGCTCTTGTTTCCTCCATTCCATGAGTGTTCTCATGCTGAACTACCTTGGCAACTCCTCCTCATGTGGAACTTCATGGCAACCTTCTTCCTCCACCTGCCTCATAGTGAATTCATTCCTGGCTTTTCAGCCTTGGACCCATGGCTTGGATTAGAAGTCCAGCCTTTTAATATCCTCTGCCTTATTGTTGGATATTCAGCCTTTTGTTTACCAACCAGAGATAAGAGAAGGACATTTTTTTACAGCACACTGATGCAGAAGATTCTTCACTGTGGCTGGCCATGTCCAGACTGTAACTAGTTGTGAATTCTGATAAACTCAAGTTTTCCTTATGTTGATGAACTTGAAATTTGAAGATTCTCATAAGTCCAACTCAATGCTATTAATTGTAATTTATAATTATTCCCTTCACTCTTTGCACTCATATCCCATATTCGAGCATCTAATTAAATTGCTTTCTCTTTAGGTGTGTTACACAACTTTCTCACTGGTTCATTCAAATGTATATGACTCTACCATGTATCTGCTTGATTAATGAATAACTTGAATAACAGCATATAGTATACTCTCTATAAGTCTGTTTATTGAGTTAAATGTGCCTTATGATCTTAGTTGATATCTTGTGGTTTCTCTTAATTTTAATAATTTGGAGCTCATCAGTTTTTATTTTCAAAAGCCAGTTAACAACAGGCAACCTTGTATTTAAAAATTTCTATGCACAAAGATTGCTATGCATTCCACACAGTGTCTTAGTTTATGCTTCAATGCTATCAGGAGACACTATGATCAAGGCAAATTTTATAAAGGACAACATCTAATTGGGGCTGGCTTACAATTTCAGAGGCTGAGTCCATAACCATCAGGTAGGAAGCATGGCAGCATGCAGGAAGAAAAGGATCTGGAGAAGGAGCTGATATATATATATATTGGTCCAAAGGTAGTCAGAAGAAATCTGTCTTCTGCAGGCAGCCAGTAAGAGGGTCTCTTCCACATTGGGTTTAGCCTGAGCCTAGGAGCTCACAAAGCCTACCCACACATGACAAACTTCCTCTAATAAGGCCATACTTATTCCAACAAGGCTACCCCTCCAAATAGTGCCACTTTCCATGAGCCAAGCATATTCAAATCACCACAGTTAGGGTTTTGCACAATCTTCAGTAGTCTTAATTAACACAAATGTGTCCAGACATCTACAATGTTATACAATAACAGAATCTAACTCTCTAAGCTGAAATGAAAACTTTTTTCTCCCTGAATTGCTGTTGGTCAGCCTGTCTCATTACAGTGAGAAAATAAACCTAGGGTCATAAATTAATTCACATATTTATCTTTATGATGACATCGAAGAAGTGTTTATCAGAAAATATAACACTTCAGCTAAATGCAATAAAGTAAAAACACTCATTCAAAGATATCAGCAAACTGTGAAAATAACTTAAGAGAAAATACTTAATTAAAATCTGTTATTTCTTAACAAACTTTGAGCAGCAATCATCTCTGTTCATTATGTAATCTGAACACATGAATTTTCCATGAGGAAACAGGACCAGGGTTCAATATTAAACTTGGTCAAAACCTTAAACCTGTGTTTCTGCTCTATGATTCTCCCATATCACCAGTAAGTTCATCAGTAGAAGAAACACAATTATTATTTAAATGCAGTACAGATGATATAAATATCAATTTTATTAGTCATATATACTTGTATTCTCAGAGGCTTACTGATGGATTAGCTCTCTTTCCTGTTCATTTTGAACTATGGTTGGCTGGTTCTACTCAGATTTTTCTGGCTCAAACTCCTTTCCCAGCTGAAAGATTCAAATTAGCTTCTCTCAGCTTCTTGACCTCAAACTAACTCTGGCAATTTATTCTAATCTTCTGACTCTTTCTTATCTATGGTTTCAACTGTTTCTGCTGCATTTACTGAATTGAACTGAACTCAACTGCACTTCATAAACTACCCAAACTGACCTGATTTAACAACCGCTGTTCTTACTTTGTCTCAGCTGCTGTCAAAGTAACCTGTATCTCCTGTACATTCTCTTGGAATTTGGCAATATTCTATCTCTGACTCATTTGCTTCAATCTTCCTAAGCTTTGTCACTTTGTCTGCTCCTCAATTAGACATCATTTTCAAACATGGCTGCTTCCTTCTACAAACTAACCTTACCTACATTGTTTGGGATTAAAGGTGTGTTCTAAGGGCATGTTTGTTTTCCAGGCAAAGTGAATAAGAAGGTGTCTTTCCAGCTGGATCTCACAAATCTAGAAGGTCTTTGGATCTGATCACTTGGCAGAGTAGCTATGTTGCTAGGAAAAACTTCCAAAACAAAATAGTAAAAAATATGCAGTATGCTACTGAAAGACTTTTGTTATAAAGCAATATACGCTAAGTTTGTAAATAATTCTCTTCTATATATTTTCTGAGATACAACAATTTAACAACTTTGTTATGTTTTTCTTGCTTTTGCATTTTTCTCTCTGTATCTCTTTTTTGTTTTTCTCTTTCTGACCCTCTGTCTCTGTCTCTCTGACTCTCTCTGTCTCTCTTTCCCTGTCTCTGTCTGTCTGTCTGTCTGTCTTTATCTCTATTTCTCTCTCATTTCTCTCTCTCTCTCTCTCTCTCTCTCTCTCTCTCTCTCTCTCTCTCTCTGGATTTTTGATCATTCTGATCAGTCCTTGCAATTTTAATTATTTTCTATTTTTTAATATATACTAAATAAATGTAATAATTGATGGTAATTTCTCAGAGAGTTATCTTCTATAGATTCAAAGAACATTTATATATTTTTAATTTCATTGTCAAAAAGCATGTTACTTTTATATAAATCTCCTATCTTGAGGTGAATTTCTTAATTCATAAATAATTTTAATAGATATGTAACTATATATTCCATGGAGAGAAGGAAATCTGGCCTTAGATTGATTTAGAATGAAAATATTACTACTTTATCTAAGAAATTATAATATTTTTTAAAATATTTGTATCTCAATTTGTTTTGTTAAAAAGTATTTAATTGTTTAATATTAAAATTAGTCAATATCGATAATAAGAGTGACTAAATTTATAGTTTATATCAACTCTATCTGTTCAAAGAAAAGCAATTAGTTTCTTATATTCTACCTGTTTTTGTTAAATTCTAAATGTGATATGTCTTTCTACTTTATGGTATAGATGATTCTATTTCTTTTAAACAAGAAACATGTCATCCCATAAGATGGAACTCCTTAGAAGGATGATGTTTGTTAATTTGATCATATTACAACCTATCAATTATGAATTGATTTTCAAATTTTCACTATTAACCCATTTTAATAAGGAATCTTTATAAGGTTCCAAAAGCTAGACAAAGAAAACAAGAACATATAATGTTTCCCAGAACTGAAAATCAGTATCATGGAAAAAAGCCTGTTTTCACTTACCTAGGGTGACTTACTGCCTTCAATTAGATCACAGCCCACTTTTGATACTGATAATATGTAGCATGGTAAGCATGTAGCTTATATATTATAATATATCCATGCAACTTAAGCCTAATGCATCCATTTAAAAAGTTACTTTCTCCAATAATATACACATTTATCCTTTATGCAAATATCTAGCAACAACTCTAAAGATGTCCTATCAAATGGCATCCCATAAGCAAAAATTAGAGCAATATTTCAGATTTGGGTTTTGAAATATGTTTTATTAAAGCTCTTTTACATTTTAAAGCAATGAAACAGAATCTAATTGTATAACAAAAGGTAATATGTGTTGTCTAATGAAAATGTTAACATTTTTGCTTTCTAGGGAATTAATACATCCAATTTTATGCTTCAGTAATAATACTGTTAATACTTTTTTTAAAAGTAAAAATGTGATGACAAAGAAAATGGATAATATAAAATATTTCTTTGTGGCTATTACTCATAAAGCTTAATGGTTATGAGGGCAAGAGGGGTTACTTAAAGATGTTTATAGGTTCCTGGTATTTATTTAGCACAAGGGAAAGAGGAGTATGTATATTTTACTAAATTGACAATAATTGAACATTGAACATGTCATACTCTATTTATTAGATTGTTATTTTTGAAATTGCCAAATACAAGTTACTGGAATTACTAGTTAATTTGTAGTGTATATGACTTGAAATTTTTATAGCACAAATTCAAAAATGAAACTTCTTCGGATTCCTGAAGTTTCTAATGAGAAAATATTACTTCATAAAATAGAGTTCTATCTACAGTTTGGAACTTTTAAAAATATTTAGTTTTAGTATGTGCATGTGTGCACACGTGCATGTGATGAGGGGTCACAAATTTTATAGCTCATTACCAGAATACTAGTTCCTGGAATTGAACTAGGGTTGTTTTGTGTGAGTAAGAAAATGTCTTTACATACTAAGCCATTTCTCTGTCTCCTCAATTGATTCTTTATAGTATGTTTCTATTTAGAAAAGTAAATTAAGGATTCACTGGTTATTTTTTTTAGACCCTTTTCTGAAATATTGAAACATCTGAACAGATGTTTTTAAAGTCATGTCTATTTTGTTAGCTTAAGTATCTGTAGTATACAAATAAAAGCCCAGTTTTGGCCTCTATACCTATGTATACAATGAATCCTGTAAGAGAGATTCTCAATTGATAGAAACCAGATTTCAAAGTTGAACTCAGAATATTAGACATAAAACCTCTTTTGGCAAGATAAGGACTAACTCTCATGTTTAGCACTAAAAGGATAATATCAAACCATGCTGGAATTTTTACAACTCTCCTAAGAAAACCAGTTATCTATATACCCCTGTAAAATGTGCTCCACCTTAGCTGAAAATGCTCTAATTAAATTAATAGGCATACAATGATTTCTGAATATTCCTGATGTCATTACACTTTCTCCAATAGTTACTTTTACTATGTTAGCTCTTTATGTGGTCACCACTATTCGATTCCTAAACGCATCATACCCACATGATCAAACACATTCAGTGTATCATCAACAGGTTAAAAGATCTCCATCTAATATCCAACTATTTCTCAGTGTGCTAGAGACAGTCCAGAATGTTTCTGCATTAGCAGGTTAGTTCTAGAGTTCAGATATTTGTTTCTCGTAAGAAGAGACAGAACAGAGAAATGAACCATGTTATTGTTTTCTTTTATCTTGTTTATATTTTATTGCTTTATTTACTTATTTACTTTATTTTTCCAATATCAGCCTCCCTCTCCTCCTGGTGCCCCTTCTTGCAACTCCTACCCAAATTCTCCCTTCCCTTCTTCTCTAGGAATGAGGAGGTCCCACTGGCTAGGAATCATCCACCCCTCTAACACACACATATACCTTTGCACATCAGTCACTGCAGGACTAGGCACTTCCTGTAACTGAGGCCAGACATGGCAGCCCAATTTGGGAAATGAGATCCAAAGACAGGTAACAAATTGAGAAACAGCCTTTGCTTCAGTTGTTGGGGGATCCTAACAAAGATCAAGCTACAGATCCACTACAGATTTGTAGGGTCTAAGTGTAGTCCATGCTCTCTCTTTGGTTGATGGTTCAGTCTCTGGGAGCCCCCAAGTGTCCAGATTAGTTAACTGTGTTGGCCTTCTTATGGAGTCCCTATCTTTTTTTTTTTTTTTTTTTTTTTTTTTTTTTTTTTTTTTGGTGTTGTTTTTAACAAAAGTTCAATTTAAAAAGTTGATTTTACCATCGAAGTCTGAGGAGCCTGGTGCTGTGATGAAAACCTGTTTGCTTAGAGAGGAAGACAAAGCACCCAGCTGAATATAATCGTCATATGAATAGTAACTACTTCTAGACATAAGCTTCATTTTGTTTCCTGTAGATGTTTTCAAGTTTTAATCTGAAGCCAGTAGCTCAGAAAGAATGTTCCTCCTCAGCTGCCATACCAAATGGATGGTCTTCCTTTCCATGCCTTCTCAATACTGCCCCAAACCAAATGCCCCTTCATTCTAATTCCAGGGCCTAAATCTGTCCTGACTTCTGCTTAGTATCTCTGTCTTTTTGCAATGTTTATTTTCTGCCAACTGGTTTTTTGCACTGCCTTGAGACCTATGGTTGTGACTCTATCACAGAAAAACTATTTACAGTAATGAAGCAATTTCTGTGATACTTTCTACAGTGTCTAGCTTGGTTGTATTTGGCAGTTTTTGGATTAAGTATTTCAGAGTTCAATGTTCTGCACAATGTTCTTGTCAGTCTCTTATAAACTCATAAATTTGATTGGCCTAGGCAGTTTGAAGCCCTAAGCTAATCTTTAGGTGATGTTTGTTGAATTAATGGCAATCCTGGGTAGGTAGAACACAAAAGTCAAACCACAGCTCTCCACTGTGAAAGAAGGGGATGGGATAGTTTCCTCCAGTGGTAGAATTACCTCAGTCCAGATAGATTTGCCCTGTCATCTTCTTGGAGCACTCAAAGGTTAATGTTAGGAAGTTAATTCAGCAGCTCTCAGAAAGGTTTGAGGACCACAATCTAAGTGTATTTGCGGTACACAGAATTCTTTCTGAGCTACTGGCTTCAGATTAATACTTGAAAACATCTGCAAGAAACAAAATGAAGCTTATTTCTAGGAGTAGTTACTATTCATAGACTATTAGTAGCAAGACACACACACACACACACACACACATATATGTATGTATACACACATATGTATATATATATATATATATATATATATATATAAACATATATATATTTTGATGCTTTGAGAAAAGTTTTAGAGAGTCAAGCAAATACCAAAAGATTATGATTCACAGCAACAAAATAGTCCCTTATTAATTTTGTTTTGTTTTGTTTTCCTCTGTTTCATACCAGGTGCTTCTTGTGATATGAGACAAGTATTTTACATTTACCTTTAACAAGCATGAGTAGCTTGAAGAGATGGTAACAATCAACATATGCATATTCATATGTAATGAAATAGATTGGTCGTTTTCAGAAATCTCCATGATCTCCAGCATATAACATTTAAAAATATTTTTGGTTTATTGTTTATGACATTTATGACAATGGGACATGTAAACTCTTGGCAGTACCCACATACTACTTCAAAGAAGATATTGGGCATTTGAAGGATGTCCATATGGAGTTTGCCTTAAATTTGGAAAAGCTAGCTACAGGGAAATAACCTGACCCTTCCTCAACTGCTAACAGTATGTTTTCTAGGCTGTAGACTAGCAGAGCACATAGAAAATTGACTGCCAAATTCTTCCAAGACAAAATAGATAGATAAGGCCTTTAAAATTTCTGATTCATAGAAATTTTTTTCTTAGATAGTCTAGGCCAGTATGTTAAAAAGATAGATGCTTCACGTTAGAGTGAAATCTTCAGTAACTCTCCAGAAGGAATGGTTCTCTATCATTTCTATAGTTTTGGAAGCTGTCTGAACTTCCTCTATGCTTAGATTCTTCTTAGGTCTCTGATAGGGTTGAACAATAAATAGTTATTATCTCTCATTAAGTTTAAAATTAAGAAAATATTTGTAAATCTAAGATGTTTTAACTTGGTAATGCAAGTTATTAAATGAAGCGATTTGGGTAAGGATAAGATAGATAGTCTACCATTTTTTCTAACTTTGCCAAATACAGATACCCTGTATATTGTAAATTTAATTCTTATCAGATCATGTACTGTTTATAAATGTTAGAAGAAAAAGTTTTCTATTTAGACAAAAAGAAAGAAATGTTGCATGATACCTGATCATATTGTGAACCTCAGGATTGTATGCTGGAGAAAACAAAACAAAACAAAACAAAAAACAAACAAACAAACAAAAAAAAAAAACCTTTCTCCTAGTTGTAACTATTATGAAGGGTGTAGTTTTCATATTTTCTAAACCCTTTTATCTTTTGAGCAGAGGAAGGCTACTTATCTGTTTGAGTTAATTTTTTGTTCAAATTTTATCAAATATTATCTGTATTTACATTTCAAATGTTATTCCATTTCCCCCTACTCCCCATCCTCCTCCTCCTCAACTTGCTTCCAAGAAGGTGCTCCTTCTCCCAACCACCCTCTCAACCTCAGTGCCTTGACTGGTTGATGATGTTGTTCCTCCCATAAGGTTTCAAACCCTTTCAGCTCTTTCAGTCCTTTCTCTAGCTTTTTCATTGAAATCCCCATGTTCAGTCTAATGGTTAACTGCAAGCATTATCATCTGTATCTATATGGCTCTGGCAGAGCCTCTGAAGAAACATCCACATTTGGTTCCTGCCAGTAAACACTTTTTAGCAATAGCAATAGTGCTTGGGTTTGGTGGCTGCATATTTTGTGGTTCTACAGGTGACGCAGTCTGTGTAGATCTTTTCTTCAATCCCTGCTCCTCCATTTGACCTTGTATTTCCTCCCATGAGGGTTTTGTTCTCCCTTCTAAGAAGGACTGAGACATTCATATTCTGGTCTTCTTTCTTTTTGAGCTTCATAAGTTCTGTGGATGGTTTCTTAGGTATTCTGAGCTTTTGGGGCTAGTATCTGCTTGTAAGTGAGTACATACCATGTGTGATCTTATGTGACTGGGTTACCTCACTCAGTATGATAACTTCACGTTCCATCATTTGCCTAGGAATTTCATGAACTCATTGTTTTTTAATAGCTGAGTAGTACTCCATTGTGTATATGTACCAGAATTTCTTCTATCTACTTTGCTGAAGTTGTATATCATGTATAGGAACACTCTGGTAGAACTTTGGTGTCACTTATGTATGCTATCATATCATCTCCAAATAGTAGTATCTTGCCTTTCTCCCTTCCAATTTCTATCCCTTTGATTTGTTGTTGTTGTTGTTGTCGTGTAATTTCTCTGGCTAAAACTTTGAGTACTATACTGAACAGGTAGAGAGAGTGTGTGCAGCATTGCCTTATCCATGATTTTAACCTGATTGCTTTGAATTTCTCTCCATTTAATTTGATATTGGCTATTGATTTGCTGTATATTATGTTTATTATATTTAGATATGAACACTCAATTCCTGATATTTTCAGTACTTTAAACATGAATGGGTGTTGTGTTTTGTAAAAGTCTTTTTGAGCCTCTAGTGAGATGATCATATTTTTTTTATATAATTAATGCATTGATGGGTTTCTGTACATTGAACCATCTCTGCATTCTTAGGATGAAGCCTACTTGATCATGGTAGGTGATTATTTTGATGTGTTCTTGGATTCAGGTTTACAAGAATTTTGTTTAGTATTTTTGCATGGATATTCCTAAGGGAAACTGCTCTGTAGTTCTCCTTTATTGTTGGGTCTTTTGGTGGTTTAGGTACAAAATGTAGCTATGGCATCATAAAAAGAATTGGGTAGTGTTTCTTCTGTTTCTGTTTTATAGAGTGATTTGAAAAGTACTGGAATTAGATCTTTTTTGTAGTTGTGATAGAATTCTGTAGTAAAATCATCTGACCTTGGGATTTTTGTGGTTGGGGACTTCTAATAACTGCTTTTATTTCCTTGGTGGCTATGGGGCTTTTTACATGGTGTATTTGATTATTATTTAACTTTTTCCCCTGGTATCTGTGCAGAAAATTGCTCAATTCATCCAGGTTTTCCAGTTTTGTTGAGTATAGACTTTTGTAGCACTATCTGATAATATTGTCAGTTTCCTCAGTTTCTGTTGTTATGTCTGCCTTTTTTTCCTGATGTTGTTAATTTGAATAATTTTTCTTTTTGTTCTAGAGCTTTTAGATGAACTGTTATGCTGATAGTGTATGATCTCTCCAGTTTCTTTATGGAGGTACTCAGGGCTTTGAGTTTTCCTCTTAGCCCTGTTTTCATTGTATTTCTAGTAAATGTACCTTCATTTTCCTTGAATTCTGACAAGTCCTTTGTTACTTTATTTCTTCTCTGACCAAATTATCAGTGAGTAGACAGTTGTTCACCTTCTAAGTATGTGTGGGCTTTCTTTTGTTTTTGTTGTTATTGAAGATCAGCATTAGTCCATGGTGATCTGATAGAATACATGGGATTAATTCAACGTTTTTATATCTGTTAAAATTTATTTTGCATAGGAATATATGATCTATTTCTAATAAGGTTCTGTGAGGTGCAGACAAGAGTGTATATTCTTTTGTTTTAGGGTGAAATGTTCGGTAGCTATATGTTAAATCCATTTGGCTCATAACTTCTTTTAGTTTCACTGTCTCTGATTAGTTTCTGTTTCCATAATCTCTCCATTGGTGGGAGTGGGGTATTGAAATTTCCTACTATTTTTCTGTAAGATTCAATGTGTAGTTTGAGCTTCAGTAACATTTCTTTTACAAATATAGTTGCCCTTGCATTTCGAACATAAATGTTCAGAACTGAGAGTTCATCTTGGTGGATTTTTTTCATTCATGAGTGTGTAGTGTCCTTCCCAATTTTTTTTTTTTTTTTTTTTTTTTTTTTTGATAACTTTTGGTTGAAAATCTATTTTGTTGAATATTGGATTGACTACTTCAGCTTGTTTCTTGGGACCATTTGCTTGGAAACTATTTTTCCAGCTTTTTACTTTGAGGTAATGTCTGTCTTTTTCACTGAGGTGTGTTTCCTTTATGCAGCAAAATGCTGGGTCCATTATATGTATTTTGTCTGCTAGCCTATGTCTTTTTATTAGAAAATTGAGTTCACTGATGTTGAGATATGTGAGCCTTTGCTTCCATAGTTTCACCATGTCTACTTGAGGCAGTGCAGCTTCTGCCACTTTAATCACTAGGTTTGGCTGGTGATCAGGAACCCAGGCTAGGAAGCATGGGAAAATATCCCAGTGTGATGCCAAGGTTAAGTCTGGGCACCTAGTGGTTTGGCCTCAGGACTTATATCACCATCTACATGCAGAGCAGAGACTTGGGGAGTGGCTGAGCTGGCTGGAGTCTACATCACTTCCTCCTGTAAAGGAGGGTCTTGAGGGCGTGGCTAATGCCTTGTGGGGCTAATTTATGGCAGTGTAGATTTTCTGAATTCTTGCATGGATGGGAGACTTTTTCTGTCTCGTGTTTTTCACATTCAGTATTGTCAACCAATGCTTAATTCAAGAATCAGAGCTCCAAAACACAGTCTATTTTCCCACAGAGATATATTAGGGACCAATGACTGTTGGTTTCTATTATTTTTGTTGTTAGAGGTTTTTTTTTTTATGTTTATGTTTGTATGCTTCTCTATATTTGTGTTTTTTGTGACAAGATTAATTTCTTGCTTTTTTTTTGTGTGTGTGTGTAGTTTTCCTCCTTTTGTTGGACTATTTCTTCTATTATTCTCTATAGGACTACATGAATGGAAAGACATTGTTAATACTTGGTTTTGTCTTGGAATATGTTGGTTTCTCCCTCAATGGTAATTGTGAGTTTTGCTGGGTATAGTAGCCTGGGCTGGCATTTTTGTTTTCTTTGTGTCATCTGACTTCGTCCTAGAATCTTCTGGCTTTTAGAGTCTCTGTTGAAAAGTCTGTTGTAATTCTGCTAGGTCTGCCTTTATATGTTACTTGAACTGTTTTCCTTTACTTTTTTTTAATATTTCCTGTGTTCTGTGCATTTGGTGTTTTCTGTTTGGTGTTCCATAGGCTTCCTGTATGTTTATTAGCATTTCTTTCCTTAGGTTAGAAAATTTTTCTTCTATAATATTGTTAAAGATGTTATCTTTCACTGCTGAGGTTTTCTCTTCTATTTCTTGTACTCTATTGGTTATGCTTGCATCTGTTACTCCTGTTTTCCTTCCTAGATTTTCTGTCTTCAAGGCGGTCTCCCTTTGTGTTTTTCTTAATATTTCTATTTCCATTTGTATATCCTGGATGGTTTTGTTTATTCCTTCACCTATTTGATTGTGTTTTTCTATATTTTTAAATGATTTATGTGTTTCCTCATTAAAGACTTATACTTGTTTGCTTGTGTTCTCCTATATTTCTTTAAGTGAGTTTTTTTTAATATCCTTCTTAAAGTCCTTTACATCATCATGAAATGAGAATGAAGATATGAATCTTCCTTTCTAGTATTGGGGTAATTAGGGCTTGCTGTAAGGAAGAACTGTGTTCTGATGTTGCCAAGATAAATTGGTTTCTGTTATTTATATTCTTATGTTTGCCTCTTGCTTTCTGGTTATCTCTGGTGTTATCAGCCTCCCTATCTCTGAGTAGAGCCTGTCATTTCTGTTTGCCTATGATCTTGTGATTCTGTGATTCTAGATGTGTCAGAATACCTGGTGAGTTCAGCTGCAACTGGGGTACTGCCTGTGTGGGTTCCAGAACTGAGGCTCTGCTTCCAGCACAGGTAGACAGAAGGCACTTAGCATTACTATATTTTAATTGCTCTGTGGACAAGTTTCTCCAATGTCGAGAGGGAACTAGAATGATGCAGTTCCTGTGGAAAGACTGCTAGGATATTTCCTGATAGTAAAAGGTCTTCCTATCAGAGTATCATCATACACTTGAGATCTAATATCAGCTCTATTTCTAATCTATTAATTTATATTAGTGTTAATCTTGCCCTTAAAGGACTAATCACACTTCTATAGCCTGATTTAGCATTTTTTTAAAAACCAAAGATTTGATTAATATATATTAAGTCTATCTCTACCGCCCCCCCCAAAAAAAATCAGTGAAGGCTTCTTTTAGCTGTTGTATAATTTTAGTAAATAACTTTGAACTCTTTTATGATACTTCAAACTTGTGCCAAAAATTTAAAAGAGTTAAAGAACAAACTTCCAAGGTGTGACTATTAAATTCAAGCTGCCTTTGTAATTCATATATTTTCATTCACCTAGTATCTGATCCTAGGAAATATTAATACTCTGGCCATTTTTGTTGTTCCACTTTCTACCATGTGCACTGTTATAACTGAGAATCAGCTTCCAATAGTGCTCTTGATATTTTTTTTTTTTAAGTTTGGTGAGATAATTCTCTTCTGAGTTACCTATGAATTTAAATTTTGCTTCACATAAGATAATTTATACTCTATTTACATATTTATATAGTTGTATATTTCTATTTATTGGATGTTATGTTGTCTACTCTGTTGCCTTTTATTTATTGTGTTCAGCCATCTATAAGTAGGTTTTTAATTTTTTCTCTCATTTTTGTTGTTTGTAACGTAGGAGTTCTTAAAGAATTACATTTTTAAAGACAAGGTTAATTCTTCATGTTTTAGTTTTTACTAAAATGCACAGTTGCATTTTAAAAGTGCTAGTAAAAATCTACAGGTTAATATTTTCTATCGATTCTTCAATTTTTTTAAAATACCTTACCAAATGATAAACAGCTGAAATAAGATCATTTTCTTTGACAGTTACATGCATAACACAATGCGTGATCATCTCAAAATGACATGAAGAGAAACATATTTTAAAACATTAAAATACATTGTTTTTATTTTCACAGATTATTAATAAACATCAAAGTAACTTGATGCTTATGAATAAATTTTAAAACATTTTATAATTTTTCATGAATTTACAAATAAAATCCTATGTGAATCACAAAAACGTAAATTAATATTCTATAGTAAAATGAACTATATAATTTATATCATTCATGGTTACATGTTACCCATTGGAATTTTGCATAATCTATCATAGTAACATGAACTTGTTCCAGGAAAATTTCAATAGAGATTAGTATTTATTTGAAAGAGAATTTGATGTATTCTTTTGTTTATATAAAATATAGATTTCATGTTTTGTTTTATAGAAGTCTACAAATTAGTCAGACCCTAATTATTAATAAATATGGTTTTTTACATAATGGCTTCACTTACATTTGAAAGCATTTTTTTCCAAAGAATAATGTCTCTAAGTTTTATTCCACTGAGTAAGACTTAGTATCTCAGAAAAATCTCCACAAAATTAGAAATCTTACTGCAAATAATGAATTGATGTAAAACAAATTTGTGCCTAAAAACTTTGACAAAACATACATTTTAGTATTTATTAGACTGAACCTTACTTTTAGTTAAATGAACATGACTGGCAAATCACTAGTCTATACTGACAAAAATCACACACATGTAATTTATATCAATGCAACTTAATTTCTTATACTTTAATTTCAGCATTTTATTTTCGGCAATTTAGAGTATCCATTCAGAGTCTTGAGTTCACACACCTTCCTTGGGTAATGGAGATAGATGACCATGAGTCAAATTTATTTGACGTTTAGATAGCATTTAATTTTCTGGAGTGTTTATAATTATTCTGTATTGACATAAGATGTTTAAAGATCTGTAGTCTCCAAGTAGTGATATTGCTTGAAATTATGTCTTACAGATACAAATAGAAGGGCATGCAGTGATTAAAACAAAGTATATAGACAGAAATGCACATAAACGAACTGCATAATTACTCATTGTTTTGTAGACATTATTTTCAGTCTGTAAAGTTAAAACTAACAGTACACATTTGTGTTCTGGGCCTTTCTAGAGTAATGGGGCTTAGATGAATGTTCCCAGTTTCTCTTTAACTGTTTTTAAACTCCCACTGAAGTATGAGTGGAGTGAAGTCATTAAGGAGGGGGAAAAAAGGTTTTCAGAGTTAGAACCTAATTAGTTACTGTCAAAGATTGTCCCAGCAGACAAAGGGAAGAAGGTCAGGATGCTGAGGTGAGATAACCACATCAGGGCCACAGAATGTTCTGTGTTAAAAGGTTTAAGGGTTACTTTACTGTGGTGGTTGGAAAGTATGCAAGTCCTGGCAGGCACCGTGGATGAGGTGAGACCCCCTTAGCATGAAAGGTCTGGGTCACTTGTGATTGCTAATCATTAAGGAAGGGTGGTCCTTAAAGAAAAACTCTTGCCCTTCAATAGAGACTAAAATGATGGCACCAGTTTTTCAAGTGATTAAATTTTACAGAATGCCACTGGACCTTTGGAGAAAGATGTACCAGAGTGTTATGGTACTTTGTTTGCCAAAGAATGATACCCCAGAGTCAAATAGTATGTAAAGTCAAAGAATGTTTTATTCTGCAAAAGTCTAGCATGCTGGGTTGTCTGATTACCAAGACAGAGCTTGCATACCTGATATAAAGCCCATTATGAATTCAGCAGTAGGTGAAGCTTAACTTGCTTCACCTCTATGAACATTCCATGATGAGTGGTGCAGGGGGTGGGGGGTGGATAGTGCTGCCACATGGCTGGGCAGCTTCTAATAGTTTCAGACTAGCTACCTGATGCCTGAAGGCTTTTCTAGTAACTGACTTGTCTCAGCTTGCCTGAATTGCTTGTCTCCTGGATTGCCAATATGAAGCATGCCATGGAGTCAGCCTGTCTCAAAAATCATAAAACTGTTCAGAGCTGGTGATGTTCCTGTGTTGTACGGTTATTTATTGGCATATAGGAAACCCTGCAATGAATTGACACAGCTTCAAATTGTTCAATTATATCAAATAACAATAATAAAACTATCAAGGGATAAGATGCTATATCCCAAATTTGTCACAAGATACTAAGGTTGCATTTTCTTTTCTAAAGTAAAAATACCCTATGTGGTCAGAGGCCTATAACTAAGAATAACTTTCTGCAAACCTAAAGTGTATTGAGGGTATATTAGCCAGGCCATGGTCGGTCTGAGTTCTAGCAAAAGGCCACTGAAAGTGGTGAGATTTTTCTTCTTAGAGGCATTATTTTAACACTTTGGGGGTTAAGGAAGCATTTAAATTAAAATGAGTTCTATTTACATGTAAATACTCTTAAGCAGAACTAACCACATTCCCAGATTCCCATTCTTAGATTCCTACTATGAATGATTTGCAAAGAATAATTAACATTTTCTTTTTTTACCATTGAGCTGAATATTCTCTGAAAACTAGTATTTTGACTGGGTTTCAAGAGGGGAGAAGAAAGAATCATTGTTCAATACATCAGACATAGAAAATTTGGAGTTGGTGAATGCTAGGCATGCACTGAAAAGAGACAAACACTCCCTCCCTTCCCCATGTTTGTTGGGTGGTGGTTGGTGGGAGATTCAGCTATCTACCCCGTGCTACTGCTCCAGCCTGGTGACTGTAATACTCACCCACACATACATATGAATAGTCTTCATGTCTTCTCTAGGTTGTTGTGTTTATTGGTTCATTCATAAAATTTGGGCAAGAGATAACAAGAAAATTCAAAGTATAATTTACTATCACAAAGAGGCTGGACAGGCTGGGTTTGATTTTCAGCCTGCTTTGCCAAGCATAGTGGAAATACTTGCTGAAATAAGGAGCCACTAAAAAAATAAATTTAAAAACCTTAGTTCTCTATAGTCCATCTGAGTTAGTGCTGTAGCAGTATACATACAGTGATGTGCATACAAATAAAGCTGGGATAGAACCACAACTTTGTCTCACACACACACACACACACACACACACACACACACACACACACACACACATACACCCTTTCAAAGAAACCCTTGACAGTGACAAAACAAGATCTGAGTCATCCAAATCCTAGAGAGGAAAGAGCAGATCGTTAGCAGATTCTGCCTAGTACCATTGTTCATTCCCTTTAGTGTATGTTCATCAGTCTTCTGAAGCTTCTGACTCCTGTACTGCAACGGAGATTCCCAGACTCACCTCTGATGCTTTTGACTATTCCTGAGGCTTTCCCACCATCAATAAAGGATGTGATGTTCCAGCATAAACTTGGTATTTTGACTAGTTCAGTCAACTTACAAAAGCCTAATTAATTCTGGATGAAGTGTTAAATTTATTTCAGCATTTGCATAGCCAAGGCCCCAGCTTTGGATCCTAGAAGAGTGGCCAAAAACGAGTAGGCTGCTCTCAGTTCCCAGGACTTTCACATCTATTTGCTGTAAACTTTTAAAGAGATACACTCTGAAAGGCTTCCTGAAAGGAAAAGTCACGGGGAGCCAATGTTGTGAAAAGATGACATTTCCGGGTTTCAGCACCAATGTTAGGTGAAAGATGAAGAGAATAGGGGGGATATGGCCCATGGAGGTGTGGCAAGGCCTGGGGGCAAGGGAGATGCCTCTCGGGGCCCATGTTGGGAATCCCTTCCCCCTGAGGGACCAGCCACACAATGGTATAGTACATAATAGAGTTTATTCAGGTCATGGGAGAGTTAAGAGGGTGGCAGAGGCAGAGAGAGCGAGAGAGAGCGAGAGAGAGCGAGAGAGAGAGAGAGAGAGAGAGAGAGAGAGAGAGAGAGAGAGAGAGAGAGAGAGAGAGAGAGAGAGAGAGAATTAGATAAAACTAAAACATGACTCCAGCCCATTCTGAGGCTGAAGAGAACTTTTTTTTCTGTCTGATTTTAAATTTTAAACCACTTTAATTACATGCAGAAATATAAGATCAGTTCTGAGTCTAGGCACAAGCAACATATTAATCAAAAATTCTGTAAACACCTTCCTTGGGACTAAGAGAATAAAGGGACTTCCAAGAGACAAAGGAACTCTCACACCTACATCTGCTGAGCCAGACCCAAGATTCAAATGTAAATGTTCCTAATCTGGGCCAGTTTCCTGAGCCCAGGGCCAGAGTCAGTTTCTTGCCTTGAGTTTACTTCTATTGTCCTGGTGATGTCAAAATTCCAGCCACCAACTATTCTGTAGCAAAAAAAAAATTCTCTCTCCAACATTCCAGATTTTATTCCCCTTTTGGTCTACTGTCTGACTATTCCACATTCCTTACCTTCTTCCTGCCCCCTTTTCTTCACAAGAATGCACCCCTACCCAACCAGACCTCTAAATACCCTGGAGCCTTCAGTCTTTTGAGGGTTACATGCTTCTTTTCTGAATCCTCCTAAACACACTAAATCCTCTACTGTATATGTGTTGAGGGCCTCCTATCATCTGATTTCCGTTGCCTGGTTGGTGATCCAGTATCTGAGAGATCTTGGTGGTTCAGGTTAATTCGGACTGTCGGTCCTCCTATAGGGTCACCCTCCACCTCAGCTTCTAGCTTTTCCCTAATTCAACCAAAAGGGTCAGCAATTTCTGTTCATTGGTTGGGTTCAAATATCTGCATCTGACTCTTTAAGCTGCTTGTATCTTTCAGAGGGTATTCAAGATAGATTGTTTTTTGTGACTATTCCCTAACCATAGCAGTAGTGGCAGCCCTTGAGACCACTCCTTAAGCTGGATCTCACATTGGGTCTGTTGTTGGACCTTTTTTGTTTCACAGACTCTTCCATTTCCATCCCTAAAGTTCTTTCAGAAAGGAACAATTATCAGAGTTTTGACTGTGAAATAGCAATCCTAATCCTCACTTGATGCCCTGTCCTTTTGTTGGAGGTAGCATCTAAGGACTGAGGCCCTGAAGGCCAGCTTAAAGAATAAAAACAAACAGGCTACCTCAGGAGGTGAGAGGACCTTTATAAATATACCAGAGACCTGGGAGAAGTGAGACAAAAGGAGGGACCCTAGATGAAATGCCCTACAATGGGGAGATGGAACTTATAGAGCCCACCTCTAGCAGAAAGAAGGGCATTCAATTTTTTTAATATGTGGTCCTGTAATATATCATGTAGGAAAAATATTCTTGATTATTTCAGTGTTCTGTTATTTTTCAAATTGTTTTTAAATGTTATTTTCAATATATTTTTAAATGTAGAATAGTGATTATTATGATATTGAGTACTGTGGGCAAACACATATACATTTTAGAATAGTGCCAAGAGCATCTTGTTCTAAATCTAAGACTCAAAGTGGAACATCTAAAGCCTATGGTCACAAAGGTGAGGGCTGTAGTTGTAATTAATCAATGTATTTAATAATTGTGTGACATTTATATCCAATACATTATGAAGATCAATCTATAATCACAAGCATAGTGAATTAATGCCCATCTCAGTGCAGAAATCTATCAACTGCTCATTATTAGTAAAGCCAGCTTCAGTCTGTTTATAATTTATTTGAGACCAAACCCAGAAGTTACCTTATTAAGACTTCAACATCATAATGTTCACACTAATCTTAAAAGTTTAATTTCTATCTTTATTTTATAAATGGAGGTATTTAGAGAAACAGACAGCAATCTGCTGAAATTCCCCCTGTTTATTAGAAATAAAACTAAGGTCGGAGCAATACAATATTGCCCTGTTGATAATATTTTCCATGTTATTTGTTCTCCATATCTTTATTTTTAGTAAAACTTATATTTTTCATAATGTACTTTGTGCTTGTGGATTTTTGAATACATAAATGTGTGTATGTGTGCATGCATGTCTGTGTGAGTATGTTTCTGTGTGTATTATATGTATTCATGCATAAATGATCCTGTTCTCATTCTTCCAAAACTGCTCATTGCCAGTGATGTTAGGAAGGAGTTACTTTTGTTCCTTTCTGCTATGCTTATCACCATGATACCTAATACTTTCAGAATGTTGGCAGAAATAACTCTATCCTAAATTCAGTTTTAAGAATTGGTCTAGATACTGAAGAGTAAAAGGTTGTCAAAGGACACTGATTCCTTGCCCTAGGGATTTCCTCTGCCGCTCCCAGGAAATCCCACCCAGGAAATCCCACTTTCTTGAGATTTGAGTTCCCAAAATACCACAGAAGGTCCGGATGACCTCTGTGGAATGCTCCAACACCCTAGGTGTGCCTGGGGGTGTACTGATAAAAAATGTATGATTCTTCCCCTTTTGAATTTCCTCATTCCCCCTGTCCTCCCCCTCCTTTGTGATTTTTGCCTTCATAAGCCCGTTACAAGTTCAGGCCGGGGTCGAACTCCTCTACCCCTGCGTGGTGTATGAGTCTCGACCCCAGCATGCTGGCCTGAGATCTCACTCTTTCACTTTCAATAAACTTCCTCATGCGATTGCAGCAAGTCTGGTCTCGGTGCCTCGCTGGGTGCGCGCCTCTCCTGAGATTTGAGTGAGGGTCTCCCTTCGGAGGTCTTTCAATACTGCTACCTGTTCTTTGGAAAAAAATCAAAAGTGTACTTGTACGAATCAATAAGTTTCCTGTCCCCATGGAGTTCTGTTTTCCTTTATGCATCACATTAATGCTAACTCAGCCTGATGCCTGAAACTTGCTTCTTGGCTTTACAACTGTAGGCATCTGTAAAACTGGGCGTGGTTTGTCTGGAGAATCATGTATACACAGCAGTGTTCTCTTTGCCTTCACCTGCGAGTGGAGGAAAGGTATATACATAACTTTCATTCTGGTTTAAAATATTTAAAACTTGTATATCTCCATTTATTGCTCAACCATTGTTATTACTGTTCATAACTATGAGACAACTGTTCTTAACAGTAGGGTCTGAACTGGGAGTTTCTTTCCTTGATTGCATTGTATATTGGGCAATATATTTATTCAGAGTATTTTAGGCCACGTAGCTTAAAGTGATCCATGAACATTTGTTCAAATCTTTTATTATTCCTATTGATTGTTGAATAATTTGCAATCATCTACAGGAGATTATTATTCATTTTATATATGTAATTTTGTTAGATTTCTGAGCAGTATATTTGCTGCTCAATGATTCGTGGAGTTGGTCTCTAAATATTGCTTTTACATGACTTAATAGTTAGTATAACATTTACAGTCCTATGGTTGACTTAAGAAATCTTTTCCTTAACAAAGATTATGGAAGTATTCAAAAACATGACCCTTGAAGTAGGAAGGTTTGGTTATAATTCTTCTCCAAGGCTTTAATTAAATTAAATTTTTATTTTTATTCCATTAGTATGAGCTGTACTTATATTTCCTTACTTTTTCTCCTTCTTCTACTACTATCCCAAGCACCCTCTCAAATTTGTTTGTTGTTGTTGTTGTCTTGTTTTGTTTTGTTTTAACTTCCTTTCTGTAATATTAAGCTTCCAGCTAAATCTTTTGTGTTCTTCTAGAGGAACAGCTTACAGCCCAGTGGCAGCCAGCCCTGCATACTTTGTTCACATGTCAATCCATCCTCAGGTCCCTCAAGTCTTCCTTCTCTTCTCTCATTCCTTTCTTTGCTTGTTCTGTCCTTCCTCTTTTCCTCTCTTCTTCCCCAACTATCTCAATCCTTCCTTTCTTTCATTTTCCTTCCTCATTCCTTCCTTTGTTTTCTTTCATTCTTCTTTCCTTCTTTTCTTTCTTCTTTGCTCCTCCTTCCTTCTTTTCCTTCCTTTTCTTTTTCTGTCTCTTTCTTTCTTTCTTCCCTTCCTTCCTTCCTTCCTTTCTTCCTTCCTTGCTTCCTCCTTCTCTCCCTTTCCTTCCTTCCCTTCCTTTCTTCTTTTCTTTTTTTCCTTCTTTCCTCCCTCCTCCCCTCCTTTTTTCCCTTTCCTTCTTTCCTTTACCTTCCTTCCTCCTTTCTTTCTTCCTTCCTTTTTTTTATTTTCATTTGTACTTCTTCTGAAGAAGAAAGTACTTATTTTTTTCTCAATTTAATTGTGCATAAAAAATTGAGATAAGATTTATTTTGTATCTTAACTGTACAGGAATTATGTCCATGTCTTGTTTTAACTGTTGCTGATAACATGTTGTCAAGTTCCTCTTACTACTAAATAGGTAATATATAGCTTTGTAGAATTTTAAGGTTTCTCTGTTTTATATTCTTTAATTTCCCCGTAAACTTTATGGATGTAATTTTATTTATTTTCTATTACCATTGTCCGAGATCTATGTACCATCTTTAATCTACTTATTGTTATTTTTTACATTTACAAGAAACTCATTTTCAGATATTTGATTTTGTTTTGCTATATTATTAGACAGGGAAAAAAAGAGCTACTTTGCAAATGGCATATCTTCAGAATTTTAACAACATGAATCCAGATATAGCATCATCATACCATGGCCTCTTCTCTTGAATACTACAAAGAGCATTCAGAAAGATGTAACATTCATGAGACAGCAAAATGCAAAACTATATATACTCCACACAGGTTTCTTTTAGTAGAATATCAGAGTTTTTGTTGGTCTTACCAGCATTTCATTGTGTAGCTCAAAATGGAATTAAAGTTGTGATTTTCTCACCTCAGCTCTCCAAGCATGGGATTCATTGAGGTTCAATGTATAAGAAGATACTTGGCATCATGCTACATATGACATTTTTCAAATCTCATTTTATAAGCTGTTAATCACTAAAGTAAAGTTTTAGTGAAGAGAACTAAAATGGCTTCTGTTACTACAAGCAGTAGTTTGAACACAAGTAGCCAAAGATTACTTTATAGAATTCTATTAAAAATGCTATTATTTGCATATATTCAAGCAAAAACACAAAAAGACAATTTTAATAGCTTTCTTTTAATCTTTGTTTATAAGGTTACAGTTATAAGCACAGACACACACACACAATGCATACTCTCTCCTTATCCTACTGAATTTTAAAATAGGTTTAAATAGAATGATAGCTGCATATATACATACTCTAATAGAATATGCTAATTTATACAGTGTACATGTCTGCATGAATACTTAATTCAGCACTAAAGTATTCTTACTGCAAGTTAAGAATAAAGATGATTAACTATTAATTTAAAAAAATAAATTATATTACAAAGAGCAAAGATAGACATGATGGCCGTATAGATGAAAGGCTTTCTGCTCAGTTTATCTAAGGGAAGACTCTGCTGATCTGAATATAATTAGCTTCAATAAAACTCACTCTTTTGTGGATAAAATTTTCTGTTATGTAGCTAGGAATATACACAATTCAAAATATTTTCCCAAAATTTCTATAGTTAATAATTATATCAAGTGATTTTAAAATAAAATATAATTTCAAAGAAAAAGTTTTTTGGACATATTAGTATTACCTGATGTCTTAGTTAGGGTTTTATTGCTGTAAACAGACACCATGACCAAGGCAAGTTTTATAAATAAAACATTTAATTGAGGCTGACTTACAGCTTCAAAGGTTCAGTCCAGTATCAAGGCAGAAACATGGCAGCATCCAGGCAGGCATGGTGCAGGAGGAGTTGAGAGTTGTACATCTTTATCCAAAGGAAGCCAGGAATAGAATGAGCATCCTCAGGCAGCTAGGAGGAAGGTCTCTAAGCCCATCCCCAGAGTGACACACTTCCTCCAACAAGGCCACACCTTCTACTAGTGCCATGCCCTGGGACAAGCATATGCAAACCATCACACCTGAGTAGTAATTCTATATTCTAATTATAGGTTTCCATTAAAAATCAATTTAGAAAGTCAAACCTTTGCCAACATTTATATTGATGGTCATGTTACATAATTAATAATGCAATACTTCACTATAAAACATAAAACTACTTCAAATAATATACCAATTTTAGGAGAAAGTTTTTGAATATGTCTTCATTGTAAGCTTGTAACAATTATGTTTTAGGTATCTCCATAACTAACATTAATATTATGTTACTAAGATTGATGTTTATCTTATCTCTTATGTGATTTAAAGAGCATAGATGCTGTACGTTAGAAATAGAGATATAGTTATTAATAGTTATCATATTTATGTTTTCTATATATAATGTTCTATTTTTATGTTTTAACTATGAACAAAATTATTTAAAAATTTCACACTATTTCTATTCATAATCAGGATAGTAACCATTTGTTTGTTATTATTTATATGTGTGTGTAAATTTTACCATATGGGTTCATGCATCTCAGTGTTTATATATAGTATATGTGTGTGTATATGTGTGTGTATAAATATACATATATGCACACTTGGCAGGACTTATATTAAAGAATGACAAAATATTCTCATGCTTTTGCTATTCAGGATGCACCAAAAACATGCAAATATTTGTACATCTTGAGAAAAATTAGAGTGCCCATACAAATGAATCAGCAGTGTAATTTTTATCTAATTTTCAGTGTTTCTGATGTAATTTAAAAAGAAGATATTTGGTTAAATCTCTATAAAAATATCTTTTAGTTTAAAGACTATTCTGCCTACTTCTTGAATAATGAAAATTAGTAAGAACCTGAATAACAATTCTTCTTGCCTTGTAGACAAGATACAGTGTAATAGAATAGGAGTTTTTCTATTTCGGACTTCCCGAGTTATTCACGTGTGGGACTGTGCTAAAAGTCACACAAATCTTTTAACGTGAGTACTTCCCATTGGCCAAAGGACAACGTAGGTGTCATGTCTGCCCTATTCTTTCAATGTAAAATCATGCCATTAGCAGTACTGAGAGTGATAATGGTACCAAATTCCAAACATCCATTTGTTGAATGGTTAAAACATATAAAACTCATTTTTGTCTTTTTCTTCAAGACAGATAATGTTTTGTTCATTCAAGAACAAAACTAAGGAAAAAGTTGAACTTGGAATGGTGAGAACAGATGAGAGGTATCTGAGGAGAAGTTACAGTTACTACACCACTTCAAATTAGAACCTGTAGAGACAGGATGCAGTGGGTATGCATGGCCCCCAGTTGAGAGATGGGGCCACCCACACACACTTCAAAAATATTAATCCAGAATTCCTCCTGTCTAAGCAAAATGCAGGGACAAAGAGTGGAGCAGAAACTGAAAGAAAGGCCATCCAGAGACTCCCTAGGGATCCATCCCATCTGCTGACACCAATCCCAGACATTATTGCTGATGCCAAGAAGTGCGTACTGACAGGAGTCTGGTATAGTTGTTCCCTGAGAGGCTCTGCCAGAGGCAGGCTAATACAGATGCTGATATACACCACCAAACATTGCACTAAGCCTGGGGACCCCAATGGGGATGTTAGGGAAAGGACTGTAGGAGCTGAAGAGGTTTGCAAGCTCATTGGAAGAACAACAATATCAAACAACCAGACCCCCCAATACCTGCAGAAACTAAACCAACAACCAAAGAGTACACAGGGTGTACCTATACTCCAGCTAAATATGTAGCAGAGAATTGCCTTATCTGGCATCATTGGGAGGGGAGCCCCTTGATCCTGTGGAGGCTTGATGACCTGAAAGAGTTGAATGCTAGGCTGCTGAGGCAGGAGTGGGTGGGTATGTGGGGGTGTACCCCCCTAGAGTCAGATGGTAGGGAGAAGGGGATAGGGAACTTGAAGAGGTAAAACTATGAAGGGGTATAACATTTGATGTATATAAATAGTAAAATAACCAATTTAAAAATTAGAAGACATATTGAGGGTCACTCAGTTCCCGTAAGAAGTATCTAAAGCCAAGCTGACAATTGTGATATTTTTAACCTAGCTCAGGCTGAGTTAGCTGCCCTGTAATATTCAACAACAGGGAGTCAGAATAAAAGTTTGCACATTAGGCAGGAGCTACAGGGTAGATCCACAAGGGTGCAGAAATGGAAGGCACTGTCACTGGCTGGCTGTTAATTCTTATCCGGTGAGGATCGACAGAAAAGAGAAAAGCTACATTCAGATTTTCAAAAAATGTGCTCATGACTCTGCATAACCACTGATAGACATATAAGTATTAGATAAAAGACATGTTTATGTATAAAATTCAAAGCCTGGAAAATGATTGTTTTTGTACCAGCACTCAGACAAGGGAAACAAACAAAATCTCCTTTCACTGGTATGTGATTGGTAAAATGTGGGGTGCTTTCTTTTTTCTCTACTTTTAATAAATAAATCTACTTCTTTAGAGTCAACTTATGGTTTCCCATTGAGCTCTACAACTGTTCTCTGAAGCTGGCCAACAATGACCTCACCTCTCGTGTTGTATAAATCCATCAACAATAAACAATAAACAACATCATTTTTATTTCAGTGATGATGACACAGAATGTGTGAAAATGGTAGCTAAATAATTTATCTGTTTTTCAGGTGAAATCTGCCAGGCTTATTTAACTCTCCGTCTGATGTTCATTTCATGTTTAGTAGTTCATTTCCTCATGAGGATGCTTGTCAGTGAACTGAACCGACATGTCATTTTGACCTTTAATTCAAAACAATTTTCTCTTTTCTTTACTTCATTTCCCTGTTGTTGAAATTAAAAGCCAAAAAACATTGCTATGCAAACTCTTCATACTAATTAATGCTGGAAAATGACCTACTCACCAATAATACACTGATCCTTTATCATTGCAGAGGTTATCCAGTTGAGTGTGCCTGAAGATCAGAGAGTAAGCATTACTGCAGCCACCGTGGGACAAAGTGCTGTTCTGAGCTGTGCCATTGTGGGGTCGCTGAGACCCCCTATCAAATGGAAGAGGAACAACATTGTTCTAAATAATTTAGATTTGGAAGATATCAATGTGAGTACATAAAACACAGATGCTGCCAGTGTGTGCATCTTACATGGTTTACTTCAGGCTCTGTGGTACCCGAGGAACTAAATAACTACTGGATACAAAGAAGAAGAAAGTTATTAAACGATTGTATATCTATTCTACCAGTTGGTAGGTGCCCAACAGAGCAGCTATAATTATGCAAATCATTTATATTGGTGTAGTAAGATTATGTCATAATGCACTAGTGAGCGACTATATCATCACATTTTTTTTAACAAATTTCTCTTTAGTTTTAAATTGCAAGTTATATTTCTAGAAAATTCACACTTAATAATTATCTCAGTAAAAATCATTTAAGCTCAAATCTGCATGGATGAAATTGTGCATGTTTAGAGTTTAATAATAAAAAGTTAAGACTTCCATACATACGAAGTGTGGTGATGTACATGAGTGTATGGTGTATGTGTGTGTGAGAGTGTGTGTGCATGACTGTGTGTGTTTTTAAAGATATATTGAAAGTTACTGGAGAGGCATAATATTTAGCTCCTTGAAAATATGACTCATATTTTGTAAAATACACATTTCTTTAGTGGTAAATGTGTCTATTAACTAAAAAATACATTTTGCTACTTTATAGAACATATCTCTGGGTCACTCTCGAAATTGATTCCCTGTCTGTCATGGTACTAAGGATGAGTTCTGGAAGGCAGATATGTATCTAGAGGATAACTTTACGTACATTTTGTACTTCTAACATACATACATACATATAGTAATTTTTAAGAAATACTAAAATAATAGTGTGTTGTGCACTTGTTAATAAATCCCAAATACTTAGGGAGTACATTCTAGAAAGAATGTGTGGTTGAATGTTTCTGATAGCATCACATTCTCTGATAGAATTGAAGTGTAGCTCTATTTCAAATTATTGATCTTTATCTTTCTTGAATGTTTTTTATTTATTTTTACTTGTGATAATTTCATTTGTACTAAGGCATTTTAATCGTATGTACTCCTCAATTCTTTTCTATAATCACTACCAATTTCCACAAGGGCTATTTAACTACATGTGCTTGTTTATTGTTTTACATACACACGCACACACACACATACACACACACACACACACACACACACACACACACACACACACACACATTTATCCTGAAGGATTTACTGTTGCTTACAGGCATATTTTCAGCTGACCTTATGAAAATGGCAATTTTCCAGGCTCATATCCCTAAAGTCTTACTGACTCCCCTTTATTCAATTCTTCAAGGTCCGTAACTTCTCATCAAGGGCTGGATTATTTTTGAGTCCTTGCCCTGTGCGTACTGGGATATAGACTGGTTGGGTCTTTTGCAGGTCTTGTTCAAGCAGCCACAGCCATTGAGAGTTCTCAGGTATACCATTTTGTCACACGTAGACAATACTATTTCAAAGCAGTTTTCCAGGTCCCTGGCTTTTACACACATCCACCTTCAAGATATTACCTGAGCCTTAGGGTGAATGAGAGCAAAATATTCTCTGCAATATAACCTGTCATAAGTCTCCTTTTCTTAAACCAGAGTTGCAAAAAACAAGCTTCTCTGACCAAGGCTGACAGTAACACTGCTATGGGTATGAGGACGTGCAATTAGAAGGTAGCTGGCATTTATGTTTATTTATCAGTATAGTAGGAGATATTTCCTAGGTTCTATGACTTCTCGAATTTACCTCTCGGTGTGCAAGCCTCAGTTCCATTTCATGAACACCTTCCTGTTTCAAAACCAATACCACTTGGGTGACTCTTACACTTTAGGAAGTACAGCCTTGGCTCTCTCTGAAACACAGCTTCTTTGTGCTCTCAGAAACCATGCCCCCAAAAGATTTCACCTCAGTGATGCTGTTCTCTTTTCAGTCACTGCTTGTCTCTTAGCTCCAGCCAACCAGCATCAATTGTCACAGTAGTCCCTTCTACTCTAAGGCCAGAACACATGGTCAAAGCTGCCAAGTTCTGCTGTTTTCTGAAGCTGGAACCTTCCCCTACCTCAGTCTATTACCAACATTTCTGTTTTCCAACTCCCTTTCTGCCTAAGCTTGGTTTTCCTGGAACTTGCTTTATAGATTGACCTTAAACTCAGAGATATGCATCGCCCTGGGATTAAAGACATGTACCATCATGCCTGGATGTAAGGTTTTCTTCATCTAAGTCTTGTTCTGTGCCTGGTCAGCCTTGAACTCAGAGATCTGTTTTGCTCTGTCTCCTGGCATTAAGGGTTTGTGCCAGTATATCTGGATCTAAATTTAGCTGGGTAGGATCTTACCTCCAAATCTCTTACTGTTTCCTCCTAGAACATAGGATTCAGTTCTATTTCACTTCCTGGTGTCCATTTAATATTTGAATAATATGTTTTATATATTTCCTTTCTAAGTTTGTTGTGCTTGCTCAAACACTCTTCATGAGACTTAACCAGAGAACAAAGTCTCTACTGAACTTTTTAGAACCATCCTTTGTCAATGCAATTAGTCTGATTCTCTTCACCTTAGGCTCAGGCAGACTCTTCAGAAAGGACAAAAAAGTAGCCACATTCTTCACCAAAATACCACAAAAAATTCTTTGTGCCACATACTAAACTTTTTCTCTGAAACATCTTGGGACAGATTAACATAGTTTAATAGTTGTCAGCAACAAAGCCTTTCATATTCGTACTAGGAGTGCCCATTAAACCCCACTTAAAGCATCCCACTGCTTTTCAAAGCCAATGTCAAAAATTTATATTTTTTCAAACAAAAGCATGGTCAGGCCTAGCAGAACAAAACCCTACTTCTGGTACCAATTTCTGTCTTAGTTTGGTTTTTATTGCTGTGAACAGATACCATGACTAGGTCAACTCTTACTAGGATAACATCTAACTGTGGTTGGCTTAGAAGTTCAAAGGTTAAGTCCATTATCATTAGGGTGGGAACATAGGTAAAATTCAGACAGGCATGGTGAAGAAAGTGCTGAGAGTTCTAGATCTTTATCTATGTTTCTAGCATATACTGGCTTCCACACAGTTAAGATGAGGGTCTCAAGCCCACAGTGACACATCTATTTCAACACTGCCACACCAACTAATAGTGCTACTTCCTGGGACAAGCATATATAAACCATCCCAGATGCCATTGCATCTAGTGAGCTGAAGCTATCTGTGTGCATCGTCATTCCTATTTCTTGCCAAATTCTTGAAAAGGCTAATCAGTGTTTTGTGGTTTTCAAGTTTCCTAGGCCAATAAATTAAGTAAACATAGCCAAGGCTGACATAAAAATACAGTACATCTTCAGGAAATACGTGGGCAGATGATGACTTAGAAAACAGACACAGCATTACAGAGAACTGAACATGCAGGATGTAGTGACTATAGGGACTAAACCAAGCAAAGTCACCATCAGCAGTTCCTTACAGACAATTTTTACTCTGCTTCATTTTGTTTCAGAAACAATGGATTTATCAACCACAGATCTTGTCTGTACCTTATTTATCCAATCAATGACTATTTTGCTATATATTTTATTCTCACGTACACTAAATTTTGATGTAAAATTATATTGTACTACTTAGATTAAAACTCTAGTTTTCCTTTTTTCACTATAATTAGTTCAATATACTTAAACCTTAGTATAAATATAAATAGTAGATTCTTGTTAAATTCAGTACTGTGTAAAAATGACTATATATATGTATATGTGTATGTGTATGTATATGTGTATATGTATATGTGTATATAGATAGATAAAATGTTTTACATTTACAAGAAGCCAAATGCTGCAATATGACAATGCAGATTATATATAGTAATAAAATGCTCTCATAAAATATAGATGAAAAGATGATATAATTTATATTAATATGAACTTCACTTTATAGAAATGGTTACTAGATAAAGAATGTTCAGAAAAACTTACACTTATATGTTATAAATACATAATTTTAGTTTAAATATGAAATACTTATTTAAAGAACTTCATGTTTATCTGAAGCTGCTTAAATTATATATTACATTCTAGATATGGCTTTTTACTGGTATGACATTCAAATTATTTTGAATACTCTATTAAGTCATTTTGCTACAAAGGATGCTCTGGATTATTTCAGTGGTGTTAAATGCTGGAGCTGACAAAATTACATGCAAATTATATCCATAAACTTTGTGCATATCTATTCCTGAACATTTTCTCATTCAATATCTTACTCTGTATATCAATCTAAATTATGCCAAGGGTTATAGACATCTGAGCACAAGGGAGTGCAAAGATACTGCTGAAATGGTTGCCCTGGAGGTAAGTCTAATATCGTACCTGTGATCCTGGCTTTCATCTTTAAGGACTTGTCAGGTTTTATAAATACTGTAATAGCTATAACTACCCAAATGTACTTTAATAGTCTAGATTCTATATTCAACATCACAAAACAGGTATAAGGTTATCTCTGCTTTTAGAAGAGACTTTTTGGAAATATCAAAGGTTTATAGATAGACAATGCGTTAAAATAACTGCAGCAAACATTGCTCAGGGGTGTATGAAAGTGATTATTTAGCTAGGCACATGCCACTTCTCAGCATTCTGTTACTGGAGTCAAAGACGGACATATATATTGATGTCAACAAGAAACCTTTATCATTCTAAACAAGGCCATTGAAGAGGACTCATAATATCCTAATTTATATGACCCTTTTCATTTTCTTTGTGCACTGGTTAAATATGATTATCCATCTGGCTTAAACCTTAGCAGCACTAAGCCCAATTTATTTCCAGTGCTAAATTGAACAAGGGCTCATTTGTTGATGTGCTTGATTTGTTTAATAGGACTTTTCTCTTTGTACCCTCCCCAGCTGTGGGTGTACTTTTTCCCTTGGATTATTATTATTTTTCATTCTATGGGCATGGAATTTAACCCACCTATCAAATAAACTAGCTTAACTAGAATGCATATTCTTTCAAAAGGAAGTATAAAATCATTTTGTATTTTCTACAAATAAAAAAATGCAAATGTGCTCATTTACTACTGAAATACTGGCATCACATGCAGATTTTATGATTTAACGTTCCCTGGATAGTTTTTTAAAGTTTAAATCAGATCAAATATAAGCCTCTGGGCAACTGAAGATCTGTTTTGTGATCATCTCTGCTGATTGCCACCTGTCAGTACAAGCTGAATTGGGATTCAGTTATTCCCTTTCCTGACTTCAGTAGGTAGTGTTTTATTGACGATCATTGGCCTGAGTTATTGAATTCTCTGATCCCATTGTGGCTCTTGTTGCAGAATGCTCTTGTCTTATCCCTGTATTCTCACTCCCATATGTATAAAACATTCTGTCATGTTTATGTTCATGAACCAATTAGTCTGATATATATATATATATATATATATATATATATATATATATATATATATATATATATATATGATATTCTTTCTGCCCTAGAAGTGGTGCCTGATAATAAGAATATTGAGGATTATTGTAATGGTCGTCTCAATTTCAGGGGCATTACAAACTTTCAGGGTAATCATTGCAGATTTTTAAAATCATTTCACTTTGCCTTACTTGAGGAGAAATCAGAAAAATTCTATAAATTTCAGCACCAACAAGTTCATGACTACTCCTTTTCCTACTTTATTAATTTTCAATGCCTTCTTACAGTTACATGGATTAGTAAGGAAAGAAGGCTGAAGGCTTCAAACTTCTAGTGTAAGTTCTTTTTATCTATTTCACTGTAGTGAAAAAAAATGTCATGTGAGATCAATCTTCCTAAATTTTTAAAGGCACAATAAAGTCTTGTTAACAATAGGCATACTATTTTACAGCACATACCTAGAACTTATTTATTGTCCATAAAAGACCCCTAGTAATAATTCATTTTTCTCCCATAGTCCACAGAGAAGATTATTCTATACTAAATCTATGATCTTGACTTTTGTAACTTCCTCATAAAGTGGGATCATGTGGAGATTTTTCTTTGTGACTGCTCTATTTCCCTAAGCATAATGACCTTCAGGTTTATCAATGTTGCTCATTATAAAGATTAATAATGGTATGTCTTCTCACTTTCATCTACTTAATAATTTCTTTACCTTGGTGTCTTAGTTAAGGTTTTCCTATTGCTGTGACAAAACACAATGACCAAAAGCAAATAAGGACAGAAAGGGTTTATTCAACTTGTATGTCCACATTGTTCCACATTGTTTATCACCAAAGGAAGACAGGACAGGGACTCAAACAGGGCAAGACAGGAGTTGATACAGAGTTTAAGGAGGGATGCTGTGCACTGACTTGCTACTCGTAGATTGATAAGCTTGCTTTCTTATAGAATGTAGGACTATCAGCCCATGAGTAACATCCTCCCAATGTAAGGGCACTCCTACACTGATCATTAGTTGAGAAAATGACTTATACCTGAGTCTCATGGAAACTGAGGTTCCTTCCTTTCTGATTACTCTAGCTGTGTCAAGTTGATACATAAAACGACCAAGTACAATTGGCTACATTGAAGTATACATTAGCATAGAAATATATTTTGATTTGGTGATTACAATTATTTATCATATACTCCCAAAGTGGGATTGATTTTGAACATGATAATTGATTGTATAATTTCCCCCAAAATTGTATGCAGTCATTCATAGTAGATACTGTGCTGTATATTGCAACCAAGTGACCATAGATTTTATAATCTATATCCTTCACCAATTATTCTATGTTTATTGATATTTTTATTGGGCAATAGTCATTGAATGCAAAAAATGACACTTACATTTTCATGATTGTATCTGTCATTATTGCTACTGTATGTATAGGATGGGTCAGTGTCTGCATGCACCATGAAGTTTCTGTGGTAGGCAGAAGACAACTTTGCAAAGTCATTTATCTCCTTCTTTCTTTGCATCCGTAGCAGAGACTAAACTCACTTTTCCTGGTTTCTCCATTCAAGAGCCATCTTTCTGGTCCTCTTTTATGGCTCCAATTTGTACTTTCTATTAATATCATCAAGCCTCAAGACATTTGTCATGCCAGTCATGTATTTGCTTAGTGGAAATATCTACTTGGGTTCTCTACAACATTCAGTTGTGTTAAGGACTATTATTATTATTATTATTATTATTATTATTATTATTATTATTATTATTATGCTAATAAGGTGGAATCAATCAAATCAACATACTTTCTCAAGAGAAACATTTAATGAACTAGGCACAGAAAGGAAGTAAAAGGATTTTATTGGTTGATATTTTATTCTTCCCATTGGGTTGCAAACCCTTCTAGCTCCTTTAGTCCTTTCTCAAGCTCCTACATTGTGGTCTCTAGGTTCATTACAGTGGTTAGTTGCAGGCATCCTTATCTGTATCAGCATGGCTCTGGCAGAGCATCTGAAGAGACAACCATATTAGGCTCCTGCCAGTAAGCACTTCTTGGTATCAGAAATAGTGCTTGTATTTGGTGGCTGCATAAGGGGTGGATCCCCAGGTGAGGCAGTCTCTGAATGATCATTTTTAAAATCCTTGCTCTACTATGTGTCCCTGCATTTCCTCCCATGAGTGTTTTGTTCTCCCTTCTAAGAAGGACTGAGCATCCACAGTCTGGCCTTCCATCTTTTTGAGATTTATAAGATCTGTGAATTGTTTCTTTGGCATTCAGAGCTTTTGGGGCTAGTATTGGCTTATTTGTGAATGGATACCTTGTGTGTTCTTTTGTGCCTGGGTTACCTCACTCAGGATGATATCTTCTAGTTCTACCCATTTGCCTAAGAACTTCATGAAGTCATTGTTTTTAATAGCTGAGCAGTACTCCAATGTGTGAATGTATGACAATTTCTGTATCCATTCCTCTACTGAAGGGTATCTGGGTTCTTTCCAGCTTCTGGTTATTATAAATAAGGCTGCTATGAACATGCGGGCACATGTAGCCTTGCTATATGTTGGAGAATATTTTGGGTATATGCCCGGGAGTGGTATAGCTTGGTCCTTAGGTAGTACTATTTCCAATTTTCTGAGGAGCTGCCAGAAATCTGATTTCCAGAGTGGTTGTACCAGCCTGCAATGAAGGAGTGAGTGTTCCTCTTGCTCTATATCCTCAGCAGTATCTGCTGTCACAAGAGTTTTTGATCTTAGTCATTCTGGCTGGTGAGAGGTGAAATATCAGGGTTGTTTTTATCTGCCTTTTCCTGTTGACTAGGGATGTTGGGCATTTCTTTAGGTGTTTCTCAACCATACAATATTCCTCAGTTGAGAATTCCTTGTTTAGCTCTGTACCCCATTTTCAATAGGATTATTTGATTTTGTCGAGTCTATCTTCTTTGTATATATTGGTTATTAGCCATCTATTAGATGTAGAACTGGTAAATATCTTTTGCCAATCTATTGGTTTCCATTTTTTCCTACTTAAAATGTCTTTTATCTTACAGAAGCTTCGCAATTTTATGAAGTCCTGTTTATTGATTCTTGATCTTAGAACATAAACCATGGGTTTTCTGTTTGGGAACTTTTCTTCTGTATCTATGTGTTCTAAGCCCTTTCCCACATTCTCTGGAAGCTAGACCAGTAAGGGACCTTAAATTAAAAAAAAAAAAAAGTATAGTTTATAGTCGAAGTCTGATTGTAGTTATAACATATGACCATGGTTTATTCTTAATTAATTTATAAAATAATGACTGGTCACACTGTTCTAGAAATTCAGGTAAATTTGTCTTAACCAGCTCACAGTAAGCAGTGCCATAGAAGAAGAAAAAAAATAAAAAGAAGAAATAATATTGTATGGAATTATTTATTTTATTTATATTATATATAGCATTAAATAATAGAAAATGGCCAGTTTTGACACATAAAATTATTTATTTACTTAATTTATATGAGTACACTGTAGTTGTCTTTAGACACACCAGATCCCACTAATGATTATTGTTATGCCACCCTGTGGTTGCTGGGAATTGAACTCATGACCTTTGGAAGAGCAGTCAATACTCTTAACCACTGAACCATCCATGAAATGCTACAATTACCAGCTTTAAATAAGTACTTTCAGCTTGCTTGTTAGACAAGTGATAGACATGAACAGGGACCTGGACGGATTTTTGTACACTGTGGGACTGGAGTTGCTTTTTATGTCTAAGAGTAATTAAAGGAACTCCATCAGGAAAAAGGTAGAATAAGATAAATAAAATCCATCTGTTATTTTTGGTTATTTGGTTATTTATATACATGTTTATATTTAGAATAGAGCAGTAATTCATACACATAATAACTTTCAAACTTTGGAATAAATTTCATATCGAACATTTAAAGTTATGACCTCTAGATATATTTTTCAACCTCTATCATATTAAAGTTTAATACAATTCATATTTAAAGTCATTATTTAGGAGCAGAGCCTGGCCTACCTGCCAGGTGGAGCGGCTGCTCATAGAGGCTGAGCAACTGCGATTGGGAACAGAAAATCAGAACTTCTGTTTCCACCCAGAGGCGACTTCCGGACGCAGAGCGGAGCCTGGCCTACCTGCCAGGTGGAAAGGCGGCTCATAGAGGCTGAGCAACTGGTGAGTGGGAGACCAAGACTGCAGGGGAGCAGAGAGATCTCTGCAGAGTGCACACGGAGAGTGCACACCGTAACTCGCCCTGCCCCGCCCTGCCCAATCCAGCTATTGGGAACAGAAAATTAGAACTTCTGTTTCCACCCGGAGGCAACTTCCGGACACAGAGCAGAGCCTGGCCTACCTGCCAGGCAGAGCATCGGCTCATAGAGGCTGAGCAACTGTGCCTGATCCAGCAAACAGAAACAGAACGTTGGAACTTCTGCTCACACCCGACGACTCTGAGGCATAAAACAGGGCTTGACCCATCTGACAACTCAACCAGTGGAGAACCAGGGACACAGACCAGATACAAGGGAAAGGTAAGAACATATCACTGACAACAAAATGGCAAGAGGAAAGAGAGTATATCCCAAGGGAACCAAGACAATCTAGCAACAACAGAGCCCAGCTCTCCCATAACAGCAAACATCGGAACTCCAAACACTCCAGAAAAAGAAGACACAGACCTGAAATCATGCCTCAAGACGCTGATAGAGTTAATTAAACAAGAAAGGGAGGAAAAGCAAAAAGATTCAGAAGCTTTTAAAGAAGAAACAAGAAAAACACTCAAAGAATTCAAGGAACTAGAGGAAAACAGAACCAAAGAAATAAAGGAATGGAAGAGGGAAATTAAAACAGAGATTGACACAATAAAGAAAACACTAAAAGAGATAACCCTATAGTCAGAACACCAAAAAAAAAGAAATCAGGAGTCACAGAAGCAAGCATTTCGAATAGATTACAAGAGATCAAAGACAGAATCTCGGGAGCAGAAGACAACATTGCAATCTTAGACAAAACAGCCAGAGAAGATGCAAAAAACAAAAAGCTCCTAACCAAAAATGTCCAGGAAATACAAGACACAATGAGAAGACCGAACCTAAGGATAATAGGAATAGAAGAGGGAGAAGAGTATCAACTAAGGGGCACAGTAAATATCTTCAACAAAATCATAGAAGAAAACTTCCCTACCCTCAGGAATGAGATGACCACGAGCATAAAAGAAGCCTTCAGAACTCCAAATAGGTTGGACCAGAAAAGAAATACCTCCCGACACATAATAGTAAAAACATCAAGCGCCCAAAGTAAAGAAAGAATACTAAAAGCAGTAAGGGAAAAAGGTCAGGTAACATATAAAGGCAGACCAATCAGACACACACCCGATTTGTCAACAGAGACTATGAAAGCTAGAAGAGTCTGGACAGACATCATGCACTCCTTAAGAGAGCACAAGTGCCAGGCCAAGCTGCTATACCCAGCAAAACTATCAATCACCATCAATGGAGAGACCAAGATATTTCAAGACAAATCAAAATTCACACAATATCTGACCACAAACCCAGCACTACAACGAATTATAGGTGGAAAACCCAATACAATGAGGGAAAATACAGCCTAGTAAGAACAAGAAAACTCCTAAACAAGAAAACTAAAAGAAGAATAAAAACACAGACACAACTCAACCCAAAAAAGCAATAATAGCAGGAAACAGAAACAACTATTCCTTGATATCTATTAACATAAATGGTCTCAACTCCCCAATAAAGAGACATAGACTATCAGACTGGATACATAAACAAAATGCAGCCTTTTGCTGCATACAGGAAACTCATCTCAGAGACAAAGACAGACACTATCTCAGAGTAAAAGGGTGGGAAAAAAACTTCCAAGCAAACAGCTCCAAGAAGCAAGCTGGAGTGGCTATTCTAATATCGAATAAAGTAAATTTCCAACCAAAAGTTATCAAAAAAGATAAGGAAGGACACTTTTTACTCATTACCGGGGAAATCTGTCCGGAGGAACTCTCAATCCTTAACATATATGCTCCAAATAAAAATTCACCCACATTCATAAAAGAAACCATACTAAAGCTCAAAAAATACATTTCACCCCACACAATAATAGTGGGAGACTTTAATACCCCACTCTCATCAATGGACAGATCAGGGAAACAGAAACTGAACAAGGACACTGCAAAACTAGCAGACTTTGAACCAACTAGAATTAATAGATATATACAGAACATACTATCCCAAAGTAAAAGAATACACCTTCTTCTCACCACCCCATGGCACCTTCTTGAAAATTGACCACATAATTGGACACAGAACGAGCCTCCATCGATATAAGAAGATTGAAATACTCCCATGCATCCTCTCAGATCACCATGGTCTACGGCTGGTCTTTAACAACAACAAAGACGACAAAAAGCCCACATACACATGGAAACTAAACAATGCTCTGTTAAAGGATAGCAGGGTCAAAGAAGAAATAGAGAAAGAAATTAAGGATTTTCTAGAATTTAATGAAAACGAAAACACAACATACCCAAACCCATGGGATGCAATGAAAGCAGTATTGAGAGGAAAACTCATAGACCTAAGTGCTTCCACAAAGAAACTGGAGAGAGCTCACATCAGCAACCTGACAGCACAGCTAAAAGCCCTAGAACAAAAGGAAACAGATATACCCAATAAGAGTAGACGGCAAGAAATAATCAAAATTAGGGCAGAAATAGACCAAATAGAAACAAAAAGAACCATTGAAAAAATCAACAAAACCAAGAGTTGGTTCTTTGAGAAAATCTACAAGATTGATAAACCCCTAGCCAGACTAACTAGAGGGCAAAGAGAGAGTATCCAAATTAACAAAATCAGAAAGGAAAGTGGGGACATAACAACTGAAACTAAGGAAATTCAAGAAATCATCAGATCCTACTACAAAAACTTATACTCCACAAAATTGGAATATCTGGAGGAAATGGATGAATTCCTAGACAGATACAAGGTCCCAAAGTTAACCCAGGACCAAGTAAACCATCTAAACAACCCTATAACACCTAAAGAAATAGAAGAAGTCATCAAAAGCCTCCCAACCAAAAAAAGCCCAGGTCCAGATGGGTTCAGTGCAGAATTTTATCAAAATCATACTGATAGTATAAAGAAAAACTTTGTGTCCTGTAACTGAGCTGAAAAAAAATTAAACATCACCAGCAGAATATGTTTGCTATTAGTCTCTAAAACTGTTACTATTTATATAACATTAGTACATCTTCAGACAATCAGAAACCTAATACAAATTTCTGCCAATCTACTGATAAATCTAGAAGCATTACCACATCATTTTCTAGGCAATAGAATACAGGCACAGTTTTCTGCTCCTTACATAACTATCTACTCCTTTGTACAGAAGACATAGAACAGATCAAAGAACTGTTCCTGTGAGACATTACATTACAACACATCCTTAGCACTGGGCAGGTACCAGAGATTCAATCATCCTTTTCTTCGGTGACTTCCCTACTCAATTTGTTCTCTTTTAAATTTACTTTTTCATTTTCTCATAATATTTAAATGTGTTTGGATGTTTTATTAATCAAATTGTTGAATATCATCTTTAATACATTAGAAAACTCCATGTAAGCCCAATTGACTCTCTTATAGGAATGTATCAGATTTTATTCATATTCAAAATGAAAAAAAATGTCTAAAAACATTTCATGTATTTTGGAGTTAATAATTTAGAAGTACATATTTTAATATATATTCAAAGTTAGAATTTTTAGGTTGTAACTGTAGAAGACTAGTTAAAATTCCACAACTAGTAGAATAGAAAAATATGTAAGGCCAGTTTTATGAATAAAAGTGTAATTAGCCTTTAAATTATATAAATGTTTAGGACTTTGATAAAGTCCACTCTAATTCCTAATATACTGTCATCACAATTTCTACTTGAGTCAATTCCCCTGTATAAAATACTGTAATCAGTATGGGAAATGGCCACATAAGAACTGTTGGTATTGTTAAAATTGGTACTCATCTTGGAAGAGCAAACCACAGCTTCACCAAACAAAAGGTATCATTAAAGGAAATGTAATGCTAATGCATTATATCATTTCCTACCAAAAAGACCTAGAAATTTATCGTAGATTGTTCTTCTGTCACTATATTCATTCTAATACAAGATTGTATTTGAAATCATTCTCTGGCACTTATAAGACATATGCACATAAACTGTAGAATTTGCTATTAATAATGGGTATTCAAAATGTTGCAGAACCTGTTAGTGAAAGAAGGCTAGATGTCACATGGAATATGAGTTAAGCTGCCAATTGAATGAAACGCAACAGTGTCAAACACCAGGGTAGTGTAATATATTTTTTAAATATATAACAAGAATGAAAGTTAAACCTATGTACCGACATCAAAAGAGAAAATTGAAACTTTGCTCTTGTACATAAGAGGAAAATGCTTCTAAAAGAATATAAGAGATGTTTCTTTCTGCAGGAATTATTGTCTTGGCAGAAATGGGAGTCTTTAATTTTGAGACTCATATAGCACAAAATCACATGGTACAACAGGTCTTGCTTTGAGTTTCTCACAGAAATTAAATTTTTGAAACAGCATTTACAAAACTCATTATGGGCTCTTGAGATGGGCCAGTGACTAAATGTACCTGCTACTGGGCCTGATAACACGAATGTGACCCTGCATGGTGGAGAAAAACAACGAACACTCACAAGTTGCTTAAGCTCTGTACAGATACCATGGGAATGCTGGGGAAAGAGAAGATTGTTTGTGTGTGTGTGTGTGTGTGTGTGTGTGTGTGTGTGTCAGATAACTGCTACAAGTACATTGGTGATCAGTGACGTATATTCCTTACTCACTTTTGTGTGATGGAAAAATCATAAGTGAAGGATACTAGTGTGCCATATGTTAGAATTTGATATGGCTGCTGTAAACATGCACCTCATGATTTTAAATACTGATTTAAAATTAGCTGAGGAACATTTGTAACAATGAAAGCTTCCCTTCACAAGAGGTTTCAGGTGAAAGTTTTAGACTTTTTATGGGCAGGCCTAAAACTTGCTCAGGTGTTTTTGTCAATAATTTATTCTCAAGAATTTTCCCACAAACTACCAAGAGCTATCCTCGTATAGATTACAGGAAGTAAAATTTATTTTCTAGAATAAATTTCTCTCATGTAACAAACAAATTATGTATGTTAATTTGGAAATCTATGCCATATATTTTAGAATATCTCATAGTTTATTATTTATTACTAGAAAATCTATAGCTTATAATCTTTACTGAAGCCTAATATACAATATAGAGCCAGAAGTAGAGTCACATGTCATTTAAAAATAAAAAACCTGTCTCTAGTCATGCTATATGCCTCAAAGTAAAAAAATATATTACTAATTCTCTGCTAAATGGATACAATCTGAACTCAATGTCTAATGATATCTTGCTATACTTGTAGCTTAATACAGATTTCAACCCTCTTTTTAAAAGATTCTATTAATTAGAGTAATACAGAGACAGTGGACTACTCAGTACTAAAGGGGACCTTTATGCCATACCCTTTCCTCCCAAGCCTCGGGCATTAAGAAAAGAGGATTGAGAGGTTAAAAGCCAGAAGTAGTAAATTATAAGAAAACAATGTCTAACAAACATAACACGGTAGTTGTGCATATGAACTCAATTAGTTGTAATAAGATACACAAGACCTCTACATAGTAAAGTCAGACCAAATCATAGCATGTAAGAGTAACTGAACAAAAATTTCTACCCCTAGCTGAGGAAATATTAGCAATTGATAGCTTCTAGAATAGATTAATTCGGGCTTCTTGAATGATATAATCTCTGGTTGGTCCATCACAGTACAGTGGATAGTCACAGCTCCAAGAGTATGAGGACAATAGAAACTGGAACCAATGTGCTCCCAAAACACAATCAAATTGAGTGTTAGTGTTTAAATTCAGTGTTGAAATTTCATAAAATATTCTAAAAGAAACTATACCAAAAGGAAAGGAAAAAATGATGAAACTTAAGATTCTTGCATTTGGACTTCTGCTGGTAGCTGTAGAATTCTATGGTCCAGATAGGATATAAATGTCAATGGTGTACTAGAGAGCTAAGGTACCTAAAATTTTTTGGAAAAATATTGATACAATTTTTTTCTATTCCCTTTTAAATGGTTCTACAGTCATCTTTACTTAGTGCTTCTCATAAATATGTAGTTCCTTACTAAATTGCTACCTTATTAACTAGGAAAATTATTTCCATATAGAACATTAGTGAAAATATTAGTGAGCTGAATATAAAATTCACTCAGAATCTAGTGGCTCACTGTTTCTGCAGAGCAGGGACTTCCTCTTCAGGCTGTTCAATAAGTCTGAAACCAGATACCAGAAATGAGTAAGTAAAAAGTTTGACCAAAGGAATATGGTTGTCATGGCCAATCTGATAGAAAAATAAAAGAAGAGGATTACTAAGTACAATTAGAAATTTTAAATTGATGTGCATTATGAAATTAAAGATAAATTTCATTAGAATTTAATATTACATTTAATGATCCAAAGTTATTTCAGATGTCCTTTTTGGCATCTTTTTGCACATTAAATGGACGATGGCTGCCATTTGTCTTTGGTTAATCTAAAAACATGAAATAACTAACTATAATATATAAATGTATTAATTTGTCATTAGAAGTAATTTTTAAAACCAATCTTTTTTTCTTTTTGTTTATTGGATATTCTCTGAATTCACATTTTAAATGTTATCCCCTTTACCCCCAATCCCATCCACTCTCCTGCTCCAACTGCTTCCATGATGGTGTTCCCTCATCCATCTCCTCTCTCCATCTCAGTGTCTTGCCATTCTCCAACAGTGGAAAAACATGCCTTCACAAGATCAAAGGCCTCTCCTCCCATTGCTGCCAGGCTATGCTATCCCTGCTACACATTTAACTGGAGCTGTGGATCTCGCCAGGTGTGCTCATTGGTGGCTGTTTTAGTCCTGGGGAGTTTAGGAGGGTTTGGTTGGGTGATAATGTTTTCCTTCCCATGGGGCTGCAAACTCTTTCAGCTCCTCCAATTTTTTTCTCTATCATTTCCATTGGGGTCCCAGTGTTCAGTCCAATGATTAGCTACAAGATTTTTCAACAGTATCTGTATGACTCTGGCATAGGCTTTGTGGGACATCCATATCTGGTTACTAACAGTAAGCACTTCTTGGCATCAACAATAGTGCTTAAGTTTGGTGGCTGCATATGGGGTGGACCCCAGATGGGGCAGTCTCTGAATGATCTTTCCTTTAATCCCTGCTTATTTATTTGTCTCTGTATTTCCTCCATGCATGTTTTGTTCTACCTTCTAAGAAGGACTGAGGAATCCATATTCTGGCCTTTCTTATTTTTGAGCTTTAGAAGGTGTGTGAATTGTTTATTGGGTATTCAGAGCTTTCTGGAGCAAGTATCCACTTATTAATGAATGTACACCATGTATGTTCTTTTGTAACTGGGTTACCTCACTCAGAATGATAGCTTCTAGTTTCATCCATTTGCCTAGGAAATTTACAAAGTCATTAATTCTAATAGCTGAGTAGTATTCCATTGTGTAAATGTACCACATTTCTGCATCCATTCTTTTCTTGAAGGAAATCTGTGATCTTTCTAGATTTTGGCTATTATCAACAAGGTTGTTATGCAGATACTAGCCCCAGAAAGCTCTGAGTACCCAATACCCAAGAAACAATTCGCAAACATTATGAAGCTCAAAAAGAGTGAAGGCCAAAATGGGGATGTCTCAGTCTTTCTTAGAAAAGAGAACAAAACTCTCATGGGAGGAAATGCAAGGTCAAATAGAGGAACAGTGATTGAAGAAAAGATCACTCAGAAGCCACCTCACCTTGGGATTCACCACATATGAAGTCACCAAATCCAAGCACTATAGCTGATCCCAAAAAGTACTTACTGGCAGGAAACAGAAAGATGTCCCCTTAGGAAATATGTTAGAGTCACTTACGTACAGCCTAGCATGCTTGCAGCTAACCATAGGACTGAACTCAGGGATCCAAATGAGGTTGCTAAAGGAACTAAGGAGCTGAAAGGGGTTGCAACCTCATGGGAAGATAACAAGATTATTAACCAATCAAACCCTCCAAAACCCCCAAGGACTAAAACACCAACCTTTGTGCACACATTGAGAGACCTATTGATCCAGATACATATGTAGCTGAAGATAGCAGTGTCTGGCATAAATGTGAGAAGAGGCTTTTGTTCCAGGGAGGGCATGTTTTCCCAATGTAGGGGAATGCCAAGGCAATGGGGTGGAAGAGGGGATAAGGAGAGAGTGCACCTTTGTGAAGGCAACTGGAGGGTAAAGGAGGTTGGGAGCAGGTGTGGTGGTAAAGGGATAACTTCTCAAATGTAAATACAGAGTATCTAATAAAAAGTGTAAAAAAAATAAGGCTGCTATGAACTTGGTGGAGCATGTTTTCTTGTTATATGTTGGAGCATCTTTTTGATAACTTCTGGTTAAAAAAATCTATTTTATTTGAAATTAAAATGGCAGCTCCAGTTTGTTTCTTGGAACCATTTGCTTGGAAACTTTGTTCCCAGAATTTTACTCTGAGGTAGTATCTGTCTTTGTTGCTGAGATGAATTTCCTATATGCAGCAAAAAGCTAGAATCTTTTCATGTATCTAGTCAGATAATCTATTTGTCTTTATTGGAGAACTGAGTTCATTCAAGCTAAGAGATATTAAGGAATGATGATTGTTGTTTCTTGTTATTTTTGTTGTTGGAGGTAGAATTATGTTTGTATTGCTTTCTTCTTTTGGGTTTGTTGCAAAATTATTTTCTTTTGTTTTCTAGGGTTTAGTTTCCCTCCTTGTGTTGGAGTTTTCCATCTATTATCTTTTGTAGGGCTGGGTTTGCTGACATTTATTGTGTAAATTTGGTTTTGTTTTGAAATAACTTTAATTTTCCATATATGGTAATTAAGAGTTTGGCTAGCATTTGTATTCTTTTCCAGTCTCTATGATGTCTGTTCAGGATCTTCTAGCTTTCATAGTCTCTGTTGAGAAGTCAGGTGTAATACTGATTGGTCTGCCTTTATATGTTACTTGTTCTTCTTCCTTTACTGCTTTTAGGATTCTTTCTTTGTTTTGAACATTTGGCGTTTTGACTATTAAGTGTTGGGAGAAATTTTTTTTTCTGGTCCAATCTATTTGGTGTTCTGTAGGCTTCTTTTATGCTCATGGTCATCTCATTCACTTGTATGTTCATGGTCATCTCTTTCATTTGGTTAGGGAAGTTTTCTTCTATGATTTTGGTGAAGATATTTAGTGTGCCTCTTAGTTGGGAATCTTCACTTTCTTCTACACCCATTATCCTTAGATTTGGTCTTCCCATTGTGTCCTAGATTTCCTGATTGTTTTGGGTTAGGAGCTTTTTGATTTTTGCATTTTCTCTGACTGATATGTCAATGTTATTTATGTTACCTTCTGACCCTGAGATCATCTGTTTAATTTCTTGTATTCTCTTGATGATGCTTTCATCTATGACTCCTGATCTCTTTCCTGGATTTTCTATCTCCAGGGTTGTCTTGTTTTGTGATTTCTCCATTGTTTCTATTTCTGTTTTTAATTCCTTTGCCTGTTTGGTTGTGTTTTATTATAGCTCTTTAAGTGATTTTTATGTTTTCTTTTTAAGGGCTTCTACTTGTTTACATGTGTTCTCCTATAATTTTCTCATGGATTTATTCATGCTCTTTTCTAGGACCTCCATTATCACCAGTAAGTCCAAATCTTGTTTTTCTGATGTGCTGGGTATCTATTACTTGCTGTGGTCGGAGAACTGGGTTCTGATGTTGCCAGGTTTTCTTGGTTTCCACTGCTTATGTTCTTGCACTTTCCTCTTCAGTTCTTGTTATCTGTGATGTTAGGTGATCTTGTTGTCTCTGGCTGGAGCTTGTCTCTCCTGTATGTTTATTGGCCCATTGACTAGGGAAAGAGATTGCTCCTGGGTATTTAACTCTCTGTGTCTGTCACTTTCAATTGTGGTGGACCAGCTCTGGATCTGGGCACAGATAAGTGCTGGAACATTCAATTCCCAGGAAGCACCATACTACCTGGGCCCCTCTTTCCCCAGGTAGTCAGTGGAGAGGAAGTGGGGACTCACCCATGGGTTCAGGTGGGAGAGCTCTGCAGAGGCTCCTTTGAGTGCTCAGGAGTCTGTGGGCAAACCGTGAGTCCTGATGGTGGTGGCCCGGCTCTGCTAAATATTAATCTTATATCTGTGTATTTCTTTGAATGGTTTCTATCATTGTCATTATGTTCCTAATATTGTATCATATTTCCACATAAAAATTAGTTTTGTTAGAATTCTACTATCATTTTTTTTACTGTGGTATTAGTTATCAAAACAAATATTTTTAGCAGTTCATCTCTTGGTATTACACATTTATCTATTGAGTGTATAGAATAAAAATATAGAATAAAGAACTTTGTGAGAGCAAGATTTTTTTTCTCATTCTTTTCACCTGTAAAGCACCTTTGTCAGGTCAAGTTTTCTTTTCTAATGAGGAATAAGGAAATGAAATTAAAGTGATTTATCAAACCAAAATCACGAAGAGAGGAGTAGAAGTTACATCCAGATGTAAAACCTTGATAGGTTAGTATTTTTTAAATATTGCCTATTCCTTCTATTTAGTAGATTTGAATTAAAATTGAGTCATTTTTTTCCATAAGATATGGTAAACCTACTTCAATGTAACTATCTTTATGATAATTCTAACATAAACCAAAGCTCTTCTTAATATTTTGCATACCAGAAATGAAGTTATATGATTTATAAACAGAAATTAAAATATTTTATTTTGGTTGATTTTTATGTTGATGCTCATGTCTATTATTGCCCCTAAGATATATCAGGGGAAATAATTTAATCATACACAACTCAGTATTAGCTATAACAAATATAAAAATATAGTAGTTTATAAAAATTATTTGTATTTAACTACATTCTGAAATATCTGGTTTAGAGTAGAAATCCAGCTCTGGGGTTTATTAGTGGCAGAGCATATAAAAGGTTTTCTTGTAAACACTGCAAAAAAAAAATCATCAAAAAAAGAAGTTAATTTGTGTTAGGCTTTGTGTCCCACCTTTCTTATTCCATTACTCAGGAGATGGCAATAGAAGTATTGGAATTATAATTTACTCTCAGACACACTATAAAATAATTATTTCAAAACAACTACAGCAGAACCAACAACAATAAAGAATCAAAATATCTTTCTTTAGTGCAATTTCTTAACAAGCTCAAGACTATGGGTTTCATTCTGAAGAACATGACAAAAACAGAAGCAAAATAGATGAACTTACTTATGTTTAACAGGTTTCCTATCAAATATATATTCCTCAATTTTTTTAAAAATAGTAATACTAAAACTCACAATATAGATACATAGTAACATCATGTTCTTTGATAATTGCATTTAAATATGTTTAAAGAGAGTTTAAAAATACTTCCCGTAAATACCCAACAAAGGTGAAATAGAATTTGTAGAGGCCATATCCAGTGGAAAGGCATGACTCCTGGTTGAGGAATGGGGCCATCCACCAACCTCAAAATTATTAATCCAGAATTTCTCCTGTCAAAAGAAAATGCAGGGGCAAATAGTGGAGCAGAGCCTGAAGGGAAAGCAATTCAGATACTTCCCCATAAGGGGATTTATTCCATCTATTGACACCAAACCCAGGCACTATTGTGGATGTAAAGAATTGCTTGCTGTTAGCAGCCTGGTATGCCTGTCCCTGGAGTGACTCTGCCAGAGCTTGACCAATACAGATGTGATGCTTACAGAAAAGGTTAGATGTAGCATAAAGACCCCATAGGGGAAGAACTGATGGAGCAAAGAGGTCTGCAACCCCAGAGGAAAAACAACAAAAATCAACCAACCAGAACCCCCCAGAAATTCCAGGGAATAAAACACCAGCTAAAATATGCACTTGGAGGGACCCATGGAACCAGCTCTATGTGTAGCAGAGAATGGCCTTATGTGGCATCAATTGGAGGGTATGCCCTTTGTCCTGTGGAGGCTCAATATCCTATTGAAGGAGAATGCTGGGCTTGTGAGGTGGGAGTCAGTGGGTGGGTGGGGGATGGAGCACCTTCCTAGAAGCAGGGAGTAGCAGAAGGGATGAGGGGTTTAATGGAGGGGAAACTGGAAAACGGTGTACATTTTAAATGTAAATAAATAAAATAACCAAATAAAAGTTGTTTGCATTACATCCCTCTCATTGCTTCCATCCCAGTCACTCCTCCTTTCCCCTGCCTCCCCCCACAGCATCCTTGCCTGCCCTTCTCATCTGATTAAATGGAAACCAATGCTGGATTTTCCACCACCCTGGCATATCATGTCTCTGCAGGACTAGGCACATCCTCTTCCACTGAAGTCAGACAAAGTAACTAAACTGAAAAAACATAGCCCATGGACAGATTTTGGATAGCCCCCACTCCCAATGTTTCGAGCCAACATAAAGACAAAGGTGCACATCTCTTACATATGGGACCTACATCCATCCTGTATATGCTCTTTGGTTGGTAGTTAAGTCTCTGAGAACCACTAAGATCCAGGTTTGTTGACTCTGTTGGTCTTCCTACTGAGTTCCTATCCCATTTGGGGTCATAGTCCTTTTCCCTACTATTCCATAAGAGTTTCCAGTCAGTCTCCTCTTTGGGAAAGGATGTCTGCATCTGTTTAAGTCAGCTACTGGATAGAGTTTCTTAGAGGACAACCATGGTAGACTCATGTCTATAAACATAACAGAGTAACATTAGTAGTGTCAGGAATTGGTGCCTGTCATCAGGATCAATCTCAACTCGAGGTCGTTATTGATTGGACATTCCTTCAGTCTCTGCCCTATCCTCTGTCCATACATTTTATTGTAGACTAGATAAATTTTTGGTCAAAGGTTTAGTGGGTGGGTTCTTGTTCCTATAGTTCAACTGGGGTTCCTGCATGGCTATGAGTTGGCCTATTCATGATCCATGTCCCCCAAACCCTGAGTCACAGCTAAGATAATGCCCATTAAATGTTGGGCACCTCCCTTACCCCAAATCTCTGTCCAGTCATGGAGATGCCCCTGAACTCCCTCCCACTCCCTTCGACTGCATATTTCCTTTCATTTCAGCTGATTTTGCCCCCTTACACCTGCTTTTTGTCCTTCTCCCTATCTCTGCCACAACCTAGTTACCTCCTCCCATCTGCCTCTGTTGACAATTTTTTCTCCCTTCTAAATAAGACTCAAGCATCCATGTCTGTGGACTGCATCAGGGTATCCAGCATGTTATAGTTAATATCTACTTATAAGTGAGTATATACCCTTCATGTTCTTTAGGGACTAGGTTATTTCACTCAAGATAATATTCTCAAGTTCCATCCATTATCCTGAAAAATTCATGATGTCTTTGTTTTTAATAGCTAAATAGGTTTCATTGTGTAGATGTATCATATTTTTCATCCATTCTACAGTTTAAGGACATTTACCTTGTGGCCAGTTTCTGGTTATTATGAATTAGACTGCTATGAGCATACTTGAGAAAGTGTCTCTGTGGGATGGTGGAACACCTTTTGGGTATATGTCCAGGAGTAGTAGAGCTGGGTCTTGAGATAGAACTATTCCCAATTTTTTGAGATACTGCCAAGTTGATTTCTAAAGTAGTTGTCCAAGCTTGCACTCTTACCAACAAAGAAAAAGGAGTGTTTCCTTTGCTCCACATTTTTTTCAGCATGTGCTATCACTTGAGTTTTTGATGTTAGCTATTCTGACCTGTGTATGGTAGAATCTTGGAGTTGTCTTGATTTGCATTTTCTTGATGACTTAGGACTTTGAACATTTCTTTAAGTGGTTCTCAGATATTCAAGATTTCTCTGTTGCAAACCCTCTGTTTAGCTCTGTACCCCATTTAAAAAAATCATTGGTTATTTTATTTAATTGCATTTCAAATTATATTCCTCTTCCCAGTTTACCTTCTACAAAGAATCACTAGGTCTATAGACTGATGTTTCTAATTATCTCTTGATTGGGTAAATAAAGATGTCAAAAGGTAGTCACTGGATAAAAAGGAGGGTTTTCTAGCTTTCAGGAGGAAGAGGAGGAGAGAAGACAGAGAGAGTCCTTTTGGGGCAGGCTTTGTAGAGAGAAGCACAGACACCATGTAGACCTGGGGGTTATTAGAACCAGTGGCAGCCTTTGCCAACTGATAAATCCTTATATAGTATAGCAGTTCAGTTTAGGACAATAGATTCCTAGCCCAGCAGCTGTGTCACATGACTGATTTTTAAAATAATAAGATTGTCTGGCTTTTTTCCTTCTCAACAAGTTAGGTAAGCAAGAGTGAGGACGCTTTCCTGAGCCAACAATGGGGGTAGAGGGTCCACGTAGAGTATTCATTGCTCACAGTATATCTAATGAAAATGTTTTAGCTACCTACCAGGTATCCGAAGAGATAACAGGCAGTTGGCTGCTGTTCCCACAGCCTAGCTGGAGCAAGCATGATTTCTAAAATTACATACAACATTGGCCTTACTCCAAAAGCCTGTATTTTACAAAATTGGAAAATATCAAAGAAATGGATGATTTTCTAAACAAACACCATATATCAATGTTAAGTCAAGATCACGTATTTAAACAGAACTATAATGGTTTTAGTGAATAATTCTGCCAAACTTTCAAAAATAATCAAATACCAATACTCCTCAAATTATTCCACAAGATAGAAAGAAAAAGAGCACTGCCAAATTTATTTTGTGAGGCCACAGTCACCCTGATACATAAATCACAGAAAGATTCAACAAAGAAAAAGAACTTTAGACTGCTTTCTCTTATAAATATTGGTGCAAAAATACTCAATAAAATGCTCACAAACCAATTTAAAAACACACAAAAACTCATCCATTATGATCAAGTAGGCTGTATTCCAGGGAGGCAGGGGTAGTTCAGATTACAAAAATTCATCAATGTAATCCACCATATAAACAAACTAAAAAAATACATATGATTATATCATTAGGTGTTAATACATCTTTTAGACAAAATCCAAGCCACTTCATGATGTTGGTATTAGAGATTTCAGGGATAGAAGGCACATATCTAAACATAAAACGATATATAGTAAGACAATAGCCAACTAAATTTAGGGAAACATAAAGAGAATTTCTTAAGTAGGAAATTATATTTGGGATGGACAAAATATAATTATAGTATATAATAGTTAAAGTACATAACTTTTCATTTTTAAATTTCATTTTAATCTTTTCTTAGTTTTTATTGAGTGTTATGCTTGTACCTAATGAATTTTAGATTCTCTTCCTTTGATTTCCTTATTTTTCTGACTTATTCTCCCTCCTTGTTCTGTACCTCTTTTCTTCTTCTATTTTCATGACTTTTAACAATCCCTAGTTCCTAAAGAAAAAGTAGGACCTGGTGAGCCTTTTACAGGTACAGGACAAAATGTCAATAGGTATATATGCTGGTGTCCTGAACATGATCACAGATAAAGTGACTTCATGAGTGTCACTGGTGTCTCCTGTCTAGGAAACACTGTTCTGTACTTTGCTCCGAACCGTGGCTCTTACATTCATTCTGATGCCTCTTTCTTGATAGACTCTGGGCTTTGAAAGAAGTGGGACTGTTATCGACGTCCAGTTGAGGGATGGGCCCTCTGCTCTCACTTATTCTTTGTACTTTGACCAGTTGTGAATCTCCATTTTCCACTATTCACTACAAAAAAAAAAAAAAATTTCAGATGAAGGCTGAGAGCCAATATAATTTGCAGATTAAGCATAAGTATTTATAAGGCAATTTGCTTCCATATTCATTTAGAAATCAATAGTTGTAGGATTTCCTGCAGGGGACTTTTGAAGGCAATTGTTTCTGTGATGGGTATATTATTCTCATATCTCGTTAGTGAAGAATATTGTATGCTGCTGGCCATCAGACTTAGAAGAATGTTCAGTATGTCCTAAGGCAGTTCCAACTGCAGAAGCTAATAATGTTGGCCAAGGGGTCCCTACAGCATAGTTTGTGGTGTTTACTGTGACACCTGCTTCACTGATGCATAACATTTACAAAGTTTTGTTAATTGAACAGAAGGCTTCAACTGCTCAGAAACTGATCTATGAAAGTTAAGAATTATATTGACAATGGGTGTGTGCTGTGGTTTATGCCAATAATCCTGTCACCCTCAAAGCACAAGCAGGGGGACAACAAGTTTGATGCTGGCCTGAGATACAAAATGAGAGCCTGTCTCAAATTAATGAAAGAATAAAAATCAATAAACATAAAATAAAATTATGTTCTAAGCCACAAGCACAGATTAAATGTCAGAATTTATATTGGAATCTTGCAATGGATCCATTTTTTTTTTATTGGTAACTTTATTGCAAACAAGTACATGCTTTTCTATTTTCTCAATTACTACATAATCTTTTAGTTTGAAGTGGAGCACTATACATATTACCTTAATACAGCACATAATGTTTTTACTGAAGATTTATATAGCTTAATGTGTTCTATGAAATAACACACATATTGCTCCATCTCTGTAGTTCTGTTACTATATAAATCAGCTTTCTTTTTTGTAGTCTGCGGTTTGAACATCAGGTCAAACTAATGTTATTTCTGTCTTCAGCCTATCTTGAGAGACCTTGTCCTCTGTAGTGTGTGTGTGTCTATGTGTGTGTGTGTCTATGTGTGTGTGTGTGTTTTGATTCTGTTCTGAGCCCTTCATCTTGGACCTAGGGGCTTGAGTATGAACAAAACATTTTAGGTAAATTTCAGAGATACATTTGGGATTAATATAGAAACAACCAAACCACCTGTGACTATGAAAAGCCTGTTGGAAGAATGGTAACAGATGATGCTGGAGGTCGTAAAACAGGATTACTATGACATGTTAATATGGTATTACTAACAACCCTCAATCAGCAGTAGACTAGCTACAATGTGATTTTCTTTCTCCCGAGAACAAAAAAACTAAAAAAAAAAAAAAAAGAAATAATTGTCATATGGGACCTAGAGTTTCTGAAATGAGCCAAGGATCACTTCATGCTTATTCTGGTTTTGGTTTTTAGCTATTTATATAACAAGGGCTTTCTTAATATTACATGAAAGACTTTTATGAGTGGAATTAAGGAGTAAACTTTGGTGGAGTTTCACAAAGCCTTCATCAAACTTGACTTAGTAAAGATGAAATGTACCTAAGCAAAAAATTAATTTAGAGAACAATATCATCACAAGCACATAAAAATAGGCTCACTGTTACCACAGCACTCACTATAAACTTCTGAGGACTAGTTTTCCCATTATCTAGGAAAGAAAGTATAATAAATATCAACAAACAACAATGATCCCACCGTGTCTTCTGTGAAGTACAAGAATATTTCATATTAATATATTTAAGTACCTTAAAACATTTCAATAGAATACCACATAAATGTTAAATAAACTTAAATCTATAAATGTAATTTTAAAGTACTAAAACTATTTTTCTTTTGGAAATATTTTTGTGTTCTTGCTAGTACACTTGATAAAGTGAAAGCAAAAAAAATTCATTTAAATACAATCTTGTACATCTTATATTTTTAAAATAATCAAGTAGCAAGGATATTCAATTAGATCCTCTAAATTATTGGGTATTCTACTAACACATCTTCAAGTGCATGTCTTTACCTTCTTCTGAATATCTAAACATAAATTTAGTATCCAGTCTGCCTTTTGGAGCTTGTCATTGTATGAGTTTTATTAGGAAACTAACAAGTACAAAAAGATAAAAACAGTATTTTTTTATTTCAAAGTTTTGCATATTTAAAACAAACCCAAAGGAAGTTGATCTCAATAATATTTTTATTCTGAGGGCATGTTTGCGCTGGCTAAATGCATTCTTACTTGATAGTATTCAAATTTTTTAGTTCAAATTTTTATCTGTGAATACAGAAATTTTTTTCATTCTTCCTTCCTTCCTTCCTTCCTTCCTTCCTACCTTCCATACTTTCTTCCCTTCCTCCCTGCCTGCCTTCCTTCCTTCCTTCCTTCCTTCCTTCCTTCCTTCCTTCCTTCCTTTCTTCTTCCCTTCCTCCCTTCCTTCCTTCCCTCCTTCTTTCTTTCCTTTTTTCCTTCCTTCCTAACTGCTTGCCTTTCTGCCTTCCAGCCTTTCTGTCTTCCCCTCTACCTTCATTACTTCTTCTGCCCTTTTCCTTATCTCCTTTTTCTTTCATCCAATACTTTCTTCCCTTTACTTATTACAACTCCAAGAAACCACACACGTGTTGATGGAGTTATGTAAATGGTTTTCTTTCCAGTTTAAAAAGTCTTAAAAGGAAACTGACAGTGCTAGATCCTTAAAAATTACCAAGCTCAGTCTGTTAGTTATGAATGTACATAGGCTTGTGAAACTGAATCTGAGAATGTGAAAACTTTCATCAATGACTTCTTTGTAGCAAGACTTTTGGTTTCCTAGTATTTTACACAAAGTTTTACAATTTTTTTAAATTATAGTTTTAGCTGTGTATTTTATAAACTACCCTTGGTTTCTGAATTAAACAAAATTCTATGATCTACTGCCATGTCCAAAATGATTCTTGTCACAGTAAGATGAATATTTTCTATTTCTGAAGTTTAGAAATTAGTTCCATTAGCAAGAATTGAAAATCACCCAGTGCTTTGTCAATTAAGCTATTTACTATGATCGCATAGTAAATTACATTGCTTGGTTTTTAAATAACCATGTCATTTTCCATTGCTTTTACAACCATATTTGATCAAGACATAATATAATTACATATTATTACCTACATATATTATTAATAAAATTGCTAATATGGCATTTGTATTTGTCCCCTATATTCATCAGTAATAATAATCAAAACTGTTTTTGGATTTTAGTGACCATTCACTTATTTTTATGTGTATGATATACATCTGAATATATTATGAAAGTGATGACATGTGTGAGTACATGTGTGCACATACCATGACCCACATGTGGGGGACAGAGAAAAACGTCATTCATCAGGTCTTGCCTTCTGTTTTGAAACAGAGTCATTCTCTGTTCCTCGCAGCACATACCAGGCTGGAAGGGACCTGGAGATTTTTCTGCCTCCCATCTCACTCAGGGAACACCAGCATTGCAGGCACCTAGGGGTTACCATGTCCAGTGATTTTCAGTTTCTGGGGTTCAAATTTAAGGCCTTACATATTTTCCACTGCACCAATCATGCAGCCATTACTCTTTTTAATGAAAATGTCCCAAGAGTAAAATTTACTCATTATGAAGTTTTATTTTGAAACCTTCTCAATCTGAGTATTTTTATGGGGCAAAAGTTTAATTACAAATACAATTTATTGAAGATGTCATGATAAGGAATTTATATTAAGAAAGGTATCAGCATCTCCTTAATCCCTTTCCTGAAAGGTGCCACAGACCTGTATTTGGAAGGTATAAGGTGGATGATGTGTTTCAGTCTGGCCAGTGACCTTCCACCAAACTGCAAAACCTTAGTGAAAGACTCAAGACCTCCCTAGAGAGGACGATCCATTAATTGTTAAATGTCTCTCCCATTACTTCATACATATCTATACTCAGTTTAAGTTTTATTAAGATTCTTTTTTTAAAACAACTTTATTTTATAAAACAAATATAAATGTACAGATTTTAAACATTTTTTGCTTAAAATTATACATTTTTGTCAGTACTTTTTTTTCAGATTTTAACATAATTTTTACATAAAACTATATGAATATATTTTTTAGTCAGTACTTGATTTTTTTCAAGGTTTGATAGTATGCCTTGAAAACTTAATAGTTACAATGAGCTAAAGTACATGTAAAACAAAATGTAACATGGAAATAGTAAAAGTTTTCTTGTTTTGTAAATATATTTTTTGTTTTGTTTTGTTTTCTTTATTTCTTGGACTTCATACAGTCTGTGAGTTGTTTCTGGGGGAGTGCAAGCCTCTGGGGTTAGCATCCCACTATCAGTGACTGCATATTATGTCTGCTCTTTTGTGACTGGGTTATCTCACAAAGTATGATATTCTCTAGATGCAGCCATTTTCTTAAGAATTTGGTTAAGTCATTGTTTCTGGTGGCTGAGTAGTATTCCATTGTGTATATGTACCACAATTTTTGTATCCATTCATCTTCTGAAGGACATCTGGGTTCCTTCCATCTTCTGGCTATTATAAATAGAGCCGCTATGAACATTGTGGTGCATACATCTTTGTTGTGTATTAAAGTGTCTCTGGGGTATATGACCAGCAGTGGAATAGCTGGGTCTTCAGGTAGTACTATATCCAATTATCTGCAGTATCTCCAGACTGATTTCCAGAGTGGTTGTATTAGCTTGCAACCCCACCAAAAGTGGAGAAGTGTTCCTCTTTCTCCACAGCCTTGCCAGCATCTGCTGTCATCTGAGTTTTGGATCTTGGCCAATCTGACTGGTGTGAGGTGGTATCTCAGGGTTGTTTTGATTTGCATTTCCCTGATGGCTAAGGATGTCGAGCACTTCCTCAGGTGTTTCTCGGCCATTCAGTGTTCCTCAACTGACAACGTTTTGTTTAGCTCTATACCCCATTTTTTAATAGGGTTATTTGATTCTCTGGTGTCTAGCTTTTTGAGTTCCTTGTACACCTTGGATATTAGGCCTCTATCTGATGTGGTGTTGGTAAAGATCTTTTCCCATTTTGTTGGTTGCCGTTTTGTTTTCTTGACGATATCTTTAGCCTTATAGAAACTTTGCAATCTCATTAAGTCCCATTTGTTAATCTTTGATCTTAGAGCTTGAGCCATTGGTGTTCTGTTCAGGAAATTTTCTCCTTTGCCTATGTGTTCTAAGGTTTTCCATACTTTCTCATCTATTAGTTTCAGTATATCTGGTTTAATGTGGAGATCTTTGGTCCACTTACACTTGAGCTTTGTACAAGGAGATAGAAAGGGTCTATTTTCATTCTTTTGCATGCTGAGTGCCAGTAGGACCAGCACCATTTGTTGAATAGGCTGTCATTTTTCCATTGTATGTTTACTGCTCCTTTGTCAAAAATCAGGTGACCATATACATGAGGGCTCATTTCTGGATCTTCTATTCTATTCCATTGATCCACATGCCTATTTCTGAACCAGTACCATGCAGTTTTCAGCACAATTGCCTGGTAATATAGCTTGAGGTCAGGGATAGTGATTCCCGCAGATTTTTTTTTTGTTGTTGTTGTTGAGGATGGATTTCGCTATTCTAGGTCTTTTGTTATTCCATATGAAATTGCACATTGATCTTTCCAATTCCATGAAGAACTGGGTTGGAATTTTGATGGGGATTGCATTGAATCTGTAGATTGCTTTTGGTAGGATGGCCATTTTTAAGATGTTGGTTTTTCCAATGCATGAGCATTGGAGATCTTTCCATTTTCTAAGATCCTCCTCAATTTCTTTCTTTAGAGGTTTGAAGTGCTTGTCCTACAGGTCCTTTACTTGCTTAGTTAGAGTCACACCAAGTTATTTCATAGTTTTTGTGACGATTGTGAAGGGTACCTTTTCCCTAATTTCTTTCTCCACATGTTTGTCCTTTGAGTATAAAAAGGGTACTGATTTGTTTGAGTTAATTTTTTATCCAGCCACTTTGCTGAACTTGTTTATCAGCTGTAGGAGTTCTCTGGGGGAATTTTTGGGGTCACTCAAGTACACTATCATGTCATCGGCAAAGAGGGATATTTTTATCTCTTCCTTTCTGATTTGAATCCCATTGATCTCCTATTGCTGTCTAATTGCTCCAGGCAGGACTTCCAGTACTATGTTGAATAGTTACGGGGAGAGTGGGCAGCCTTGTCGAGTCCCTGATTTTAGTGGGTTTGCTTCAACATTCCTGACATTAAGTTTGATGTTGGCTGTTGGTTTGCTGTATATTGCTTTTATTATGTTTAAGTATGGACCTTGGATTCCTGTTCTTTCCAGGATTTTAACATGAAGGTGTGTTGGATTTTGTAATATGCTTTCTCAGCGTCTAGTGAGATGACCATGTGATTTTGGTCTTTAAGTTTGTTTATATGGTGGATTACATTGATGGATTTTCTTATGTTAAACCATCCCTGCATCCCAGGGATGGAGCCTACTTGGTCATGATGAATGATCGTTTTGATGTGTTCCTGGATTCGGTTTGCAAGGATTTTGTTGAGTATTTTTGCATCAATGTTCATAAGTGAGATTGGTCTGAAGTTCTCTTTCCTTGTAGGGTCTTTGTGTGGTTTAGGTACAAGGGTTATTGTAGCCTTAAAAAATGAGTTGGGTAATATTCCATCTGATTCTATCTTTTAGAATAGTTTGGAGAGTATTAGTGTTATATCCCCAATAAATGTCTGATAAAATTCTGCACTGAACCCTTCTGGACCTGGACTTTTTTTGGTTGGGAGGCTTTTGATGACTTCTTCTATTTATTTAGGTGTTATAGGGTTATTTAGATGGTTTACTTGGTCCTGGTTTAACTTTGGGATATTGTATCTGTCTAGGAATTCATCCATTTCCTCCAGATTTTCCAATTTTGTGGAGTATAAGTTTTTATAGTAGGATATGATGATTTCTTGAATTTCCTCAGTTTGAGTTGTTATGTCGCCACTTTCCTTTCTGATTTTGTTAATTTGGATACTATCTCTTTGCCCTCTAGTTAGTCTGGCTAGGGGTTTATCAATCTTGTTGATTTTCTCAAAGAACCAACTCATTGTTTTGTTGATTTTTTCAATGGTTCTTTTTGTTTCTATTTGGTCTATTTGTGCCCTAATTTTGATTATTTCTTGCCGACTACTCTTTTTGGGTATATCTGCTTCCTTTTGTTCTAGAGCTTTTAGCTGTGCTGTCAGGTTGCTGATGTAAGCTCTCTCTAGTTTCTTTTTGGAAGCACTTAGGGCTATGAGTTTTCCTCTCAATACTGCTTTCATTGCTTCCCTTAGGTTTGGGTATGTTGTGTTTTCGTTTTCATTGAATTCTAGAAAATCCTTAATTTCTTTCTTTATTTCTTTTTTGACCCTGCTATCCTTTAACAGAGCGTTGTTTAGTTTCCATGTGTAGGTGGACTTTTTGTTGTCTTTGTTGTTGTTAAAGACCAGCTGTAGTCCATGGTGATCTGAGAGGATGCATGGGAGTATTTCAATCTACTTATATCGATGGAGGCTCGTTCTGTGTCCAATTATGTGGTCAATTTTCGAGAAGGTGCCATGGGGTGGTGAGAAGAAGGTGTATTCTTTTACTTTAGGATAATATGTTCTGTATATATCTATTAATTCTAGTTGGTTCAAAGTCTCTGCTAGTTTTGCAGTGTCCTTGTTCAGTTTCTGTTTCCCTGATCTGTCCATTGATGAGAGTGGGGTATTAAAGTCTCCCACTATTATTGTGTGGCGTGAAATGTATTTTTTGAGATTTAGTAGGGTTTCTTGTATGAATGTGGGTGCTTTTTTATTTGGAGCATATATGTTAAGGATTGAGAGTTCCTCCTGACAGACTTCTCCGGTAATTAGTAAAAAGTGTCCTTCCTTATCTTTTTTGATAACTTTTGGTTGGAAAATTACTTTATTCGATATTAGAATAGCCACTCCAGCTTGCTTCTTGGAGCTGTTTGCTTGGAAGTTTTTTTCCCACCCTTTTACTCTGAGATAGTGTCTGTCTCTGTCTCTGAGATGAGTTTCCTGTATTCAGCAAAAGGCTGGATTTTGTATATGTATCCAATCTGATAGTCTATGTCTCTTTATTGGGGAGTTGAGACCATTTATGTTAATAGATATCAAGGAATAGTTGTTTCTGTTTCCTGCCATTATTGCTTTTTGGGTTGAGTTGTGTCTGTGTTATTTTCTTCTTTTAGTTTTCTTGTTTAAGAGTTTTCTTGTTTATACCAGGCTGTGTTTTCCCTCATTGTATTGGGTTTTCCACCTATAATTTGTTGTAGTGCTGGATTTGTGGTCAGATATTGTGTGAATTTTGATTTGTCTTGAAATATCTTCGTCTCTCCATCGATGGTGATTGATGGTTTTGCTGGGTATAGCAGCTTGGCTGGCACTTGTGCTCTTTTAAGGAGTGCATGATGTCTGTCCACGATCTTCTACCTTTCATAGTCTCTGTTGAGAAATCGGGTATGAGTCTGATTGGTCTGCCTTTATATGTTACCTGACCTTTTTCCCTTACTGCTTTTAGTATTCTTTCTTAGCTTTGGCACTTGATGTTTTTACTTTTATGTGTTGGGAGGTATTTCTTTTCTGATACAACCTATTTGGAGTTCTGAAGGCTTCTTTTATGCTCATGGTCATCTCATTCTTGAGGGTAGGGAAGTTTTCTTCTACGATTTTGTTGAAGATATTTACTGTAACTCTTAGTTGATACTCTTCTCCCTCTTTTATTCCTATTATCCTTAGGTTCGGTCTTCTCATTGTGTCTTGGATTTCCTGTACATTTTTGGTTAGGAGCTTTTTGTTTTATGCATCTTCTCTGGCTGTTTTGTCTATGTTTGCAATATTGTCTTCTGCCCCTGAGATTCTCTCTTTGATCTCTTGTAATCTATTGGAAATGCTTGCTTCTGTGACTCCTGATTTCTCTTTTTGGTGTTCTGACTATAGGGTTATTTCTTTTAGTGTTTTCTTTATTGTGTCAATTTCTGTTTTAATTTTCCTCTTCCTTTTTTTTATTTCTTTGATTCTGTTTTCCTCTAGTTCTTTGAGTTCTTTGAGTGTTTTTCTTGTTTCTTCTTTAAAAGCTTCTGAATCTTTTTGTTTTTCCTCCCTTTCTTGTTTAAGTATCTCTATCAGTATCTTGAGGTATGATTTCCGGTCTGTTTCTTCTTTTTCTGGAGTGTTTGGAATTTCGATGTTTGCTGTTATGGGAGAGCTGGGTTCTGGTGTTGCTAGATTTTCTTGGTTTCTTTGGGATATACTCTTTCTCTTTCCTCTTGCCATTTTGTTGTCAGTGATATGTTCTTGCCTTTCCCTTGTATGTGGTCTGTGTTCCTGGTTCTCCACTGGTCCAGGTGTCAGATGGGCCCAGCCCTGGTCTATGCCTCAGAGTCGTCGGGGTGAACAGAAGTTCCAACGTTCTGTTTCTGGTAGCTTGATCAGGCTCGGCAGGGCAGGGCAAGACAGGGGGTGCAATTTTCATGTGCACTCCTCAGAGATCTCTCGGCTCCCCTGCAGCCTAGGTCTCCCACTCACAGTTGTTCAGCCTTTACGAGCTGCCGTTCCGGGTAGCAGGTGGGCCAGGCTCCGCTCTGCGTCCTGAAGTCACCTCCAGGTGGAAACAGAAGTTCTAATTTTCTGTTCCCAGTTGCTGGATTGGGCAAGGCAGGGCAGTGCAAGGCAGGGGTGCACTTTCTGTGTGCACTCCACAGAGATCTCTCTGCTTCCCGTCAGCCCAGGTCTCCCACCCACCAATTGCTCAGCCTCTACGAGCCCTGTTCTGGGTGGCAGATGGGCCAGGCTCTGCTCTGCGTCCTGAAGTCGCCTCCGGGTGGAAACAGAAGTTCTAATTTTCTGTTCCCAATCGTTGGATTGGGCAAAGCAGGCAGGGCAAGGCAGGGGGTGCACTTTTCTTCTGCACTCCGCAGAGATCTCTCTGCTCCCCGTCAGCCCAGGTCTCCCACCCACCAGTTGCCTTATTGAGCTTCTTGAGTCAAAATCTCATTCAGTCTTTCATACATGAAGCTAGTAATTTTTCTATCTATATTTACTGTCTCACCATTTTTTTTTTCTACTGATATTTTCTTCTGATTGAGAGAAGCAGTTTTACACTTTAACTTTTCATTTTCACCTTTTTTAGTTCAAGTATCTTTATGAGCATAAAGTAAGTGTCGTCTTGTGATCCAAGATGGCGGCCAGCAGTAGGCTGATGAAGGAGCTTGAAGATGTCCGCAAATGTGGAATGAAAAACTCTGTAACTTCCAGGTTGATGAAGCTAATTTATTGACCTGGCAAGGGCTGATTGTTCCTGACAGCCCTCCATATGATAAGGGAGCCTTCTGATTTGAAATTAACTTTCCAGCAGAGTATCCATTCAAACCACCCAAGATCACATTTAAAACAAAGATCTACCACCCTAACATCGATGAGAAGGGGCAGGTTTGTCTGCCTGTAATTAGTGCTGAAAACTGGAAGTCAGCCACAAAGACTGGCCAAGTAATCCAGTCCCTCATAGCACTGGTAAACGACCCCCAACCTGAGCACCCACTCTGGGCTGACCTACGTGAAGAACACTCTAAGGACCGTAAAAAAATCTGTAAGAATGCTGAAGAGTTTACAAAGAAATACGGGGAAAAACGACCTGTGGATTAAATCTGTCATGAGTGATTCCAGCAAGTTTGAGTAGAGACCCCAAGCAGTGTGTTTAGACACCCAGAAAAGCAGGACTCTGTGAAAATTGACACGTGCCACCAACTGGCATCTGCTTGTGGCAGTTACTAACTTTCTACTGCTTTCTTAATCAAAAGTGGTCAAGGCAACTTGTAAAGAAAGATTAAAAATTCAGATGTTCTAAAAAAAAAATATGTGTCATCTCGAAGGCTCACTGGCTCTGTCTGTTCACCTAGGCCTAGACCTGGAATCATCTAGCCTCCATATAATCTAATTTAGGCCTAGAGTATTTTCAGCCTCTCATACATACTTCTGAATCGTTTCATTCTAGCTCTTTCTGAATTCTGACTGGCAGTTCACCTCAGCTGTTTGGGCACAAACTCCTTTCCAATCTGTCTAATTCAAAGGAGCTTTTCTCAGTTTCTGTCTGAATGGCTCTGGTTGGCCTCAAATTAACTCTGGCAACTTGTTCTAATCCTCCGGGTCCTTCTATGGCTTCAACTACTTCTGCTGCACAGAATGAATGGAACTGAACTCGACTGCTCTGCCTATTGTGATGACGCTGTGCACAGAGCTGCCTGACACTCTGTATTCCTGCACTGCTCTCAAATAGCTTCCCTTCCCCTTCTGTTCTTGTGAGAGGTGGGCATATTTATTCTATCTCTGACTCACTCCGTCAAATCATTCTCTGATTTATTACTTTTGTGCCCCTCGACTAGATTTCTCTCTCAAACATGGCTGGTTCTATGTATAAACAAACCTTATGCACATTGTTTGGTATTAAGGTGTTTACTAAAGGTGAATCTATATTGCAGCCAGAGCAGCGATGTTGCTGGACTAAAATTGCTAGATATTGTTCTCGAAAATAATTGACTTGAGGCATAGTTTCTGTTTTGCTCTAAGTAAAGGCTCCCTTACATTGTGAGAAACATTATCCTAAGTATCTTGGAGACTTTTAATTTAATGATTTTTCAGTTTTATAATTTGTATATGTATTTTTGTATTTTAATTATGTATTAGTTCTTTATGCCTTTATTTTTTAGTATTCAACTTTACTTATAAAATAAGTTTATTATCTAGCACTCTGATACTGATTTTGACTTTGGTTTTTTTTTTTTGTTTTGTTTTGTTTTTGTTTTTGTTTTTGTTATTGTTTTCTTGAGTTTAGTCACTATTCTTTTTATATGTAATTGATTTTTACTTGGACATTAAGTAATAACACTAACAGTTTTAAAATACTCTATATTTATGTTCTTTTTTAGAAATGTGATTTTTTTTCCAACATAAACTCTAGAAAATAAGAAAAATAATGCCAAAATGCTGTTAATGTGCTTTAAAAAAAAAAAAAAAAGTAAGGATTGTTTCATTCAGAACAGAGAAGTGAACAAGGAAGATAATGTGATTAACTCAAATTCATCTCAATATCCAGATTCTCCTGCTATTGCATTCACTGCAGCAGCAGAAAGCTCAGTTGTGTCTTCTATACAGTGAGTCCACAGTGCAAGACATAAAAGCCAGACAGTATCATCTTCCAGTTGGAGAGTGACACTTGGACTCAATGTGATGACACCATGCTGAAAAAGTTCTAGAAAAAAAGATTTAAGAATTGGTGAGAGGTCCTTGGCCCTAAAAAGGCTCAAAACCCCAGTGTAGGGAAATGCCAGGGCAGGGAGTTAGAAAGGAGTCCCTGGGTGGAGGAATATTTTCATAGAAGCAGGGGGAGGGGAGATAAGATAGAAGCATTCCAGAGGGGAAACCAGGAAAAAGGATAACATTTGAAATGTAAATAAAGAAAATATCCAATTAAAAAGACAAAGAAAAAGAATGGATTAATTTGCATTCTTCTCTATTCTGGCTGTCAATTGAACCAACACCATTTGTTGAAGAGGTTGTCCTTTTTTCCTTAGATGATTTTAGCTCCTTTGTCAAAGATCAAGTGACCATAGGTGTGTGGGTGCATTTCTGGGTCTTCAATTCTGTTACATTGATCTATCTGCCTATCTCTGGACCAATCCCATCGTTTTTTTGTTTGTTTGTTTTTTTGTTTGTTTTGTTTGTTTGTTTGTTTGTTTGTTTGTTTTGTTTTTATCAGGATTGACCTGTAATATAGCTTGATGTCAGGGGTAGTGATTCCCCTGGAGGTTCTTTTATTGTTCAGAATAGTTTTTGAAATTCTAGGTTTTTTGTTATTCCAAATGAATTTGAAAATTGTTCTTTCCGAACCCAGATGCCCTTCAGTAGATGAATGGATACAAAAATTGTGGTACATTTACACAGTGGAGTACTACTCAGCTATCAGAAGCAATGACTTAACCAAATTCTTAAGAAAATGGTTGCATCTAGAGAATATCATCCTGACTGAGATAACCCAGTCACAAAAGAACAGACATAATATGCAGTCACTGATAGTGGGAAGCTAACCCCAGAGGCTCGCACTGCCCCAGAAACAACTCACAGACTGTGTGAAGTTCAAGAAAAACAAAACAAAACTAAACTAAAATAAACAAAAAACATTATCCTCAATCCTTACACACCAAGAAAACATTGACTAATTCTGGGTTACATCCTGCTTTACATGTACTTTTTGCTCATTGTAACTAGTAAGACCTTAGTGCAGAATATCAAACCTTAAAAAAAAGAAAAAACAAAAAAAGCCAAGCACTGACAAAAATGTATTTGTATACATTTATGCAAAAATGTTTAAAATTTTTTTCTTTTATCTTAGTTTTTTAAAATAAAGTTTAAAAAAAACAGTGAGAAAAAAACTTAAGAAAACAAACAAAAAAAGAAAAAAAAGAAGAAAATTGTTCATTCTAACTATAAGAAAAATTGAGTTGGCAATATGATGGTGATTGCATTACATCTGTAAATGCTTTTTGCTAGATGGCCATTTTTACAATGTTGACCCGTTCAATCCATGAGCATGGGAAATCTTTCCCTCTTCTGAGATCTTCTTCATTTTCCTTCTTCAGGAATTTGAAGTTCTTGTCATACAAATCTTTCACTTGCTAAGATAGGGCCGCACCAAGTTATTTCATATTGTTTGTGACTTATACAAAACTCAAGTGCTCCACATAAAACCAGAAACACTGAAACTATTAGGAGAGAAAATGTGGAAGAGCTTCAAACACATAATCTCAGGGGAAATTTTCCTGAGCAGAACACCAATGGCTTATGAAGAAACAACAAATGGGATCTCATAAAATTGCAGACACTGTCAAGAGGACCAAACGGGAGACAAAAGACTGTTAAAAGATGTTTACCAATCCTACATCTGATGGATGGCTAATATCCAATTTATACAAAGAACTCAAGAAATTAGACACCAGAGAATCAAATAATCCTATTAAATATGGGGTAAGAACGGGGGAAGGGTACAACATTTGAAATGTAAATACAGAGAATATCCAATAAATTTTTTTTTAAATGGGGTACTGAGCTACAAAAATGATTCTCAACTGAGGAATATTGAATGGCCAACATCACCTAAAGAAATGCTCAACATCCGTAGTCATCAGGGAAATGCAAATCAAAACAACCCTGAAATTCTACTTCACACCAGTCAGAATAGCTAAGATCAAGAACTCACATGACAGCAAATGCTGGTAAGAATGTGAATTGACAGAAATACCCCTTCATTGTTGGTAGGATGTCAAGCTGTTACAACCACTCTGGAAATAAGTCTGGCAGTTCATCAGAGAATTGGACATAGTACTACCTGAAGACCCAGCTATACTACTCCAGGGCATATACACAAAAGAAGTTCCAACATCTAACAAGGACACATGCTCTACCATGTTCATAGCAACCTTATTTAAAATAACCAGAAGCTGGAAAGAACCCAGATGTCCTTAAATAGAGGAATGGATACAGAAATTATGCCACATTTACACAGTGGAGTACTATACAGCTATCAGAAACAATAACTTTATGAAATTCCTAGAAAAATGGATGGAACTAGAAATTATAATCCTGATTGAGCTAACTCAGGTAGAAAAGAACACACATAGTATGCACTCACTGATAAGTGGATACTAGTCCCCAAAAGCTCTGACTACCCACAAAACAATTCACAGACCTTATGAAGCTCAAAGTGAAGGAAGAAGAAAATGTAGATGCCTCAGTCCTTCTTAGAAGGGACAACAAAACACTCACAGGTGGAAATACAGGGACACATAGAGTAGCAGGGATTGAAGAAAAGATCAATCAGAGACTACCTCACCTGGGGATCCACCCCATATGTCCCCACCAAACCCAAGCACTATTGCTGATTCCAAGAAGTGCTTACTGGCAGGAACCAGATGTGGATGCCTCCTCAGGGGCTTTCCAGAATTACACAGATATAGCTGAGGATGTTTGCAGCTAAACATCAGATTAAACATGTGGATCCCAATAAAGGAGATAGATAAAGGACTGACAGAGCTGAAAGGGTTTGCAATCTCATGGGAATATACAACATGAACCAGCCAAACCCTCCACAACTCCCATGGACGAAAACACCAACCATTGAGCACACATGGAGAAACCCATGGCTCCAGTTGCATATGTAGCAGAGGAGAGCATTGTCTGGCATCAATGGGAGAAGAGGACTTTGGTCGAGTGAAAACATGTTTTCCCAGAGTAGGGGAATGTGGATGGTTTGCAGTCGTTTGTATTTTGATATTAATTTTACTTTCCCAAAAAGGGCTGTCTAGTTATATACTCGGGCGACTTCATCTGAACCTTCCCATTTTAATTAGTAAAATAAAGGCAAGAGCTGGTGATTGGGCAGGGGAAGGGAGGTGAAGCGAAAGAGTTAAAGGTGATGGGAAGGGAAAAGTGAAAGGACGAAATATAGATGGGAAGGATGAATTGGATCCAGGTGGACTTAATTGGCTTTAGGTAGTTATACCTCATATAGAAGGGCAGTTTGTATCTTTGTCTATTTGATATAATCTTATTGTGTAGAGGGTTTGATGATTGATATATAAACATGTATAAAAAGCTATCGGGTCTTAGAGAGTCATGTTTGTGCTGGGTAGGGCAGGTATTCCACCTGGGATGGAGGTAGTAGGCAGATGGAGTAAACGGTGAGAGAAGGGAGCCATGCGGAGAATACGGCTTGTGGACCTAGTGACAGAGTCTGTGTGCTGTGTCTATTCTAGAAGTGGTGCCCACAGAGTGAGCCTGCGGGGCAGATAAAGTGATGAGCCAGACTCTCCTCTTAATATTTACTGCAGTAGGTGGGGATGGAGCTGGAACTCGTGGCACGGAGAAAGCTCAAGTTATAAGGGGTCTCCTAGCTGAGGAATAGGCTACTGTAGTGGTAAATCTGCCCAACGTAGGCGCAGCTTGTATTTATAATTACTGAGTTGTGTTTTTCTTAGACAGGTTTGTTCGGGTTGAAAAGATTCCTGCAGCAGGGGAATGCCAAGGTGCTGAGGTGGAGAGAGGGATTGGGAGAGGGTATACCTTCATGGAAACAAGTGAAGGGGGAGGGAGGATGGGAGTGACTGGGGGCGTGGGGTGGGGAAGGGGATAACATTTGAAATATAAATAGAGAGAATATCCAATAAAATAATAATAAATGACGAAATAATGAAAAAGAAAAAAGGAAGAGGGGAAAAAAGTGTCTCCATTAGATTTATCTGTAGGCAATTTCCTGGTGCACTTTTATTAATTACTGATTGTGTGGGAGGGGTTGGGGGGTTGGTGCTAGCCCTTGTGGGAGATCCTGGTCATCCCATGGTCTTGGGTGCTAAAACAAAGGAAGCTGAGCAATTCAGGGTTGTAAACAAGTCAGTAAGTAGCACTTCTGTATGTTTCTTGCCATGGCTTCCCTGGATTATGGATTTGTAAACTTTAACATTAAATAAACACTTTCTCACGCCCCCCCCCCCCCCCAAGAAGAACTGGTATTTGATGGACAGAAGAACTCTGAAAGGCGGGACATGGAAGGGGTAATATTTGGAATGTAAAGAAATAAAATGATTAATTAAAAATTAAAAAAAGGATGCTTTGTTGGTATGAAGTAATGTCAGAAATGAGTGATGAGTGTGGACATTTATTTGTTTTAAATTTCACCTGTCTACATTTTCTCTATCTGCTTTAACCTTCTCTCCACGATACAAAGAAATCTGTGTTTACAGACAACAGTGTCACAATAGGAAGAGCTAGGCATAAACTCTAAATGAGCCAATACACCTTGTCATTTACCACTAGTATCGAGGTCAAGTTGATTCCTATGGCAAAGAAGTGATCATTCTTTGGCCAAAATACAGACATAGAACAACTTTTAAAGTAATCATTGCAATGATGTGCAGATGACTTACATTATTTTGAATTTTTTGATTGACCTTATGTCTGTTTTCCAGTGTGATTAAAATTAGTGATTAGGGATTAAATTAGTAAATGAGCCTGAATATATATAAATGTTTTGACCGTTCAGGAAGTGTTCCAACAGACCACCAAGTAGCCGCTTCGAATGCAATTGCACTAAGGGTTTTTATTCCAGCTCAAACTAGGGCTCACCACCTTCACTGATGCAATCAGACAGAGGGTGAAGCCCTGAACCTAGTCTCAGGCAAGTATTTATAGAAGCAAGCAAACAAGCAAGGGGGTATCCACCTTGGCACACATCTGATTGAGGTTGATTACAGAATTTGCAGCCCTTGAAAATGATTGTCTGGTGCTGGAAGTCAAACCATAAACTTTCATAGATAAATATCTTTAGGGAAACTGTAACTTCTGCTTTGTCCTAATTGGCGGTTGTTAAGGAGTGACCTAGAGACTAGTGATAGGTGCAGGCTTGATGGTTAACTCTACTTCAACCTTAGGTCAGGTTTTCTAAAATTGAGCATAAAAATAGTAAAAATAGATAGAGTTTGTCTGTTCATCCCCCCCATCTCTCTCTCTCTCATGTGTATATGTGACTGTGAGATATGTATGTATGTATATATATATATATAGATAGATAGATATAGATATAGATATAGATAGATATATGTGTGTGTGTATGTGTGTGTGTGTGTGTGTGTGTGTGTGTGTGTGTGTGTCACAGAAGATACAGAAGATATCAGCATGAAAGATAAAGCTATACCAGTCCAAAGAATTGCTTCAAGAAAACTGTTTAAAATATTCATGAAAAATGTTAGCACTGAGATGCTGGAAAATATAGTCAGATGTTGAGGTCCATGTATAGCTTAGTTTTGTCACTATCAGAAAACTTGTTTAGATAGAGAAGACATTATATAGCTGGTAATGATAGCAGAGACGAACAGAATATTTTGAACAAATTAAGAAGAAAATGTAAAGATTATGGGGGAGAAAAATAAGTACTTCATCTTTGGAATTGAGAGAGCTTTGACATATTCTCTTTGACACAGATGAAAGGGTCATGGGCTGGCTTTCAAATATTAATATATATTCAAATAACCCTAAAAAGTTTTTGATAGTTCACAGCTTTGTCCCTTTCCAGACATCACAAATAACCCAGTTAAATGAAGTAATCTACATGTTAATAAAAGTACTCATTAGCGTTTCATACAAGCATTACAGGGGTTATATTGAAATCAGCAAAACAACAGCAGAAATGAATTTTAAATCAGAGCAAAGAAAAGATTAAAGAGAAAGAATATTTTAAAGTCACATAGTACATTTTGCATACAAAGAACTTGTTTATATCACAATGGTTTCATAAATAAGGCTTTGCACATGAACTTAAAATTCTGTTTTTTTCTTTCTTTGTGTGTGTTGTGTGTGTGTGTGTGTGTGTGTGTGTGTGTGTTATCAGAAATAGAACGATAGTGGGCACACAAACAATGTGAGACTTAAGATCATATAGTTTAAATTTTTCTATAATAAGGATGATTTAATCCTACTGTCAAAATTATGTTTATTTTTTATTTTTCCATAGAAAGTGCAAAGAAATGTATCCAATGGAAGTATTGAATTTTAAATGTCTTTTTTAAATATGGTAATACAGCTCGGATTCCTTCATTTAAGCCTATATTCAGGTTCATTACCTTTACTAACAACAGTGTCAAGATCTCCTGAATATTTATAATAAGATTAGACCATTATGGTGTTCTAGGTAGATCTCACTACCACCTTAGTGAGTTTTAATATGTTAGCTCTAAAAGCCAAGAAAAATTTTGGTTTAATTTTGTTTTATCAGAACTACCACTGAGGCCTAATTGCAGAGGTATTATTACTAGCTAGTTTTGGATATGAATTCTAGTAATTTCAGCCTTTATAAGATGGAGGCAGAAAAAAACACAAAAAAAGATGTGGGAACTATGTGGAGAGAAACAAAGCAGAAAGGAGCAATCACTTAGTTCTTCATCTACTTTTGAGGTTACAAAATGTCCTTACTTACCCCCTTTACAGTAGAATATCAAAATAATTCGTAACAACAATTAAATACTTATATGACACTGATGGTGATAGAATGTATTTGTAGGAATATCATATCTTTAAATCATGTATTATTATGAAATATATCACAAATACCTCTGTTTGTAGATAATGATTCAGATAAAATTAGTGATATCACTTGCATACATCCATAATTCTTGTTTTTATTTTATTCCTTTATTCAGTATCATTTTTCTGCAACTTAATAAGTTTCTTGGTTGCCAAGCCTGACGTTCATATTTTCATGTGTGTCCTTGGAGTTAGTGTTTTGTACAATTTTTATGGTCTTACTAACTTAAAAGCAAGTGAACCACTCAATTTTACCACTGATAAATCATGGTACAAAAATGTTCCTTGCACAACTAGAGTATAAATGAAACACATTTTACAGCAAGTGAATTTAAGTGTGTAAAACTAACTTGTCAGTGCACCAACAGTCTGCTTTTTCACTACTGAAAAGAAATTTCCAGCAACACCCGAGTTTCCATTTGTGCTTGTCTTTATTTAAAGTATTTCTTGCCTTGTTTACCTTGAGTAGAAGACACTATCTTTGCACAGAAGGAACTCCCCCACACCCCTATTTTCTGATTAGGAGTGACCTTGACTAGCAATTTTTCTAAATCTGGGCTGTGTTGTTTGCATCAGTTAAACTTCTATTATTAAGTGCCTAGATTTAAGTAACACTGGGCTGTAAGTGAGTGTGGTGGTTTGAATATGATAGTCCAATAGGAAGTGGCGCTATTAGAAGGTATGGCTTTTTTGGAGAAAGTGTTTCACTGTGAGGGTGGGGTTTGAGGTCCTATGCTCAGGATCTCCCCATGGAGGATGAGTCACTTCCTTGCTGCTTGTTGAATCTAGACTCCTGTCTGCCTTTGGATCAAGAGGTAGAACACCCAGCTCCTCTTAGAACAAATTGTCAACCTGGACTCTGCCATGATTTTCTCCATGATGCTAATGGTCTGAACTTCTGAAACTGTAAGCCAGCCCCAATTATATGTTGTCCTTCATAATAGTCTCATCATAGCAATAAAAGCCTAACTAAGACAGTATATAAATAGGTTTTAAGAGTTTCACTCAGGATGAACTAAAATTTATACAATGCACGTTTGTTATCAGGCACTATTACTAGGACATCTTTATGCTTCCAACATAAATTTCTGTAATAAAGTCCATAGTCTTGTTGTTACAGAATATTTTACTTTAGCTTGTAAAACTTTATGTTTTATAGTTGTGTAATGTTAAAGTTATAAATACAGTCTTAAATACAGTAGGGTAGGATTCATTACTTTTATCTTTTCATGTATTTGTACTTCAAGCACATACATGTTCATGTATGCCTCAGTCTTATGTTTGCAGATGCACAGATTATGCAGGAAAATGATGTGCACATGAGACCTGACATTGCTATAACAAATCATACCTGATTCATCTTGCAACATATTAATTAATCAATCTATTCTAGATAATACAGATAGTATCGCCAAACAGCTTGCTTCTATTTCTTCATTTCAGGGCTGAAATTACATCGGTGTCTCTGTGGGGCAGTTCTACTGATTTCTGCTTTCTCCAGGCAACTGATATTATCTCAGAGTCTTCTTTGTAGATTGTTTTGTCTGAGAGCAACTCTCAGAAGTTTTATTGCTTATTCTTGGATTTTGAGCTAGGCTGGGAAGTAGGGGTTGGGGGGAGGCCATGGCATAATAAATCTTATCAGTTTCAGGGACTTCCTGACTATTTTGAGTTGTTTATCTTCTGGGTTAAGGAGATTACTTACAGGATGGTATATTTCCGTCTCAAAGGAAACTGCTTAACAGCAGCTAAAATGAAACAAACAAACAAACAAACAAACAAACAAAAAATCCCAAAATATTACGAGAGCACTGTCTTATGAACTCTGCTGTTTGTCCTTAACTCCTAATCACAGATGCTTGGAGTTTTCATTTCTGGATTGCAGTTTTAGGCTGTATATACAGTAAAACATTTTTTAAAAAGTCCTTTTGTTTATTCAGCTAAGATGCTTTGCATAGGCCTAGGATGTGGAACCTGAACCACAACAGCTACTCCGAATCAGGGATTTAAAAGAAAGACATGACTAGATTACTTGTGTTATCAGAATATACTTTACTCCAACTCTCTCTGAAATCCAGCTCTTCAGATGTACAGCTACAAAGGCAGTATGCAAATTCCCTAGCTGCTGCGTGGAAGGGCCAATGCCTCTGGTGAGTTGGTAAGTGGGGCAGTAAAAACAATAGGAACACAGGTGTGAATCAGCTTAGGAGTGGGTCCATCTAAACTTGAATGGAGGGTGTGTCCTATTTCCAAAGTTTAGGCACACAAATGGGGAGTTCTGCTAACCCTTCCTGATGGGGGTGGGCATGGCTCCCAACAATAAGCAACAATGGTAAAGACATCAGCATAAACTTTAAGTGTTTTTTTGTGCAATGAGAAAGCCAGATCTTTTGTTGTTGTTCAAATATTTTTCATTTATTTATTTATTATTCTTTTTTATTGTATATTTTCTTTACTTAAATTTTAAATGTTATCCCCTTTTCTGTTATTCCCCCTGGAATCCCTCTATCCCATCCTCCCTAGCTCTGCCTCAAAGAGAGTGTTACCCACTACACACCCACTTCTTCCCACCTCCCACCCTGGCATTCCATTACAGTGAAAGCCAGTTCTTTATCTCTGATACTTCAATCTCTTGCTTTCTATCATAATTCTTTACTAGTTTAGAAGTATAAAAAAAATTAGACTGTACATTACTACTTGAATTTATTTTATCTAGCAAAGTAAGAATATGAGCCATGATTTAAATTTGATTTTTAAATGTCTAAATAAAAATATTGATATATAACACAGCAAAATAATATACATTTATATAAAATTTAAAATTGGTAATAGTATAGTTTACATTATAATACATACAATGGCATAACATCTTCAAAACTATTGTACAAGAAATCCTGGAAAATATAAATAACAAATGTTATGCTATGCCATTTAGTGTCACATTGAAAGACCCCCGCAAAGGGGAGACCCTCACTCAAGTCCCCGGATAACACAACCCCCAAAGAACTCAGAAGAGACCGTCCTTGCTCCAATTATATGAGGATTATTGATGAACCAGTGCACTGAGGTTGAGACTCATAGTCCACGCAGGAGGTAGAGGAGTCTAACCCAAGTGGCTGGGAGAAGGTGTTTTTAAAGGAAAAAAACCACAACCCAAGGTGGAAGGGAGTACGTCATTGGAAAATGCTAAAAATACCAGTGAAGAATCACAAGGGAAACACCTGGTTTCTCAAGATTGTTTATAAGGTGTTATTTTAACTTTTATGATTTTAGGGTCAGTCAGTTCCTGAAACAGAGTCACTGAACTGGCTATCCTACATTTTTGACTCTACTCTACCTGCTAGGTGTCTTCTACTTTACCTGTTAGGGGGTCAGGATTTATCCTGGTCTTTCATTATTTCTTCAAAATAAAAATAAAATCGACTCACTAGCTACATATTTCTAAAATATCTTTGTTATTAATGTGTTCCATGTAATTGAGCTAGAGTTAAAACACAGCAATTATAATAACTGTATTGATTAAGGTATTTGCACGCTCACTGAACTCTGCCTCGATTTGAATTACTGAATGACATGCTGATTGTGAAGTGAGTAAAAATCATTAAGGGATTGGGGATGATTAAATTATACAGGAACAAATATTGAAAATAGTTATTGATTATTCATTATCACATGCTTTTATCAATATTTTTCAATTTTTATTTTTTTATTCACTTTACATCCTGATCATAGAACCCCTCCTGCCCTCATTGTTTCACAGTTCCAGCCTTACAAATCCTTTCTCCAATTGTCCCCAGAGAATGGTCCTCAGAGAAGGAGAGCCTCTCCTTGCTTACCACCCTACCCTGGGACACATAATTCTAGCAAGTCTAGGTACTCCCTCTCCTACTGAGACCCAATCCAAATAGAAGGGAAAAGTGACCCAATGGCAGGGTCATAGACCAAGACTGCCCCTTCTCCACTTATTAGGAGACATGCATGAAGACCAAGTTGCACATTTGTTATAAATGTGGAGGGGGTCTAGGTTCACCTCATGCATGCTCCCTGGTTGGTGGTTCAGGCTCCTTGAGCCTAAATGGTCATAGTTTAGTTGACTTTGTGGGTCTTCTTGTGATGTCCTTCATGTCCCCTGCCTTGCTTGCTTGTGTCACCCACTTTTTCATAAGATTTTCAGCTCCACATAGTGTTTGGTTATAGGTCTTTTAATCCTCTGCTAGATGAAGTTTTTAAGGAGACTGATATGCTAGGTTCTTGTCTGCGAGCATAGCAGAGTATCATTAATAGTGCCAGGGATAGCTCTCTCACACAGGATGGGTCTCAAATTGGGGCAATTATTGGAGGGCTATTCCCTAAATCTCTGCTCTATCTTTATCCCTGAATATACTATAGGCAAGACAAATTTTGGGTTGAAGGTTTGCGGGTGGATTGATGTCCCCTTCCCTCCTCTGCAACCCTGCCTGTATATAGAAGAGAGCTACTCCAGTCTCTATATTTCTATCTGCTTGGAATGTAAGCTAAGGTCACTCCATAGGCTCCTCTAATCCTCTCTAGTCCCAGGCTAGTCCTGTGCCCCATCCCTGCCAATTTCCATTCTCACTCTGTTTCCCAGTTCCCTCTCTCCATACACCTTCATGCCTTGTTTACCCTTCTTAGTGAGATTCACACATATTCCCCTGAAACCTCCTCCTTACCCAGCTTCTTTGGGTCTGCAGACTGTAACATCGTTATTCTGCAGTTTATGGCTAACCTCCACTTATAAGTGAATACATACCATACATATCTTTCTCGCTTTGGGTACTCAGGATGATATTCTCTCAAGTTCTATACATTGGCCTGTAAAACTCATGTCTTTTCCCCCCAAATACCTGAACAGTATTTTATTTTGTAGATACATAATTTTTATCTATTTTCTATTAAGGAATATCTGGGTTGTTTCCAGTTTCTGCCTGTTACAAATAAAGCTGCTATGGACACAGTTGAGCAAGTGTCCCTGTAATATTGTGAAGCATCTTTTAGGTATATGCTGAGGAGTAGTGTAGTTGGTTCTTTTTCTTTGAAATTGCCAAATTCATTTCCAAAGTGGTTGTGTAACTTTGCACTACCATCAGCAAGTGTTTACCATATTCCATGTCCTCGCCAATGTGTGCTATCACTTACGTATTTTGAACTTAATCCTTCTGACATGTAAAATGAAATCTCAGGATTATTTTGATTTACATTTTTCTTGGATAATAAGATAATCAGGTTTTTATTGTCACTTTCTCCTTTCAAATCTTCCCATATCTCCTCCTGACTTCCCTTAGGTACACTATAATGCACATTTATAAAAGCAAGTTGAAGAATAAGGTATTCTGTGTTACAGTCTGTAAGTCTTCATATATAGAATTATCACCTTCTGCATAATTTTAATTTAACCATTGTTACCTTTCCAAATAAGAAAATTATAACTTCATATATTTATTAATGTATGTGTACTTGTGATTATACCATGGTATCTGTGCCAAAAAAAAAAACTTTTTTATTTTGTTTTCATTAAGTTATGCTTTTATTTCAGTTTGAAGAATATCTTTGGCCCTATTTTCAAGTTCTTTGCATATTTTAGTCAGGTGAGTTAGAGCCTTCCCAAAATATCCTCGACTTTGTTAATGAGTGTGCATACATGGAAAGATTTCTTTTATGTCTCTCACTATTCCCCCCCCCCCATTTTTTTTAATTTCCCTGCAAAAATTACTCAACTAGCTAGAAAAATTACTTATGTAATCTGAGTGCTCAGGGGACAGAGGCTGTGTTGAACCCTTGGAGTTGAAGCCAGACAGAGTACATAGTAACTTCCTGTCTTAATAAATAAAGACATAAAAATAATAAATAAACAGCTGGAATTACCATCTACTGGGAGCATCAACAAGTCCTCCAATGAAGCCATTAATGAATGTACAGATTCATTCTGGTAATTTTTTACTTTTTGTTGACATTTTCAGCAATTCAGATATTCGAGATTAATTTAAAAAATTGTTTACTGTTTCAGTAGTATTTTTTGTTTTTGTTTTGTTTTTATTTTTGTAATCTGCAAATTGTTTGAAGGATTACAGAGACCTGGGTAAAGGTAATGCCAGTAGTATTAGACATACCTCTTTTTCTGATAAATCCCTATTAGTACAACAAGCTTTTCCGGATGGCTGATTACTATAATAGGCTCACCATATTATTTTATCTAATGGGTATCTAATAAATATCTAATTATGAAGTTACTGTGCTCAATTTATGTTTTGTCTCTGTGTCTTAAACTCATTGAACGTATTTCTATTTACTCTTGTTTTTCCACCAACAAATTTGTTAGATGTTGCTACTTCTCTCTCTCTCTCTTTATCTCTCTCTCTCTCTCTCTCTCTCTCTCTCTGTGTGTGTGTGTGTGTGTGTGTGTGTGTGTGTGTGTCTCTCTCTTTCTCTCTCTCTCTGTCTCTCTCTTTCTCTCTCTCTCTCTGTGTGTGTGTGTGTGTCTCTCTCTCTCTCTCTTTCTCTCTCTCTCTGTCTCTCTCTCTCTCTCTTTGGGTGGTGGTGGGGGGTGAGTTATAGGAGGCAAAGAATCTAGCTTCTACAGTTAATATCAGTTCTACATTCCTGGATCTCTCTAATTTCAAAGTGGAACTTTCTTGACATTTTTGTGCTGTTGCAAACGGTTAAAAGATTTTAGCAGTAACATATTAATGAAATATCTCTTTTTTCCCCTCAAGTCAGGGTGCTTTTATTTTGTTGTAAAGTAGTCACATGATGCGTTTTTTAATATTACTGATAATTCTGAAACACCATGTGTCTGGGAGCCTGACCTGGGTCCTCCAGAAAAGCATAAAGATTACTGTTCTTAATTTCTGTCCTGCCTCTCCAGCCCTCAGGAGCTGAATTTTGTGGAAATATAAGACTTAAGCTCATCAAGGAAGTTTCAGGAAAGAACTATTTTTTTTTAACCCAAACATTTTGCCAACAGCAGTACTTCAGCCTATTTCATGTGTTTCTTAAATTAATTATATTGTGATTTTATGAAAATGAGACATTATAAAAAATATTAAGAATGTGTTTTTCATTATAAGACAACGTGAAAGCCTAGTATAATAATCAGAATAAAGAAGAGAGTATACTTTAGTATTGGTATAATTGAAACAAGAACATTCTTGGCATAAAAAGAACATTTGAAGTACCACAATGTTTGCTACCAATTTCAGAATTAGTGGAGAATCATAATATAAAAGGAAATGCAACATATATAACATTACATCTAGAAATTAGTTTTGAATAGATTGGGTTTATCTCTTTTATTAGAACTATCTAAACAATCCTTGTGAATATATACAGGTTACATATACAACTGTTATAGTCAGAATAACCACACTGAAATATTATTTCCTTGTAGGCTCTGATCACTGCTGATCATCTTTTGGTAATTTAATGTTTTGATATTACTTTTACTTGTTTAACTGTTGCCAGTGTGGAATTGCCCTAAAAATTCTCAGAAGTTTGGAACTGTATTACATGTGTTCTTCTCTGCTTGCATTGGTTTGAACAGAATATGAACCATAATCCGACAGAATATATTATTTGGTTTTTTTTTCCTAAAAGTTCTTTCTGGATATAAGTTCTTGAAGCTACTTTGTAAATATAAAGGGGCACATAAAAATTAATACCTAGAAATATGGTTACAGAGTATCTATGGGCTGATAGACTGTGACAACGTAATCGTATTCAGAATGAGGACGTGATTTGGTTTCTGAAATCAGTGTCTGTTCTCAGAGCATAGCTCTCAACAAAGGATGAACAACAAAATCACAAGGTTCAGGGAACTACTTAGATCAGAAAAGTCCTAAGAATATAACACTCTGAAAGATTAGAAATGGGACACTAGAATGAAAATAAAGATGCCAATATAAAACAGCAAAAGGTAAACATAAGTTAGATTAAAATAAATTGAAATTCTGCAGAGGAGAAAGTATGTTCAGAATTGTAGAACAAATTGGGTCATCTGGGACCAAGCTTGGGTACTTACACCAAGTTACACAGCATCATGTTAAAGCGTTTTTATGTGTAAAATGAGAGGTGTTAAATAGAATACTTCAAGGATAAATTTTTATATTTGTAAATAACATACACTATACTCCATGAAATGCCAATTTAGATGATGATTATTATATTAGAAGTAGAAATGGAATATTGCAATTTGAATTACTGGAAAAAATCTGTTCTATAATAAATGTTTTTGCATAGTTATGTATCAGAAAGTCTGTGGATATTAGATTTTGTTTGCATTTGGGAAAACAAAGAAAAGATGGACAGTTATCAAGGGTCATGTATATTATAATGTAGAAAGGAGACTTTATTTTAGATAAAGGAAATTTCATGTTATAGATTAGCTCAAACTGCAATTGAACACTGTAAGTAAACTTTTTTCTACATAACAATGGATAAGAGATCACATTTATAATGACCACACTTCTAACACCTCAAGACTCAGGGGCTCATGCTTTACAGGTAGATATGTACAGGAAACAAAGACTTTCATATCAAGATTTACAGAAGATATTTCAAATCACAATTTCCAAAAAGAATGTTACGCTTTCAAATTCTATGTAGAGCTTAATATGTGTGTGTGTTATGACCAGATATATCTTCTCTTTTGTCACTTAAAGTACATTTTACCAGAGAAGGTAGCTCTGATCTGGTCTTTGTGACTTGCCTTCTTTTTAATGACTTGCATTTATATGTGTATACCATATATACGTCTAGTTTGTCCACACCAGATGTAAGATATTTTTATCAGCAATAATTCTTCTCCACTCTTACTCTGTAAATGGTTTAGTTTTAATGTTTCTCACTAAAGTTTTATCAAACATTGTTTCTCTCCTATTATAATTTGGAAAAACCAACTACCTGAGCACTATTCCCTTAAGGTAGTCTTTATCTTTTAAAATTGTTTTCTCATGGATTTCTGTTTGATGAAGCCACATTTTTAATGGATGACTGTTAGCAGTGAGTTTTAGCATGGATTATTGGCTGGATCTCCAAGTTCTCCTCCAGTAAATAATTCATGAGACTTCCTCTGTAACAGCATCAGTTACTTCAGGAAGTGGTAGCAATGAGGTATGAATAATATTATCTTATATGATGGTGAGATATTTGTACTTCATCTTGTACTTCAGGAAATATTCTAGTTTGGTTGCCAGTGTGTAATGTGTTTATCCTGGTCCTCACAATTCCCTTTTTTGATCCTGACTCTCTCTTCATTGTCTTCTCTATTACCTCCTTCAATGTTATTCTCCCAGTCATTCTCTATATCTTATTTCTTTCATTATTATTATTATTATTATTATTATTATTATTATTATTATTATTATTTACTATTGCTTTTGTTGTATGATTCATCGTTAGAAGGCACAAATGAAGACCTTAGGGCCCTAGGGCTCTCCTTACCTATATCAGATTCTTGGGATGGAGCTTATATTACTAGACCAGCAGACTGGCTTCTTTACATGCTGGACTATTGTTCCCACACTGGCTGTATCTGTTTAAAACATTGTTTGTCACTGTCAGTCCCAGGTTCAATACTTCTATAGTGATTTTCTTGATTTCAATCAATCTGTAATTGGGTAAAGCTATTTTTAGTAGAAATGCATATAACACAAATAAAGATGATGTTTTTAATATGCCACACAAACTTTTGAATCCTGTTAAAAATATTAGAATGTCTCTGGGATCCATACATTATTTTTTTAAACATAGGTGTAGGCTTTGATTTTTTAAAATGGTACTTTTATTTATTTATTTCATTTATATAAGGACATTCTTGCTCTCTTCATATATATGAGAGGAGGGCACTGAATCCCATTACAGATAGTTGTGAGCCACCATGTGGTTGCTGGGAATTGATCTAAGGACCTCTGGAAGAACACTCAGTGCTCTTAACCACAGAGCCATCTCTCCATCCCAGATCCATAACATCTTAAAGACATAATGATTTTTAAAAATAACACTTTGAAGGTAAAGTATTCTTTGAACACAGGTGTTAACACAATTAATGACATTTTACGAAGAATGGTTAAAGATAATAAATTACTCAGATTACATTCACAGATACTGTATACAGATTAAAACTTGATCAACACATTTGAAATTTGGAGTTGAACATGAAGTTACCAAAGTTAAAATTAAAAGGGAAAATTTTTGGAATGTATACGAGTCTTTAGTTGATTTTTAATACTATAAAAATTAACTATTGAGACATACTGTAGAGAATAGTGTTATTATTAACCATTCTCAGAACTCTGGGAATCCAAGGGTATAACAGTGACTTCAACTTCACTGTTGAGGACTTCACCACAATGGTGAAAGGTTATATGAAAAGCAACAGTCACTTAACCTATTAAGGACAGACAGAAAATAGTCAGGTTTCTACTACTACTTATAACTTAGTTTCCAGAAAACCCAGGAGTCCCCTTGGAGGTATTTCACCACACCAAAAGGCAACACCTCCTATGACCTTAACATCATTCACAAGTTCCCACCCACCTCATTGAGTCTATTTGCAATTTCCATCTCTCCCTGTGGACCACACGAGCCTGTGGGAACATCACAGCAATGGACAGAACTTCATTATCTTCTTTGTTCTCTCTTTAGTTAATGCATTAGAAGGAAAGCAGTGTGGTGTGCAACATAGAGATCAAACTTTGGATTCTGTCCAATCTATTTCCAGGTTTAAAGCACCAATTAGGAGCCAAGCATAAGTAGGGAACATATTGCCATCCTAATATCTGCTACTTCCTATGTAGTGGGAGAATTGTAATAATCTATGTTCTCTGGATTTGAAATGTATATTTGGAAAATGCTGACGACATTGTCTAGCACATAACAACCAAAGAATTAAGGACTAACATAGTAAGATTTTATTTTTATACTGCTCATTGATAACATCTTTTTTTAAAGGCTTTATTGGAAATATATTTTTTCATAAAATGTACTCTGATCATGGTTTTTGTCTCTCACTTCTAATAAAATACCCACCTCTTACCTGACACAAGTCCATGCCTTTTTCCCCCTTTTCAGAAAAGAAACAGAAAAAAGAAACAAACAGGAAAAAACCAGATAAACAAAACAGACAAGAAACACAGAAAACTCATTAAAGAAGAAAGTATTGAAACTACACACAAACACACACACAAACACACACACACACACACACACACACACACACACACACACACACACACATATGCAAAGGACAACAAGAAAAGGTCCAAAGAAATCAGTATAAATCATAAAACACCACTGAATTTGTTTTGTGTTGACTGTTGACCATCTACTGCTAGGTATGGGGCCTCGCTTTAAGTGTGGTTTACATATACTCAATGAGATGTACTGAAGAAAACTAACTTTTCATTTGTTAGCAGTTATCAGTTGGAGACACCTCTTTTGTTAGGTATGGGAAATCAGTTCCCCTGTCAGTGCTGGGATGCAGTCTATATTGGTTCTGTGCAGGACCTTTATATGAACACACTGAGTTCATTTTTTCATTAGTCTTGTTTGGAAGACAGTTTCCTTGGTGACAACCATCCCTCTGGCTCTTCTACACTTTTGTTTTGCTATTTTATATAGATGTCTGAGTCTTTAAAGGAGCGACTTATTAAAGGCCTTCCATCCATTAGTTTATTTGTTTCCAAATCTCTCAGTCTCTGCTTGTTGTCCGATCTTAGTTCCAATCTCTGTCAAGAGGAAGGGAGACACTGATCTACTGCCATAGCAGAATTTTACAGGGAGGAACTCAGCTGCTGTGTTCCTTTAGAAAAACAATATTGTTTTGTTTTTCCCTAAGGCTATGGTCTATCAAGTCTGTTCTTGACCATACAAGTGTTAGAATCCAAGAAATATTGAAGGAAGACGCCAGACTCAAATAATATGCAAAGGCAAAGAACATTTATTCTGTAGAAATGACCAGCATGCAGGGGTCAAGCATTCATGAAAATGGTGACCCCAGTTAAAGGCACACATGCCTTTTATAGGAAACTAGTGGGATTTTAGAAAGCATTATATACTCTAAAACTCCATTGGTGGGTGCTGGGGAAGCTACAAGGGTTGATTTCTATTTACTGTTTTGTTAATTTTACTATCTTTGGTGAGGCCTTGAGGAAATTATTGGACCCAGCTCAGCTACAGCCATATTATTTCCTTTGGTCAGATGTTCCAAGAACTGGCTCCTAAAAACTTACCCTTTCTTGTTAGAGGCACCAATGAATAATAGCTCATTTTTTCTATCTCCCTCTGAGGATCCCAATCTGCTTCCCTGGGAAACTGAGATTTTTTTAATTTTCAAAGTCTTACCTCTCATTCTCCAATCTTAGTTTTGTAATTTAATCAAATGTTTGATTCTTCAGTTTTGTTCAAGGTCTTCATTATTAGGCAAGGGGTAAATTAGGCTCTAAGTACTGTAAATTTTATTAGGACCTAAGGATTGTAAGTTTTACTGCTGAAATGTGGGTTTTTGGGACTCAGCATTTCAGCTTGTAAGATGGGACAATGTACATTGAATTTTTCTTCTGTAACTTTCTTTTTGACAATATGACATTGTCATCTGTAGGCCAAGGAAGGTTACAATACTATTCAACACTGGACAACTGTGGCATTTTATCAGATGCATCTGACTACGGAATCCAGCTGAATGAAGACAGGGAAGAGTAACACCAACCTGACTAGTTAACATTAGCTTTTCTCAAGTCTAGAACTCAGCAACTGTAGTCCCCTGATGGTGTCTGTCCATCTGAGGAGGCAAATATAGACTAGGGACAGAAGTTAAAATTGTCTAGTCAAGGGGAAAGGTAAGAAATCATCCCAAATGATAGGAAAATCTCATGTTCAAGAACAATCAGGATTCCTTACACAGTTTTCTTTGGATCTGTGGCAGTTGGATCCAAATCTTACGACTTTATAAACTCTTGAGGTTTATGTGAACATTAGTTAACAGAAGTTGTACATTGGTAGTTACAATCATATTGAAATCCAGTTGTCCTCTATTTGTTCACAGTTTAGACAAGGCCCTGACAGAAGGCGGGCATTGGGGCAGTTAACCCCAGTGGTTAGTTTACTGCAATCTCTGTGGTGTGTTTTGTCCTTGGGCCCTTCTCTTAGAGAACTTGGGGAACATTGTTAGGACTTGTGATTCTCTGTCATAGTAATTTTAAACTTATTACATGCCATATTCCTCTGTTCTCTGATTGCTTTGAGGGTTAGTATCTACCTAGTATATCTTAGTTAAACAAGTTTATCTTTCCTTAGCTGTTTTAAACTGTATCTTGAAAACATAAAACAAGAGACCAAGTAAATCTTCAACCATGTAATTGAGTATATCAGTACTTAGTATAACTGTAATATGATTCTAAATATGTTAAAGAATATACATATTTATAGGGTTAGTGACTAGTAACTAGTATTTCTTCATTATAGTAATTTTATAAGACAAAAGTCTATTAGCTTTGAAGCTTACAAATCATAATTTGGAATGGAAGCTCCTTGAGTATTAAAATAAAACTTTTAAAATTATGAGCATAGCCCATAAAGAGACAAGGAACTTTTTTATTTAACCTTTTATGGTATACCATCATAGAACATAACGGTTTCCAGTTTGATTAAGTTTAAGTCAAAGCCATTGCTGGACAAAAAAGATTAACAAGTTGGGGTGAAAAAAAACAAGGTCCTTGGATGCCATCTGCTCTTTGGGCTGAAAGGAGGGGGATGCTGGAGGCTGGCCAGAGCTCAGGCAAACTGAAAGGGAGAGGGTAGATTCAAAGAGCCAGTGATTCTTAATCGTTTTATTGTCTTACCCCTCCAATCTATAAAGGACAGAAAAAAAATCAGGAATGCGTATCTAATTGACATTCCATTGCATTATTTATTTAACAGCAGTACTTTTTGAAATAAAAATTTCTGTTATATTTACTACTTCTCTCATCAGATCCGTAACCATCACAACAGGGATTTCCTCAGCCCTCCTCATAATTGTCTCCCACCATAGGTTTATAGTCTGATTGATTACTGTTGTCAGATAAAACCTTTTCCCCATTGTAACCATCATAAACCAACAAAGTAATTTCAATCATTTAATAAATTTTAAAATGTCCCATAGTTATATATATATATATATATATATATTTAGTTATAATTTTTAGAAAACAAAGCTAATTTTTACAGTTTAAACAATTCAGTATCTATAAAATCAATGCTAGTGCATTACCGTAAAGTGCCTGACAGCAAGAAGGGCACCTGCACATAAAACCGTAGAGGGGCAGTTTCATTACCTCAACGAAGAATGAGTTTTAATTTTAATTCTTAAATGTCTGATTTCTAGGACAAATATTACGTAATAATATTATCCCAATTTTAAAATATCTTTAGAGACCCTGGCTTGCTCTTATCATGTGTTGCTGCCCAGAATGTCTTTAGCCCTGAGTTGTTTTAAACTAACTTCTTTGTTACATATATTTTACATTATTTACCATAGACCCCTAAATTATAAATTAATATTTTATAACTAAGACACACAACACATAGTAGCCTTGTATGGAACTGTCATAATTAAACATGCAGTGGCCACATACATTTATTCATTTAAGACTGAGAGACAAAAGTTTTTTCTTTTTTCTTTTTCTTTTTCCTTTTCATCTGTAATTTTAAGAGAGGAGCTTCTTCTTACGTGTTGAATTCACTTCTTCCAGGTAGATAAGTTTTGTAGCTGTCAGCTTTCTTACAGGAGGGGCTCAGAAACTGCTGGCCCCTTCCCAAGAGCAGAGTGCAGAGCATCTTGCACTGATCATATGGGCTTGCTGCTAACTGGATCCATGGGAGAGGCAGGACTCCAAGGACAGCCCCAGTTTATCAGTTTTTTTTTTTTTTAAACGATTTTATTTTTCAAAACAAAGATAGATGTAAAGATTTTAAACATTTTTTGCTTAAAATTATACATTTTTGTCAGTACTGTTTTTTCAGACATTAAAATAAATTTTACATAAAACCATGTGAATATGTTTTTTAGTCGGTACTTGATTTTTTTCAAGGGCTTGACAGTATGCATTGAAAACGTACTAGTTGCAATAAGCGTAAAGTACATGCAAAACAAAACGCAACATGGAAATAGTCAAAGACTTCTTGTTTTGTGAATATATGTATAGTTTTTGTTTTCTTTATTTCTTGGACTTCATACAGTCTGTGAGTTGTTTCTGAGGGAGTACAAGCCTCTGGGGTTAGCATCCCACTATCAGTGACTGCATATTATGTCTGTTCTTTTGTGACTGGGTTATCTCACTCAGGATGATCTTCTCTAGATGCAGCCATTTTCTTAAGAATTTGGTTAAGTCATTGTTTCTGGTGGCTGAGTAGTATTCCATTGTGTATATGTACCACAATTTTTGTATCCATTCGTCTTCTGAAGGACATCTGGGTTCCTTCCAGTTTCTGGCTATTATAAATAGAGCCGCTATGAACATTGTGGTGCATATATCTTTGTTGTGTATTAAAGTGTCTCTGGGGTATATGCCCAGAAGTGGAATAGCTGGGTCTTCAGGTAGTACTATATCCAATTTTCTGAGGTATCACCAGACCGATTTCCAGAGTGGTTGTATTAGCTTGCAACCCCACCAACAGTGGAGAAGTGTTCCTATTTCTCCGCAGCCTTAGAACACATAGGCACAGGAGAAAATTTCCTAAACAAAACACCAATGGCTCAAGCTCTAAGGTCGAAGATTAACAAATGGGACTTAATGAGATTGCAAAGTTTCTGTAAGGCTAAGGACATCGTCAAGAAAACAAAACGGCAACCAACAGAATGGGAAAAGATCTTTACCAACACCACATCAGATAGAGGCCTAATATCTAAGGTGTACAAGGAACTCAAAAAGCTCGACACCAGAGAATCAAATAACCCTATTAAAAAATGGGGTACAGAGCTAAACAAATCTTTTTCAGTTGAGGAACTCCGAATGGCCGAAAAACATCTGAGGAAGTGCTTGACATCCTTAGCCATCAGGGAAATGCAAATCAAAACAACCCTAAGATTCCACCTCACTCCAGTCAGATTGGCCAAGATCCAAAACTCAGATGACAGCGGATGCTGGCGAGTTTATTAGTTTTTGTTCTCCCCCTTTCAGCCACTTCATTTTGAAATATGCTTGAAATGAGGTAGAGATAAATCAAGGAGTGAACAGCCAGCAGATGAAGTTTGCACCATTTTCCCAGACCCAGGTATCCCCAAAAGGGTACCCAGCCATTCCACAGTATAGCAGTTCAAGATAAAGAAAATTGTTAATAGGCCTTTTGGTCATTAATTTCGTCAAAAAGTGGTGAGTTTTCCTGACCATACTGTTAAGCTTAGATACCCTGGGAGGGATGCAAATTCCTTAAAGTGTAGGTGGACTAGGTCCAGTGGCTGTCAATTCTAATTACATAGTGGTTGGTTACTTCCTCATTGCTGATTATGCGAAAGGTCAACACTTAGACCACAGGACTTGTAGCTGGTTTGGTAATTACCCTTTTCCTTTGATAGCACTCAGAGAACCTTCCAACACTAAAAGACACTATTCAGTAAGGGTGAAAGCTTCATTTAAACACCAGTTTGACTCTTTTATCTTTAGGATTATGGAAGTGCTGTGTTCAGCAATAGGACCTTACCATCGGATAGTAGAGAGCAAACAGTAATGGTCACAGTAGCCAGAGAGGTTCATTTGGCAAGAACTCGTTTAGATGATCAATTAGATGTGATTCATTCCTGACACCTGAAATTTCATTTGACAGAGACAAAATTCACACACACACACACACACACACACACACACACACACACACACACACACACAGAGAGAGAGAGAGAGAGAGAGAGAGAGAGAGAGAGAGAGAGAGAGAGAAGCTTCTGTGCAGTAGGTTTCCCTATGACCCATTAAATGTTCCTTAATGTTTATTAGCTTTTTCTCCCTAGATTATTTCTCTTATGCCTTTCTTCTGTCTACTGAATCTTTCACCCTTCCATACTAGTCTATCCCGTCTCTTCATAATTATATAATCAATTTCCCCATCCTTGCAAGACTGTACCCACAACACTAGTACTTTATATCAAACTCAGGTGAGATGGATTATGACCTGCTTATCACAGGTTCAAAAACAAATATCCACATGTTTCCCCAGTGTAGGAGAATACCAGGGTTGTCAGGTGGGAGGTGGTGAGCATCCTTATAGAACTGGGGGGGGGGGTAGGAGAGAACCAGGATAGAGGGTAACATTTGAAATGTAAATACATAAACTATCTTATAAAAATGTCTTTTTGGGTCTGGATTAACTCAGAACGGTTTGTTTTTCTGTATTAATTCGCTTGTTTAGAGTCATAGAGGCTGTTTTCAAAATTTGGTTGTCATAAAAAGAGTATCAAGGATCATGGATGAACAAGTGTCTCTCTAGATGTACGCACGCAGAGGCCATTAGAAGTATATGTATGCCAGAGAATGATACAGCTGGATCTTGAGGTAGAGTTATTGACACCCTCCTGAAGAAACACCAGTGCAGAAGTTTCAGTCCAAACAGTCATTTATCCACTTTATGGGCTGTCAATTAAAAAAAAAAAATGAGTCTGAGCATTCTGACTGGTGTAACAGGAAGTATCAAAGTAGTTTTTTCATGATTATTAAAGATGTTTAAATTTTTTTCAGTGTTTTTTTTTAATGTCCAGTTTTTTAAATTATGTGTATTTTAGAAATTCACTAAGGGCTGTGCAACTGTTAGATGGTTTTATTTGTGTGTGTGTGTGTGTGTGTGTGTGTGTGTATTGTGTCACTTTATACTAATATAAGTGTTCTTTGCCATGCTGAAGATTTTCAATTTTGTGAGGTCAAATTTATCTTTTTATTTATTTATTTTTAATTTTTTAGTAAAACATTTAATTGAGTTTTATTTTATGATAACGTTACTGGGATATCTACAACATTAGCGTTGTGTAAAGGATTTAACAAAACAAACCGAAATTCAACTCATTTCTGGTGGATTATAGGGTAGAATTTTTAGGTCCAGTGAAACACAGAGATAGCACAATGCTGTCCTTAGTGGCCATAGGTAAAAGTGTACTGAAAGTCACTGGACTTTGTTTGAATGGGGTCTGACCATGATTTCCATTTGTGGTGAGCACATGCATATATATGTTTCATCTCCCAATGAAAATGATCTTATTAAACAGTTACTGAACCCATTAAGTCTTTCTGCAGGCTTGTATAGCATAAAGTTATTAGAGAGAAGCCTTTGAGTCAACTAAAGTAGGGAAGAGTGTGCTTATGTTCCAGGCTCACTGCTATATACCCACTCTTTGACTTTAGAGGGATCAACACAGAATGTAGAGGATCCAGGAGACTCAGAGAAAAATCTGCTCTCTTCCTGAAATTCAAGGAGTAGAGGTCTAAAAAGCTCAGACGATGTCCAATTTATCATTTTTTTTGAAGAAATAGAACAAATTTATTAAAACATATGAGGGGAAGAAAACAGTTGCAATATGTTAAAAAAAAATCTAAAACATAGTTCACCGAGTGAATTATTTTCTTAAGAGAATTACCGAGGCAATAGTCAGCAATGCCCAGTTAAAACATCTAATATTCATATATTGAAATAATTCATATTTTTACAAAGTCCATATTATCCAAAGAAATAAAACAATTCAATGTACTCTTTATAAGAATACCCAAAATATTCTTTTATAAAAATAGAAAATAACATCTTAAAATTCACATAGAGAAAATAATATTCAGCAATAACAAAAAAAAAAAAAAAAAAAAAAAAAAAAAAAAAAAAAAAAAAAAACCCTGGAAGTAGCACATGCTTAACCTTCAAAATACTTCATAGATTGTATTAAACAAACCAGCATGGCATTAAGTTTTGTTCTTAGAGTCTGTGTTACCAGTGTTCTGATCACACGCCTCTGCCCGGGTCAATGGTGCCAAGGCTAATCTTAGGCAGTTCCTATTTTATTAGATTTTGTATCACTGTCACTTATGTATTTGGAGTTGTGTTTTGTCGAATGTGATCCATATGGATTTATTTGCATTTCTCAACGTGGATACATCAACTTTGATATGCTCCATTTGCTGAAGATGCTTCTTTTATCCAGCGTGTAATTCTGACTATTTGGTCAAAACTTAAGTATCACTTGGTTTGGTGCTGTCCCATTTGCCAGTATAGCTTTTAAAGTTGCCTTTCAGCCTATTAAGATCTCAGACTATTATCGATGTTCAAGAAAATGACAGGGCGAGATTTTCTTTGATTTGAATTTTCAAAAGGACTATGGGCTAGAGCCGTTATACAGAGAGACCCCGGTGATTTGTTTGATTGAAGCACAGTCGTGAAAACTTAATATTTTCATGACTGTAGACTGATCCCCAGAGATTCTCTTCTAGTCTGTGAAGGTGGGGAAGTTCACAAGGAGCACAGTGCAGGCTGTTGATTCAAAAGTTTTCAGGGAAATGTGAAAGTGAGAGAAGGAAATGAGATCAAAATGCCCACAAACCATCATTTTCCCAGAGATCAGCAGTTGTGTTTTAATACTCTGCAGATTATAAGAGCAATTTCCCCAGAAAATGAAAATTAGAATGGACAATTTTCCCCTCTCACATGCATTGATTTATAGAGAGGAGGTTTTCTTGTTTGTACCCTGCAGATCTAAGGTTAAGGCTTGAATTCAGTTGTGATAAACAGGGGTGAGTCTTTAATATGCTTTCCCTGGAATGGCTATTCGTTTGTTCTCCTAAATATCAAGTAGCATGGATATTTATTCAAACGGTCAGTATATTACAACCTTTAAAGTTAAATCCTGGCTGAGTGTTTAATACTTTGTTAGAGTTCATGGTTAGCATAACCAAGGTTATGATTTAATCTCCATTATTCTCCAAATAAATTGAAATACAACAAAATATCCTATTTTGGGATGTGGCTACAACTACATTGAGAGCATACTGATTTAATAGATTTTTGATATTTATATATTATAAATGATGTAAAAATGGTGGATAATTATATTTAAAGATGTAATTAGCAATTTATTTTTAATTATAAGTCAAATTCTTTGTAGATTTTTAGTCATCTAAAACTTCAAAGTATAAATGATACAAGCAATGTGTTAATTTATATATTTCAAAATGGAATATTATATTTATCAGTGGAAGCTTTAGTCATTTAAATTTCAAAGTATAAATTAAATTATACTAGCAATCGGTTAATTTATATATTTCATTTATTTCATGTATGAGTACACTGTTGTTGTCTTCAGACACACCAGAAGAGGGCATCAGATCCCATTACAGATGGTTGTGAGCCACCATGTGGTTGCTGGAAATTGAACTCAGGACCTCTGGAAGAGCAGCCAGTGCTCTTAACCGCTGAGCCATCTCTCCAACCCCCAATTTATATATTTCAATTAACATAGAACACTTATATTCATCAGTGAACACTCATTTTAAAAGGAAGTGTTTGTGTATATTTATATATATATATATACATATATATTAAATCAATTGTAAGATATATCAAAATCTGTTAAGTTTACATTGTCTATTCAGATTCTTTAAAGTTGTTTGATATATTTATTTTGCTCCTGGAAATAAGTGACTTCTCAAGTCCCCAACTCTGTGATTTACTTTCTTTCTGTAGGACTTTGGCGATGATGGGTCCTTGTATATCACCAAGGTTACCACAGTTCACATGGGAAACTATACCTGCTATGCAGATGGTTATGAAAATGTCCATCAGACACACATCTTCCAAGTGAATGGTAAGAGACGTGGCGTCACCGTCGCGGTCTTTGCTCAGCTCATGCCGAGATAAGACAGCAACTTAATTTGAGTGAGGTTCAAATTTTGTTTTTGTACTTAACATCAGTGTCGTGTCATTTATGTTTAGGACCCCACTTGATTTACACTACAAATTAGCAACAATTTATCCCTCATAAACCATTGCAAAGTAACATTTTAAGGCATAGAAAATTATTGGTTTTAGCTTGAAATATCAATCGTCAGGCAAACATGAGTTTTGGAAACTCATAATATTAGCAATGTAGAATTTTAAGTCATATCAGGTGTTTAATTATTATTACTATAACCATAGAAATCATTTACTATTTTTGTGTCTTGGTATCAGTTGTAACTCTAATGCCTAAGTTGTAGAAGCATAAAGATTGGCAGTTGAAGGCCATTCTTAACTATAGAATGAATTTAGCCTGGGGAAAAAAAAAGGAGTATTGTCTTAGGTTTTTTATCATAGTGTTATTTATGTGAGGCAAAATTCTTAGTGGTTTGAAATGTTAATCAAAATACACATATAAAATTTTTATTTAGCACATATTTAACTTGAGTTGATGTAAAATGTTGTGTTTCTTGTATTATTAGTACTATGTTCCATACTTTATCATACGTAATATTTATCTACTCCGTGATTAAGCAAAACCTGCTTTGAGAACGTAGACAGTGTGAGTGGTATGCAAGACTGCATTTATAAAAGAAACATGACCCATGAGTAAGGAGGGGTTCCCTAAGGTCATGGCTTTCCTTTCAATGGAAAGCAAAGCTATGAAAGTGTTTGTTGTAGAGGATAGCATAATTTCATTTGTCTCAAATAAATGATAATTTAAAAAAAAATTTAGTCACTTGGAAGGAAGAACTTGTGCCCTAACATGCAATGGAGAATGTGCCGCAAAAGGCTTGTGATACATGGGTGGTCATCAGAACCACTATACACAGCTGTCCTTCAGTGGTTCCTACTCTGTGTTCCCTTCTGATACAGGTTTCTTCAGCAAGTTATCTACTTTCGAAAAATCACTGATCTCCAGGTGAAAAATTCAGGGACCTGAGCCAAACTTGGGGTTTCTATGTTGTAGGACTCATGCCCAGGCACCACGCTTGCAGGCCGTTTTACCCTTTCTTGTGAATTAAATGTTTATTGTCTGACATCAGGTATTTTTCCGAAGGTGGAATGTGGTTGAAGGTGAAAAGAAGAGACCTCAGATGGGCCGGTGTGCTAGAGGGCTTACACGGAGATCTCTGGTTGGGCGAGGAACAAGGGTTCAGGTGAAGGAGAGAGGACTTGGTCAGGGAGGGGGACTTGCTTCTGGTCCTGCCCTCCTTCCATTTCCTACATTGCTATAGGATGTCTGGCCGAGGTTATTTAGGGAGAGCAGATCTCTTCCCCAAGCTGTGGTGATACAGCTTTCTAACAGAAGCTCTCAGACAATAGAGTAACTCCTGCATACCTTTAATCTTTCTTATATCCAGTTTGGGGATGGATCTCGGTCTGACAACAGGTCCATCCTACTGGTTTGACCTCAGAGTTTGGGAATACCTCATCTACATAATCGGGAGTATGGCTCTACATGACTGGTCTGTCTTGAACCTACATGACCTGTGGTCACTGACCTCACCTGTGGAGGAAGAGCTTTGGGTGTGGCCATAAGGGACTCAAACATCTCAACAGGAGGCTGTGGGAGGCTGTATCTTTTTGAGAGAGGGGCCTGGTCTCCCGGGAGACTAGGAAGCTTCTTACCATCTCTTAGGGTCTCCTTGGCTTCGACCTATCTCTAATGGGATTCAGGATACCTTTCACAGTCCAAAGCTCCACACTCAGACATGAAGCCCTGACCATCTCAACCTTATGAAGTAATTACAAGAAACTCAATACAAAGTTATTATTTCTATGGAATTCAGCTTCCCCACTGCTATGTATATAGATCCTCACTTCACTATCAAGCTAGATGTGATACTAGCCTTCCATTTACGTTGTTAAAGTAAATTCACTTTCAGATCCCCATATCAAAGGTTTTCTGAGTAGATTGTGGTTTATGTAATCAAAACTGTATGCTGAAAGAAAAAAATTAGAAAGGCAAAACATAACTTGTTTTTAATTGAACAACTTTATTTTAAAAAACAAAGATAAATTTACAGATTTTAAAAACATTTTTGCATAAAAACATATGAATACATTTTTGTCAGTACTTGATTTTTTTAGATGTTTGGTAGTATGCATTAAAATTTTACTAGTTACAATGAGCATGAAGTACATGTAAAGCAAGATGTAACCTGGAAATAGTCAAAGTTTTCTTGGTGTTTAAAGATTAAGCATAATGATTATTTATTTATTTATTTATTCATTCATTCATTTATTTATTTATTTATTGGCTTTTGTTTTTCTTGAACTTCATATAGTCTGTGAGTTGTTTCTGGGGTGTTCAGAGCTTTATGGGATTAGTATCCAATTATCAGTGACTGCATATTATGTCTGTTCTTTTGTGACTGGGTTATCTCACTCAGGATGATATTCTCTAGATGTATCCATTTTCTAAAGAATCATAAGGCCATTGTTTCTGATAGCTGAGTAGTACTCCATTGTGTAAATGTACCACAACTTTTGTATCCATTCATCTACTGAAGGACATCTGGGTTCTTTCCAGCTTCTGGCTATTATATATAGGGCTGCTCTGAACATTGTGATGCATGTGTCTTTGTCTTTTTGACAAATAATTTACAAATACACACTGGAAAGAAGAGAGCATGTTCAACAAATGGTGCTAGTTAAACACATTGGCTATATTTAGAAAATACAAATAATTCCATATTCATCACTTAGCTAAATCTCAATTTGAAATGGATCAAAGACGTCCAACATACAGCAGGACAGAAACTCTATATCTGATGGAAGAGAAACAAAGGGGTTGTCTTGAAATCTATAATGCAGGGAAATAAGTTTTTGAATAATACATTAATAGTTCATTAATGATGAACGATTAATAATGAAATCCTATGAAACTGAAAATTTTCTATAAGCCAAAAGACATAATAATTTGGAAAATGTTGAAGACTAAAAAAAGTGAATAGAACTTTACCAATGCCAAGTGCACTTCTGGTGGGAATGCAAGCTTGCAGAGGTACTATGGAAGCAAATGAGGTACTTCCTCAAAATACTGTAAACAGATTGACCTAAAGATCCAGTAATACTCTACTTAGGTATATAACCAAAGGACTCTGGTTGCTGTTGCATGAATTCATTCACGCTGTTTGTCTATTCTTAATAAGCCAGACAGAAATTAAAGTAACCTAGATGTTTGTCAATAAATGAATGCATAATGAAAATGTGGTATACTTATACAATGAAATGTTTCTCAGATGAGAGAGAGAGTATGTGTTTATAAACTTTGTGGAAGAATGAATGGAGTTGAAAAATGAAAAGAAAGAGAAAAGAAAAGTAAGAAAGCCATTATGTGTGAGGTAACCCACCCAAAAGGCAAATAGAGACTATATTTACTCAGGTTTGGATTTTTCCTTTTAAGACTTTGATAAATAGACTACAACACATATAACCAGAAGCTTGCTGAACAGTAAAGAACTAATATTAGGGGAAAATCTTTCTCCAAATGAAAACCAAAATATAATGTGGAAACATGGTAAAGACTGGAACTGTTGGGTTAAACAGGTAGATAGAGAAAAGAGTGTGTGAGAACCTGATATGGATGCCTCCTCAGAGGCTCTGCCAGAGCCAGACTGATACAGTGGAGGATGCTTGCAGCTAACCATCGGACTGAACACAAGGACCCAAATGAAGAATCTAGAGAAAAGAATGAAGGAGCTTAAAGTGTCTGCAATCCCAAGGAACGAACAAAATTATCAACTATCCAAACCCACCACAGCTCCCAGAGAAAACACCAACCAGTGAGTTCCCATGGAGAGACCCATGGCCCGAGGTACATAGGCAGCAGAAGATAAGGCTAGTTTTCCTCAGTGTAGGGGAACATAGTGGTGCTGAGGTGGAGAGGGTGTTTGAGAGAGGGGGCAACATCATGGAGGCAATGGGGGAGGGATGAGATTGTGGGAACGAGATAACATCTGGAATGTAAATGCAGAGAATTTCCAATAAAAACAACAAACAAACAAACCAAAAAAGAGGCAATGCATGGAGGGAGAACTAACATGGAGGGTCCTTTGACGAGTTAAGTGAAAACCTCTGATGTGGAAACCTCTTAAAAAACACATACAAATAGTAAAGGAAGCTAAAAGTTTTTACCAAATAGTGGGGTTATCTCCTGCCCTAAGTAGACTGCTTTTGCCACCAGATGAATTTTCCATTGACCGGAGCAGATTAATTTTATTTCAGGTGCTGTCCAATGGGGGCTACATGGGAACTGCCTAGGTGTTTCTAAAAAAATAATGATTGTTCTCTGCAAACTGACGGTGATGCTATATTGCTGAAGATAACTCTCACATACTTTATTTAACATGAATAGTTGATGTGGCATCTAAATAGAGACTTAACCCCTACTGATGAGTGTTAGTGTAACTGAAAGGTATTTTTCACTCTACTAGAGGAGACAAGTAACTACCAATTTAGCTACAGATGCTGTGATTAACAAAGGTGATTTGTCTGTATCATAAGCTGGTTGGGAAGTGATAAAACAATGTTCCAATCACCAGCCATTATCTGATTGAATTTCAGACCTACTCCATGAGATGGAATAGAGGTGGCTAAAACAAACCTGAGACTACCTAGGCCAGGGGAAAAACAAAAACAGTACTATAAACACTGTGGTTCTGTTAAAGAAACAGCAATGAACAATTCCTAATGACAGTCTGTTCATAGGTCAGTATCTTGCTTGGCTATCATCAGATGTTTTTTATGATGGCAACAAATCCAGAGGCCCACAACTGCACCATGACAGAAAGTAAGAAACTTTTGAACACTCAATTCTAAGTGTGATATCATCAAATCCTGGCCTTCAATTCTCAGAGAACAATGTAAAAATTAAAAAAAAAAAAAAAAAGAGTCAGAAATATTGTAAGAGCCAGAGATGATGGACAACACTAACAGCTTGGCTTTTATAGATACTGTGCAACTGCTGTAGAAATGAATTCCCAGGGACTATAGCAGTGAGCACAGGACCTGCACAGGTTCAAGCCAGAAGGCGGGGAGAATTGGAAATGGTCTTCCCTATACAACCAAAAGACTGTCACTAATTGACAACCACTTACAAAGGGGAAAATGTATGCTCTCCAGTAGAATGTCACTGGGCATAAAAAACACACTGAAAGGTAGCAAATATGTTCAGCAGTAAACGGGCAGCATGAAACAAATTCAATGATGCTTTGTAGAATTTCCTTTATCTCACATTGCTTTATTTTTTGGGTCTTTGATCTTACTAAAAATTTGATTTTGTATTACAGTTCCTGACTTTGCATTTCTATATTAGTTTTGTATATATTAGTGTGCCTGTGTGTACTCCTGCATATGTGGGGATGTGTGTTGTGTGGTTATGTGTCTTTGTATGTCCATTATTGGTTTGTTTGTGTCTGTGCGTGTGCATTTGTGTGTGTGTGTGTTTCTTGTCAAGTTTAGTTGTTTTTTTTTTTTTAATTTCTGGATTTGTTTACTTTATTTCCCTGTTTGTTTTCTAAACTCAGGGGAAGAGTGAGACAGAGGGAGTGAGGGGGAATATGGATTGGATGAGTGTAGATCAGGAAGATCTGACAGGGCGTAGAAGAGACTACGCCATAGTTAGATAGATTTTTAAGAATTTTATATACAAAGGTAAAAGCAATAAATAGGTTACGAAGCCTAAAATAGGCAAGTAATTCCTTTCTGAGCGAAGATACAATATCTAGAAAAATAAACACAGACACACATACATAGGAGTACTAGAGAAATAGTTCAGCTAATCAAGCAATATTTAAAATGCATGATGAAATACCATGGCCCTAATGGATTTATGGAAGGGTTTTATTTTGTTGCTGTGTGTGTATGTGCGTGCATACCTTAGGCAAGTTTCTAAAATCCCTAAGCCTTCTTCCACTTATGTATTTAATATACCAGGTACAAATGCATACACTTATATACTATACAAGCATATACAAAGTAATTGGTGGTTTAACACAAACACACCTTTACACTCATACGAAATATGTTTTTAAAATGATTCACATGGACACTTAAGTACTCAGGTCTAGCACTTAAGTTGTGTTTTGCCGGTCTGATGAGAATGCGCTGCTGCAAGTAGCAGGGGCACCGAGAGATCTGAGCTGAACACAAGGAAAGTGCCTCCCACCCCATTTGGTTCAGGGGAAAAGGAACTCTGCAGTAGGGACTCGGTTTCCACCCGGAGGGCCCGTGTTTGGGGCCCAAAAGCTCAAACCATCTGCCACTGGAAACAGCAGAGATCCAGTGATGCAGGATTAGTGAGACTGCGCTTCAAGGAGGCATGGCACTGAGAGGTCTGAGCCAAGCTCGCGGAAAGCATGCCCCCCCCCAGTGGTTCAGGGGAGCAGAAACTCTGCCCTAGGGACTCGGTTTCCACCTGGAGGGCAGGTGCATGTGGACCAAAGGTTCAGGCCATCTGCCACCAGGAACAGCAGAGATCCAGGGACACAGGCCAGGTACACTGGAAAGACGGGAACCAATCACTGGCAACAAGACGGCAAGAGGAAAACTAAAGAACTTGCCCAGTGGAAACCAAGACAACCTGGCAAAACCAGAACCCAGCTCTCCCATCACAGCAAACAGCAGAAGGACAAACACTCCAGAAAAAGAAGACTCAGACCTGAAATCATACCTCAAGATGATGATAGAGATACTTAAACAAGAACGGAATCTGCAGAGATCTCTGTGCACCCCGGCTAGTTGGAATGCCTTCTCACCAGCGTGTGTGTATTTTTTAAGCCAGTGTGAAAAATTTTTTCTCATATCTTTCAAATATTTTCATTCATATATTGGCAGTTGACTAATTCTTTTGTGTACTTTTATATTCTGTTCCTTTGCTGAGAATGTTTATCATTTTCAAAAGATTCCTGTTGAGTTTGTATGGTCTTTTACTTATGAATTATGTCATCCACAAATAATGACACTTTGACTTCTTTCTTTTCTACTTTTATTTTCTTAATCTCCTTTTTTTTTCTGTTGCTCTAGCTAAGACATCAAGTTTTATAAAGATAGATATAAAGGGAGTAGGTATTCTTATTTATTCTGATTACTGTGGAAGTGTTTTTAGTTTCTGTTTATTTTAATTCTACTTGTGGGCTTGCTATAAATCATGTTTATTATGTATATAAGGTAGAATTTAACGTATTATAAGAATATAAATATTTTCATTGTAATCATAATCTCTAACATGCCGGATAGTGTCACAGCCATTTTCTGTATTGAATGAGAATATTATATGTTTACCTATGTTGTGGATTGTGGTATAGATTTATGCATGTTGAATCATCTTTATACCTCTGGAATGAAGCCTACTCAATCAATGTCAAAGTCTTTTGATATGTTCTTTGATACTGTTTTTAATTATTTTATTGAGAATGTTTGTATCTATGTTTATAAGGAAAATTTTTCTGATTCTCTTTCTTCATTTTGTGTCTCTGTAGTTTTAGATAGCAGTGTCATTATCACCTCATTAAAAAAAAAAAACTTAGGAATTGGTCCTTCAGTTTCTATTTCACTAAATATTTTAAGGCCTATTAGTATTATGTCTTCTGAAGGTCTTTACTTGAAGCCATCTTGTCCTGGGGATTTTTGTTTGGTAGATATTTACATGTATTTATGATATATTTAAATATATCTGTAATGCACACACATATGTATAAAGGATCATGGGACCATATAAATTGTTTATTTGATCTTGACTTAACTTTGATAGATTGCATAGATTTAGAACTTAATCCATTTCTTATAGGCTTTTCGGTTTATCTGAGTATAGATATTTTAATGTATGTCCTTCTCAGTCACTCTTTCCCTAGTGTATGTTATGATGATTCTTTATTCCTTTCTTATATTCTTGATTTTGATCTTTTCTTTCTGACTCTTAGTTGATTTTGGCTAACAGATTTTTACTCTTATTAATTTATTTCAGGAGCCAATTTTTGTTTAATTCGTTCTTTATAATCTTTGGCTTTTATTTTTATTTATTTCATTCCAGAGTTTTATTATTACTTGGTGTCGACTTTTCTTCTCTTTGTATTAGAGCTTTCAGGTATTCTATTAAATAACCTAGTAACTTACATCAGACCTCTCCAAGTTCTTTCTATCTGGTGTCTCTCTGTTTCTCCCCTCTCCCACCAGCCCCCTCCCTCTCCCTCTCCCTCCCCCCTCCCTCTTTCTCTTCCCTCTTTTCTCCTGTATAAACTTTCCTCTTAGAACTGCTTTTATTATCTTAAGCTTTCGTTACATTGTGTTTTAATTTTTATTCAATTCTACAAATATTTTACTTTCTTAATTTTTATCTTTACCTTTGTCTTATTCACTACTGAGTTGTTAATTTTTCATGAGTTTTTATACTTTTGTTCTTTCTGTCTTTATTGATATCCAGTTTTATTCAATTGTGGTCAGATAAAATCTGGGAGATTTTTTTTTTTTCTTATTTCTATTTTATTGGATATGCTACAAACTTTCTAGGTTTCCTCATGGCAAACTCCCTATCTCATCCCCCTTCTTATGAGGGTGCTCCCCACCTACCCATCCACTCCTACCTTACCACCCTGGCATTCCCCTACTCTGGGCATTAAGCCTTCACAGGACCAAGGGCCTTACCTCCCATTGATACCAATTAAGGGCATCCTCTGCTATATATGTAGCTGGAGTCATGGGTTCCTCCATTTGAACTCTTTAGTTGGTGGTTTAGTCTCTGGGATCTCTGGGATGTCTGGTTGGTTGATATTGTTGGTTTTCCTGTGGTGTTGCAAACCCCTTCAGATCCTTCAGTCTTTTCTGTAACTCTTTCTTTGGAGAAGCCATGCTCATTCCAATGATTGCCTGTGAACATCTGCATCCTTCTTTGTCAGGCTCAGGAAGAACCTCTCAGGAGAGAGCTATATCAGGCTTCTGACAGCAAGAAATACTTGGCATCCACAATAGTGTCTAAGTTTTACAATAGTATTGTATCCACCAAGATGTGTGCTGTGTCCAAATGTGTGGTCAGCTTTAGAGAATGATTCGTAAGCTACTGAAAGATGCTATATTCTTTTATGTTTGAATAAAGGTTCTATAAATATTTGCTATGTGTATTTGTTATAAGACATAATTTAAATCTATAATTTCTCTATTTAGGGTTTGTCTAGATGTGTTTGTTGAGAGTAGAGTTTTAAAGGCACCTACTATCACTGGCATATGTTAATAGAATGAGGTGCTGATGAGACAGATATATGCCATTTGGGCTTCAAAAAATTTCTCCAAGCATCTTGTAAATTTTGCTAATAATAAACAGTTGAAAGTATAAAAGAGATGGCATTTAGCCCACTAAATTTTGTCCTATTTAGGGATTCTATTGTTGTGATAAACTACCAGGAGCCAAAGCAACTCAGAAGGAAAAGAAATTATTTTATCTTAAATGTCAATGCAATAAATAGACACTAAAGGAAGTCAGGACAAGAACTCAAGACAGGCATCTGAAGCAGGAACTGAAGCAGAGATCATGAAGGAATGGTGCCTACTGGATGCTCTCCATAGCTTGTTTACCCTCTGTTGCTTGTTTGGTTTGGCTGTTGTTGTTTGGTTGTTATGTTGTTTCATTATTAAGATCTCCCTTCCCAGGGTTTGTATCACATATAGAGAGCAGGAATCTTCAACATCAAACTATCAAAAACCATCCCACAAGCTTGTCTTGTCTGCAGATCAGTCTTGTAGAGGCATTTTCCAATTTTCTGAAGTCGCCTTTTCCCAAATATCTTTAGCTTGTGTCAGATTGACGAAACACTAGCTAGCAGAGGATTCCTGAGAAAGTCAGTAGCCCAAGTGTTTTAAGTTAGTTTCCTGCTTCTAGCATTTGTGAAAAAAAATTATAGTGGGAAGTAATACTGACTGATTGGGTTCAGCCATCAGAGGGCCACACACTTCAACAAGAAACAGCATTTAAGGATTATAATATTTAAAGCTACTTGAAGAAGCCAGAGTAGAAAATGAAAGGTAAGTATAAAGAAGGGATTTTAACTCCCACGCTAAGGTCACACGACGAGGAGAGTGCATCGGCCATAGAGATGAACCTTACTCAGCTGCGTAATGGGTATCTTGCTGTCTTATACAGGGTGTTCCCTATGACTTCTATGCTCACTAGTATGCTATACTTTTGAACATGACCAGGGAAATTATTTTTATCTTTGAACAACAACAACAACAACACCAACAATAGGCCAGAAGAAAGGAATATAGTACATGGCATGTGAGAAATGCTTTAAAAAGCTTTAATGAAAGGATCCAAAATACACTTCTCGGACTATCTTTAAATTGATAAGAATATATTTTTTTCTGATATTAAATTTTAATGACTGAGAAATAAAACAGAAAAAAAAACTGATTAAATATCAAGCTGTTACTACTCCAAAAGCTTCTGGTATGCCAGAATACTTTGTATAGTGGTAATTAAGTAATGTCTACTTATTAATAAAATATTTAAATTGTAGTATTCATTAAAAATACTAAGTAGCCCTAAATTAATTTACTATAGTCTATGTAAGCATTGTTAACATTTATTTTCTTTGTTTTTTTGTGATATTTTGCATTTGTTACAATATCAAATGCAAAAAAAGAATAGCTGTGCACAAGGACAGACATTGGCAAAGCATCAAGAATGTTTAGTGGAGTGCAAGGCAGATAATATCTTTATGGGTCTAATAGATTACAATATATACCTTTAAATTTTTCTATCAAGAGGAAAAATACCTTGAAGAAATCAAGTTATCATGTGGAATTTAAAATTCTACAGCCAGTAATCTATTTAATAATAGAAAACTAATGTATTACCTATTACATGGCAGTCTCTGAAAACTACCATAGTTATTGTAATATGTGAATGTTCGGAAATTTTAAATTTAAGTTAAATCTCTCAGGGTTCAGAACAAATACAAGTCTACCAACAGCGTTGTTTCTTTTCAGACAGTATATAACTAGATTGTTGAAATATAAACATGCTTCTCTGTCCGTGTTTGAAAAGCATTATGCCTCTATCAAAAGATTTTGACTCTATGGTGGAATTCATTTCATGCTTTTCTACTTTACATAAAGCAAACTGCCTTTAGATCTTAAGGTTATAATAGAGAATGTTTAAAAACTTTAAAAGTCATCAGTATTTACCAGTATTTACCCACAGAGCAAATGCATGTCTATAACCACAATGGACTTATATATTTTATGCTGTTGCTCTGACATTCAAATTTAAGGCCCACATATAATAAACAGATTCATTTTCCTATTCATGTCAAAACCTCCTGTTTTCATTTGAAACTCAAATCTTTCTCCATCAAAATTAGAAAATAGCTAATAGCAAATACAAACCCAGGGATCTCAAACTCTAATCTTCACATTGATCAGGGGCATTTGGAGAAATGACTGGAGTATGATCCAAGGTGAGTCTGCTCCATGCACCATGGAGCTAAACTTCCTGCTATACTACTTGAGGGATAGTGATCTCCGTTTAACTGTAAAACTTTGCTCTACATGGCCAAAGTAAAGAGTAGAATATAATATTTCTGCAAGCGTAAATTCCAAAAGCTGAAAGAACATAGTGACCAGTCTCTTCATTGTCCTTGCCACATGACGAGTTTATAAAGGGTGGTCAAGAGAGGCTCTTTTGGCTTGGTTATTTGTTCGGCATTTTTAAGAAAAAAAAGCAGGAAACATCATCAAAAGATTGAATTAAGTGCAAAATTTCAGGACCCCTCCTAATATAAGCAACACTTCCATTCTCAGTAAAGATCCATTTGACTTAACAATCCTTCCTGTTTGTTTCGAAACAAAGTTTGAGGGTATTTTATCCCTAGGAAAATGAAACTTTGATTTGAATGTTTAAATTTTTTAATTTAAAAATGTTTATCATGGAACAGGAGATTGGCTATTCCACATTAGGTGCTATCAACCAATTCTACAGTCTTACTCTTTTCCCTGCAAGGGCTCCTGGACAGACATTATACATGACTGCCTCCTTGTCCTACAGAGTGGTCAGTGGAAGTAAGTACACCTCTCATCTGAGAGGGAATGTTCAGCTGTATTGTATACTGCCTCTCTGAAAATGAACACTGGAATGAAGTCCTGATGCCTCTGAATCTGATTTGCTTTTTGGTTGATAACTTGTTTCTTCCCAAATAAACAATTAGAGTCTAAGTTATTTCCTTGTTTCTTTCTTTCTTTTTTTTTTTTTTTTTTTTTTTTTTTTTTTTTTTTTTGAACATACTCAGATTTAGGAAAGTCCTTTCTCTGATACTTATTTTCACAATTTCTTTATTCCACAAGGAAAACTCTAAAGGTTGCATCTCAAATTTCTGGAAGGCTTCAAAACATGACACAACAGTGTATTAGAAAGAAGCCTGGGACTATCTGTTGAATTTTGTTTCCTGTGCATACACTGTATCAAGTTGTAGTGCATAGTAACACTTGAAAGTATGTAAATGCTGTTATTAGATTCTACATCATATTACATCATACTACCTACATACTAGTGTGTTTGTGTTCATGTGTGTGTGCGCGTGTGTGTATGTCTGTATTGGTTATTACACATCATTTGACAGGGCACCTAGCCTACTTTTCCTAGATATGTCATCAAGCTTTGAGCAGGGTATTCTGAACTTTGCTGGGAGAAATCTGATGGACATAGCTCATTAAGAGATAAATGTTCCAGTGTGTCTCACTCTCTACATATTTTCTAGAAGTGAGTGCCTCTCTTTGTTCCCTTTTGATGCTGGAACTAGCTTCTCCTATGATGTTTTAGCAAGACATTGATTTATGAGCAAAGCAGAATGTGATTAGAGGTCATTAATTGCTATGTTCTTTTTAGTATAACAGTAGTATTTGGTTTTTCCTTAGGTCTCTGTGCTGTCTAGATGAAGGTTCTTTGTCCCCCAGTGTCAGGAATGGGTTTGATTTTATAGAGTAGGCTTTCAGTCATAATCTGATTTTGATTGGTTAGTCCCAAAAGCTTGTTGTTACCATTGCATTAGTATAAGTTGTAGTTAAGATATTAGTCTAGAACTAAGGATGTGAGTCTGGGTTGCTGTTTCCACTTCTCATGGTTTCATGAGGAGAACCTTCCAGTACCATGAACACTATTTGGGAGGGGTGATGATTCTTTGAAAGCACAAGCTCAACTTCTCCGTGTTTAATGGCACATAAGTGTTGTCTTCAGCAATGTGTCTTTGCCAACAGTTTGAAGAAAGCAGCCTATATTCCTATTCTGGTTTATAGTCTGCATTGTTAGAGAATTCTCATAGAACAAATTTGGCAATCGACTCAAACAAACATAGCCCACTCCTGGTTTCAGGGACTTCATTTGACGACAAGAGACCTCAAGTTCTTTCATTTGACGACAAAAGACCTCAAGTTCATAGTATATTTCCCCTATTATTTGCCAATTTTATTTAGATCACTTTCATATATACCTCTACAATATCAGGTTTCCATATTACCTCTTCAAATAATCCTCAATTTTAGTTTTCTTTCATCAAATTAATCCTCTTGTTCATTTCTTCCCTTCTCACTTGACTATACCATTTCATTTCTCATCCAATCATAATTATCCATTCTATTTCTTATTCCTATGGAGATTTTTTTCTCTCCCACCCTTAAATGAATACATACCATATTCATTTTTCTGAGTTGCCTCATATAAGGATGATTTTTTTTCTGGTTCCATCAATTAATAGCAAATTTTACTTCTTTATTCTTTTTAATGACGTAGCAATATTCTATTGTGTAAATGTACCATGCTTTCTTCATTCATTCATCTGTTGCAGGATTTCTACATAGATTGCCATTTCTAAGATTTATGAATAAAACAGCAATGATCATGGTTGGCCAATTATCTCTGGGGTAGTATTTTAAGTTATTTAGAAACACGGCCATGAGCTGTCTACCTTGATCTTGAGGGAAATCAAATCCCATTTTGTTGAGAGACTGCCACACTGGTTTCCATAGTAGTGGTACAATTTTGCAGTCCTATAAGCAATGTATGATTGTTTCTCTTACCCTATATTATTCTCAGCATGAAACACAACACACACACACACACACACACACACACACACACTACATATAATTAGGCCATTCTTATGGGTTTGAGATAAAATCTTAAAGCAGTTTTGATTTACACTTCCTTAATGGTTAATGATCTTGACAATTTCTTTATTGAGATGTCTATATATTTTACATATTAGTCTTCTATAGGATATACAATTGGTAAAAATACTTTTCCAGTTTGTAGACTGTTATTTTGTGTGAATAACAGTATCCTTCCTTGCGTTTTTAGATTTAGGAATTTCCATTTTTGAATTGTTGGTCTTAGTGCTTATGCTAATGGCTTTTTCTGTGCCAATGAGTTCAAGATTATTCTATACATTCTCTTCCAACAGATTCAGTGTATCCTGTCTTATGTTGAGGGCTTTCATCCACTGGGACTTAAATTTTGTGCTAAGTGATAAGTATAAACTTATTTGGATTATTTTATATGTAGCAATTTAGACTGATTGGTACTCTTGTTAAAGATGCTATCTTTTATCCAGTGTGTATTCTTGCTCTCTTTATCAAAAATCAGGTGCCCATAGACATATGGATTTTTGTCTGGATCTTCAATTCAATTTTATTATAGCATGTGTTTCTGTAGAAATACTTTGCAGTTTTTGTTACTTTATCTCTGTAGTACAGCCTGAAAGTGGGGATGGGGTTACCACTGGGAGGTATTTATTATTTGGGATTGTTTTAGGTATGCTTTTTTTTATGTTTTTGTATGAAGCTGAAAACTGTCCTTTCAAGATCTGTGAACACTTGTGTTAGAATTATGATGAGTATTGCATTCAATCCATAGTATTCTTTTGGTAGGATGGCCACTTTTACTATTTAATCCTACCAGTTCATGGACATGGAAAATTTTAGCATTTTCTGACATTGTCTTCATTCTTTCTTCAGTGTTTGAAGGTTTTTATTATACAAGTATTACTTGCTTCATTAAGGTTACCCCAAGTTATATTATCTGATGCTATTTTGGATTTTTTGTTTTCCCGATTCTTTACTAGGCTTTTTCTCATTTGTATATAAAGGAATATAGTGATTTTTTAATGAGTTAATCTGATCTAATTGCTTCACTGAAAGCGTTTATCAGCTGCAAACTTTTCCTGGTGGAATTTTTATGGTCACTTACATATACTATCATTTCATCAGCAAATAAGTGAATGTTGATATCTCTGTTTCCTATTTGCATTCTGTTCATCTCCTCTAACTGTCTTATTGCTCCAAGGTTTCAAGTATTATTTTGAATAGTCATGGAGAAATTGTACAATTTTGTCTTCTTTCTGATTGCAGTGGCACAGAAACTTAAGTTTCATTTAGACATTGCCTGATGTGGTTTCTTTAGCCAAATAGTTCATCTGAAATTCACATTAGTAAAATATTATTCAATCACACTCCTAAGCATTTGGTTTGCATGATACATTATGCTTTATGCTTTTGTTTTGTTTTTCATATTTTACGGGTTAATGATGCACACTGCCTTTTTAGCTTTGTTTCTTGTTTGTATAGCAGTTGACTCATGGGTTCGTGAAGGGTATCCAGTTTAAGCATCTACCAGTTATGACAGCACTGCACAGTACAATTACACCACTCATTGAAATTTCAGATATGATAAGCTACTTGTCACCTTTCCATCAGGTAAAGTGTAGAAATAAAAAGCAAGCATCGAACATCTGTCTCATGTTGTATTTTTTGTTTTTTTGTTTTTTTTTTAGTAATTATAGAAAATGTGTGTGGTGCAGGGGAAGCATATTTTTGCAACAGTTTTCAAATCACTTTCCAAAGATAGGTCTTGGCGATTTCTACTCATAACATAACAAAAGAGCCAGACCAAAGGAGGCTGGGGATGTTTTACAGTGAAGCCTTATGATGATGAGAATCATTCCTGCCCTCTTATCAATGATGCCAATCGATATGTTCTACCACATGATCTTTCAGAAGGGTAGTGGCTGAACTTATAAGAAAAGAGAATATGTGCAGTCTATATGTGGCCTGATGTTTCCCTAAGAACATTGTGTTTATCAGCCTTCTTGTGAGAGTAATGGCGAAGACTACTTCTAAGATAACACTTAAGCTTCTCACAGTGTCTCCCAGGGAGCAGGAGGTTTTGGATCTAATGCTACAATAAATGCCATATGCTTGTCAACGTGGGTGCTCAACAATCCTAGGAAATCTGCAAACTTATCTGGCACACATCCTTTGGGTGATTTTGAACTCGACACTGTGATTAATGTTTCAGAAGGCAATTTTTTTCCTGGCATTACTGCAAGCTTGCTACCCACTGACAACTCTTCATGTAGTTTTGTTTGAGTTACACATGTTCCAGATGTTGGCTTTTGTTCATTGTGTTCCATACTCGGTTGTGTCTTTCATCTGTTATACCTGTCATTTCCATTTCTTCCCCCATCCTTTTTCTCAGGGGACACCCATCTTTTAAGGCAGGTTAGCCACCATTTTAATCTTTCTTTAAAGGAAGTTTGTAACAAATTTGGCTTCTTCCTTATTATTGATGCTTTTCTTTCCAGCTCAGACAGCCTTGGGAGTTAGCGTGTCTCTTTCTGTGGTCCTATAGGATCTGTCACAGTAAGAGATAGGAAAATATTACATCTTTCTGCCAAAAGCATTCACAGTTCAAGGAAATATTTCCACCTCACCCTTGGTAATTTGACTAATCCTACCCAGGGGCTTTTCTTCCATCAAACACTTTGCAACCTATTCCCAAACAGAATCTGTTATTATCTTCAGCACCTTACTATTCTGCTTACTTTATTTGGTCTGTTCCTGACCTCAGAGTCTCAACAGCATGGAATGTCTAGCGATGTGCCCTTATGTGTAGAGGAGAACTGAAGACAATCTTTGCCATCCCTGTCACTTTGAAATACTTCAGAAATTTTGAGAGAATTTTAGACTGTTCTTTTTATAATTTTTGTACAATTTTATATACAATTTATGTAAATATTTGGCATGAATCTTTGAAATACCAAAATGATTAAAGAAATATATTCATACTATTTATTTATTATGAGCATGCTACAGAGGTCAATTTGTGTCAATTTTGTCTCTCTGTTCATGCGGGTTCAGCTCATCATACCTGGAGACAAGCACCGTTACCCTTTCTCCTTTCACTGAATTTCCCCCACTCATTTTGGTTATTATTTTTAGTCTCCCTAACTTCACATTTGTGAAAGCAGTATTTGTCAGGTTGAAGGTCATAGTGTAAGACTCACTAGAAAGCTGTGAACACAAATACCAGTTTCTCTCCTAGTCAATTATCAGGAAAAACCTTCCCCAAGGAACAAATGGCCCATCCTAATGCTATTGATGCGGATGCTTTTTTTCTACCATGATATCATCAAGTCTTCATTTGGCCGTTCTCTTGACCCAATAGAGAGTTTGGCAGCTCTCTCAGAGGTTCAATGCCAAACTCTTTCTTTAAAAAGAGAGTTTATTTCTTATTGAAATCTAACCTTCACAATTTAAAATTATGCACTACTTAACCCTCATCTCTGTTGCCTGTGATTACTCATAATCAACTCCCTGTATCTAAAACACTACCATATCCTAGCATACTGTACAGTTGACATACTTACCATAGTACATTTTTTCTCTGTATTTAATTATTTTTTTAAAAAAACATATGTAGCACTACATTATTTAAAAGCTAAAGTGTTATTAAGCTGATCCATTATGTCCATTAATATTTATATCAATATTAACATAATTAATTCAATTAAATATAGAAAAATATTAAACATAAAATGTAAGTAAATAGTGTTTATAGATTAATCTTTCTAGAAATGCATTCTCTCTGTTTCTGTATTATACTTATTTTTTTCCCCTCTCTCTTCCTAGATACGTACAAAGGAGCCTATGTTCCTTGTGATTTCTGGTTCTTCTCACTTGCCAAATTTTTGGAGCCTTACACATACTTTTAGAAATTAGTCTACTAAAACACTATCAAGTTCAAATGATATTATTAGTAGTCCTTAGTGTGTATATGTATGTGTTGGGAGGGCAAATCCAGAGCTCATACTTTCCATCTATATATGTTTTTTTTTTCCTATTGAAAGTGTCTTCTTATTGATTTAATAGCTACCATGGATTACTTATTCTTTGGTTTTGTCTTCATTCTTTAATAATTGATATCTTCAGCAATTTTAATTCTTAGACATCCTTAGAGACAATGAAGCAACAAATTTTCATTGCAAATTTAGGTTTCAAGATTTTAGTAGTTTTATGAAGTTATTTCATAATTAAACTCTTTAAGCTAAGGTACATTTAATGGCTTAAATTTGTGGTCATTATTTGCTTCTAGGAGCACATTATAGCTGACAATTTTCATATTTATCTCAATAAAATTCTGGTATTTAGGGAAATTCTATTGGGTATGAGATACTTTTACTTGATAGCCATGATTTTTGGTTGGTATTTTTTCATTAATTTTAAAATGCCACATTTTGGGTGAAGATAATATAGACCTGGTCCAACTAATACGGGTAGTGAGATAAAATTAGGAAAACTAAAAATCTTGTGATAGCTTTTGTGATAATATACTCCTTGCAACTGATCTTTTCAAACTGTGATGGTATTAATTTTTATATCCCATAGCTTCACAGCATAACTCTAGCATTCTTTAATATGAGATAATTAGACTGGATACCAGTCGGTCACTGATTGTAATAGAATACCTGTGTTCATGTTGCCAGAGCTGTGTAAAAGATTCAGATCTTAGGAAACAGGTCACCTTTTGTATAGGCTGTCATCATTGGATAGGTTGTGTTTTGTAGCTCTGGTGGAAACTGGACAAAGAAAGAAGGAAAAAATATCCCACAACCACCACCCTATCAATAGATATATTTGCAAAAAAAAAAAAAAAACTAAAACAAATTGAATGATATCTTAAAAGAATTTATTTGTTACACACACATACACATAAGACAAAAAACAAACAAACAAACAAACAAACAAACAAACAAACAAAAAAACCATACTATGCACTCACTGATAAGTGGATATTAGCCCAGAAGTTCAGATTACCCAAGATACAATTCACAGACCACATGAAGCTCAAGAAGAAGGAAGATCAAGATGCAGATGTTTCAGTCCTTCTCAAATAGGAGAACAAAAATATCCACATGAGAAAATACAGAGACAAAATTTGAAGCAAAGATCATCCAGAGACTGCCCCACCTGGGTATCCATCGTCTATACAGCCACCAAACCCAGTCAGTATTGCTGATGCCAAGAAATACATGCTGACAGGAGCCTGATATAGCCGTGCTTTGCGAGACTCTGCCAGAGCATAACAAATACAGAGGCAGATGCTCACAGCCAATCACTGATCTGAGAACAGGGTCTCCAATGGAGGATTTAGAGAAAGGATTAAAGGAGATGAAGGATTTTGCAACCCTGTAAGAACAGTAACAATTAACCACAGCTCCCAGAAAAAACACCACTATCCAAAGAGTAGAAACGGACAGACCCATGGCTCCAGCTGCATATGTAACACAGGGTGGCTTTGTTGGGCATCAATGGAAAGAGAAGCATTTGGTCCTGCCAATACTTGATGCCCCAGTGTAGGGGAATGTCAGGGTGGGTAGGCAGCAGGGTATGGGAGGTTTGGGGGACACCCTCATAGAAGCAGGCAGAGGGGAGACGAGATGAGGATTTATGGAGGAGAAACCTGGAAAAAGGATAACATTGGAAATGTGAATAAAATATATTCAATAAAAGGAAAACGTAAAAAGAAGAAGAAAACCACAGGACACTGTATCTTCCCAACTCGAAACTTAATCATGACAGCCTATACAAAAGGTGACTGCTTCCTAAGATCTGAGACTTTTGCACAGCGCTGGCTACATTAGCCCAGGTATTCTGTGTCGATGGGTGACCCACTGGTATCCAATCTATTTAGCTCATATTCACAAATGCTAGAGTTATGTTGTGAGGCTGCAGGATATAAAAATTAACAGTATCACAATCTCCGCTATGAGTTATTAGTAGCAGTTTTAGTAGGTAGTTGTGAAGCAGTTTCCAATGCTGTATTATCTTGGAGGCTCTTTCAGGATACTTTCCTGTACAGTGGCCTGTGCCGTGCCTCTTAAGCAGCATCCTATTGTTGTGTGGCAACCTCGCTTTAACTATTTTGCTCACGTTTATTGTACCAAGTCTATATTATTTTTACCTAAAGTCAATGTGGTTTTGTAAGTCAATGAGAAAGTACTTAGTACCTGATCAAAATTTCATATATTGTGTGAGAAAAACACAAAATAGCACAACCCTCTTTTCTTCCTGCTTTTAATTTAATAGCTAACAGAGGGAAAAATGCAGTAATAAGTCATAACAATGAATGTTATTTGCGTTATGAATAATGCTGCTCTAAGACCCATAGGTGTCTCTACTCACCACCGACCTCATCACACACTCGTTATTCTAACTGTACCAATGCCATTTCTCAAGACAGCAAGGCAGATCAAAAAATAGGAGCTGATAGTATCTTCTTACAGCAGACTAATGGGATTTCATCTTTTCTTCTTTTCTTAGTACACCAGAAAAAAATAAGTACTGTACTCCAAACGTATCAGAGAAATAATGCACATTCCTTTTATTAAAAGCATATTTCTCAGACAGGCAACTCATTGATAGGTATTATTACTTTGTTCTTACCTTTAATTAACTTATACTAGTGGGGTGTTTTGTTGTTGTTGTTTTCGTGTTTTTGTTTTGTTGTTGTTATTGTTTGCCAGAATCATTTTTAACAGGGGCAAGCAAAGGTATTGAGATTTGAATGGATATTTTACTATCACATTTGTTCATATAATTATAATCTGATTATAATTAGAGATTTACATTTAAATTGGCATGATATAATTCACTAGGCTAATATATAATACTTCACAGGAATATTTCATGTGTAGATTGCTGTTGTGTTTAGAAGTAATGAGAAAACTCCAAAATAATCACAAGGTGGCCAACACACTAAGAGCAGCATAAAGACTAATTAATGTAATGATACTTGTGTAACAAGAGAGTCAAAAGGAGGTTAATGTGGTAATGATGCTGATTTGAGCTTAAAGATTTAACATGAGGACATTCTCAAGATAGCTTAATTAGAACTTAAGCACCCTTTGCAATTTGCATGTGCACTTGTTAATACCTGTGATCTAAAAATAAATTTCACTTCATTTAAACTAATACTGTATCTACCTTGTTTTCTGGGTTTGCTTTGCAGTTATTAGTGGAGAGATCTGAGAATTTTTTCATCTATTGAATAAATTTTGTGATTATTTCTTCTGTATGTCAAAATGGTGACTATGACATTTTTTAATTTCAAACACTAACTTTGTATAATTAATGGGGTTATGATAATCTATAGTTATGCTCATGTAATTAATTATCATGTGATTAGAATACTTTACTGAACTATATATAAGCAAATTTCTTTATTCTTTTGTGCATATATCATTATTCATTGTAGTCTAATAGATGTCAGCAGAAATTAATCTGTAGAGAAATAGACCAACATCTGTTGTACAGATGTTAGTCAGTCAACGATAAGTGTCTTCTAGCACTCTGGGACAATGGAACACATTGAACAATGTATATATAGACCTTTATGAGTTCTTCTGATTGATACTTTTTATCCTTTAATACTTTTACTAAATGTAAAAGAGACTTCCATGGTCTTTTATCACATTCTAGGGTGATTTCTCATAAGATAAAAAATCTTGTCCATGAATATTTGCTCCTTAAACATGGATGCTTAAAGTAATCAGTGCACGGTGACTGGCTTAAATGGTGTCACATATTCTGGCTGATGCCCCTCAATTTTTCTGAGATCTGTCTGAGCTTTCATTTCTCTCCTCAAACATCTTAATAAACACGGCAACTCAAAATAATCTATTTAACTTCAGATAATTTTCATTCAGTCTTTATTCAGTCAATATTTAATTTGTAAATTATACTACAATCCTCTTAGATTTTTAATATATATGCAAACATTTATTAGATTTAAGTATGGCCTTGGCCTATACATTTTTTTTTGCTTTCCCTTGTATATTTAAGTTGAACATAAAAGTTCATATTATTAATTATTTTTAATATATCAACTATGCAGAAAAACGATTTTGGTAAAACATAAATTTTCTCCTCAATGCAGCACTGAAATTTGTTATGTTGGCACAAAGATTTACTATTTAAGGGGGCTTTTGAAGCTTGGCATGAGAAATAATTTCATAAAGTGGTACACAGTTTGAAAAATTATGATGTCTCAAAATTTCCCAAGAATACATCTATGGCTTCCTTAGGTTGCAACACAGAAAGTTAAGTAATTGTTGATATCTGGGTAAAACTTTAGACTTGCCGAATCTTGGTTTCTGTTAAAAATTGTATGTGAATTTATTTCAGTATTTATTAAGGTTATATTAAGGGCAAAGGGGATTCAATTTAGTCGAGATATTTATTTATTTTTTTTATTATTTTTATTGGATACTCTCTGTGTTTACATTTCAATTGTTATCCCCTTCCCTCCCGCGTTCCTATTTTCCCTCCCCATCAACTTGTCTCCAAGAAGGTGTACCCACTCCCAATCTGCCTTGGCATTTTCCTACATTGTGAAAACGTGCCCACTCTGGACCAAAAGACTCTTTTCATGTTGAGGCCAGACACTGCTATCCTCTGCTACATATGCAACTGGAGCCATGGGTTGCTCCACATATGCTTAATGTTTGGCGTTTCAGTTCATGGGAGTTGTGGAGTGCTTGATTGGTTGATAACATTGTTCTTCCCATGATGTTGCAAACACTTTCAGCTCCTTCAGTCCTTTCTCTAGCACCTTCATTGGGGTCCCCGACTTCAGTCCGATGGTTAGCTTCAAGTATGTTCAGCTGTACCTGAATGATTCTGGCAGAGCCTCTTAAGAGGCATCCCTATCTGGCTCCTGCCAGTAAGCACTTCTTCGCATCAGCAATAGTGCTTGGGTTTTTGGGTGCATATGGGCTGGATTCCCAGGTGAGGCAGTCTTTGGATGATCTTTTTTTCTAATCTCTGCTCCTCTGTTTGTTTCATGTTTCCTACCGTGAACATTTTGTTCTTCCTTCTAAGAAGGACTGAGGCATCCACTTTCTGGCCTTCCTACTCTTTGAGCTTCAGAAGTTCTGTGGATGGTTTCTTGGATATTCTGAGCTTTTTGGTTTAGTATCCACTTATAAATGAGTACATACCATGAGTGTTCTTTTGTGACTGGGTTACCTCACTCAGAATGATAGCTTCAAACTCTATCCATTTGCCTAGGAATGTAAGGACGCTGTTTTTAATAGCTGAGTTGTACTCCACTGTGTAAACGTACCACACTTTCTGTATCAATTCCTCTGTTGAAGGACAGCTGGGTTCTTTCCAGCTTCTATTATAATTAAAGTACTATGAACATGGGTGAGCATGTGTCATTGTTATATGTTGGAGCTTCTTTTGAGTATATGCCTAGGAGTTGTATAGCTGGTTCCTCAAGTAGTACTATCACCAATTTTCTGAGGAACAACTAGACTAATTTCCAGAGTGGAAATGTGTTGTACCAGTTTACTTTTATAATACTATTGAACAGTTTAATTTTTGGTTTAAGGTAATTAGCCACTTAAAAATAAAATAGCCATTAACTTTAATCTTAAGAGAGTGAGGCAAAACAATAAAAAAAATGTCAGGAGTTTGAAAGAGAGTATAGGACATTCTTGGTCATATCAATTCAATTAAGATGCAGCAAATAAAGTACTTAATAAATAAGTAAGGTTGTATGACTATTACTGAGATTCACAATGGTTATTTTATTTAAAAAACAAACAAACAAAAATCAGCCTTTAATCAGATGCTTGAACATGAAAACTAAATGATGGTTTCAAAGGAGCAAGCTTTTCAAAACAATGAAAATGATTAATAAGTGACTCTATATTGCTACAAATATTATGAGATATTTTAAAGTGATTATAATATATAAAACAAATAAATGCAGGAGTAACTGAAAGAAAAAAAAAACTCACTACTGACAGTAAATTTTAGGGAACAAATTACATTCATCAAGTTTATTATATCAGTGTTATATTATTTAATAGTTGATGTTTCGGTAAATATCATTTCTTTTGGTAAAACATATTATAAATGCTCTGCCATCTATTGATAAAGCTGAAAACTGCGGGTTTGCTTCGAATAAGGATAACTCATACTTTGATGTAGATAGGACTAAGCTTCTAATGCTAATTATTCTCTGCTGTTATGATTATCATTCTAATTTTTATTATATTAACTCAAAAAATGCAAAATATGTTAAAATATTTGTATGTAGTCCTATATTTGTGCATATTGAAATATATTTATACATGTGTATGTTTAACAATGATTCGTGTGTATATATGTTTGAGAATACTTCTGGTAATACACATTAATAAGTATTTAATTAAGCTATAATCAATTTTAATAATATTTTGAATAATAAGTTAATTTAATACTTATTTACTGTTAAAAACATATGATGAATGCAGGTGTAATGAGGAATGAATCATGGTTTTATTTTTATCCAGTTTATGTTTTAATATATCTGTGATATTTTTAATATAGTAATTTATTCTCTATTAAATATACTACTATGGCTTATTTGCATATTTTTAAAATTTTAGCCAATAAGTTATAATTGACAAGAAAACTTGCAATATATGTTGGGTATTTTAAGCTGGGTTAATTTTTAAATCTATGAATTATGAATTTAACATTTTTAAATTTGCTGTGCAATATTTGGTAAAAACAATATGTATTCTTCCTGGCCAAATTGTTAGAGAGATAGCAAAAATTTTAGGAGCATGAAGTTATAAAATATAATATTTTGTTAACTACATGTGAATTTCATATATTTTGATCATACATATCTCTCACTACTTCCTCTAATCCCTTTGAGAGTCACACCCAATTCTCTACACACTTAACTTCATGCTCTTATTATTCAATAACTCAGTGATTCCAGGCTGTGTTGTCCATGTAATCAAGGATGCAGGGCTGTCCAGTGAGTATAGTAGACATACTAGCCTTCACATCTTTAAAGAACACTGACTTTTCCCCTCACAGAAGCTGTTAATGGTTAGTATGGTCTCATAAATGGTCAGAATCATGAAGACATTTCATGCCTATAATAAAATTCTGCCTGATTTAATGTTTTGATAGTCTGACCCAGAAGCTGCTGTGATCTATGAGGGATGAGGTCTTATATCGAAAAGACAGTTTTTTTGTTTGTTTGGGGCTTATAAGTGAGTACGTACCATGAGTGCTCTTTTGTAACTGGGTTACATCACTCAGGATGATAGCTTCAAGTTCCATCCATTTGCCTAGGAATTTCATGAACTCATTTTTAATATCTGAGTAGTACTCCATTGTGTAAATGTACCACAATTTCTGTATCCATTCCTCTGTTGATGGATATCTGGGTTCTTTGAAGATTCTAGCTATTATAAATTAGACTGCTATGAACATTGTTGAACATGTGCCCTTGTTAGATGTTAGGGCTTATTTTGGGTATATACCCAGGAGTGTTATAGCTGGGTCATAAGGTAGTACTATGTCCATTTTTCTGAGGAACCACCAGACTAGTTTCCAGAGTGGTTGTACCAGCTTACAACTCCACCAACAGTGGAGGAGTGTTCTTCTTTCTCCACATCCTTGCCAGCATCTCCTGTTACCTGAGGTTTTGATCTTAGCTATTCTGACTAGAGTTACATGGAATCTTAGGGTTGTTTTGATTTTCATTTCCCTGATCACTATGGATATTGAGCCTTTTGTTAGATGCTTCTCAGCCGTTCCATATTTCTCATTTGAGAAGTCTCTGTGTAGCTCTGTACCCCATTTTTAAATAGGATTATTTGATTCTCTAGATTCTAACTTCTTGAGTTCTTGGTATATATAGGATAAATAGCCCTCTACCAAATGTAGGATTTGGTATAGATCTTTTCCCAATCTATTGGTTGCCATTTTGTCCTTTTGACAGTATCCTTGACCTTACAGAAGCTTTGCAATTTCATGAGGTCCCATTTGTCAATTCTTGATGTTAGAGCATAAGCCACTGGTGTTCTCTTCAGGAAATCTTCTCCTGTGCCTATGTGTTCTAAGCTCTTTCCCACTTTCTGTTCTATTAGCTTCTGTGTACCTGTTTTTTGTGGAGATCTTTGATCCACTTGCTCTTGAGCTTTGTATAAGGAGACAAGAAAATATCGATTTGCATTCTTCTGCATGTTGACTGCCAGTTGAACCAACATTTGTTGAAGAGGCTGTCCTTTTTCCACTGAATGTTTTCAGCTCCTTTGTCAAAGATCAAGTGATGATAGTTGTGTGGATTCATTTCTGGGTCTCTGATTCTATTCCATTAATCTACCTCCCTGTCTGTGTACCCATACCAGGCAGTTTTTTATCACAGTTGATTTGTAATGCAGCTTGAGGTCAGGAATGGTGATTTCCCCCAGAAGTTTTTTTATTGTTAAAAATGGTTTTGGCTATCCTGGGATTATTATTATTATTATTATTTAAAATAAATTTATAAATTGATCTTTCTAACTCTATGAAGAACTGGGTTGAAATTTTGATGGGAATTGCATTGATGCTGTAGACAAGAAACCTTTCTTTGCTTATTCTATAATGGTTCCTGAGCTTTAGGGAGGTGGTGTGAGGTGATGTCACATTTATGTGTGAGCAAACTCTTGATGTCTTGTTTCTAATCATATTGGCCAGTAGTAAGTTTCTATACTAGTGAACTTCTACTGTAGTAAGAAATTTCCTTGATATGATCTGAAATGTAGAATAATGAGTGGGTACAGAAAGAAAATTTACAAAGAAGTTTGATAATGTTTATATGTTCATTTAGTAGTAAGTCAAGCCTGAAGGCTGTAATCTTTTCTATTATGCTTTTTTAGCCATTTTAACAGTAGGATGTAGTCTTAGATTTTACTTTTTCTTTTCTAATTTTATTTTTATTGGTTATTTTTCTATTTACATTTCAAATATTATTCCCCTTTCTTATTTCTTCTCTTCCCTGTTTATATAAAGATGCTCCCAAATCACCCACCCACTCTTACACAGATGCTGGGGCATTGAGCCTCCACGACACCAAGGGCTTTCTATGTCCAACTGATGCCAGATAAGGTTGTCCTGTACTACATATGCATTTGAGCCGTGTGTTCCTCCATGTACACTTTTTGGTTGGTGGTTTATTTCCTAGGAGTTCTGGGGGTATGTTTGGTTGGTGTTGTTATTTCTCTCGGTTGCAAACACTTTCAGCTCCTTCATTTCTTCCCCTGACTCTTTCATTGGGATCCTCATCCTCAAACTGATTTACACAATGGATTATGACTCAGCTATTAAAACAATGACAACTTCAAAATCTGAATCAAATGGATGGAACTAGAAAATACTATCCTGAGTGACGTAACCCTGTCATAAAAATGCATATCTGGTATGCACTCACTGATAAGTGGACATTTGAAAAAAGGTTAAAATCCTCAAGGTACCATTCACAGACCATTTGAAGGCTTAGGTGTGTCTAAACCCACTTAAATCAGTGTTTTCAAACTCTTCAATTTCCCTTCTAGCCCACTGATCAAAGGTAGCAGAAGAAGATGGTTAACTGGGCAAGGGGGAGTTGGACCTGTTTACGTGTAGTTCTTTGGGGTGATTCTAATTTTTATTATCATTATATCAGCAGTCCAGTCCAGAGCATTGACCATCAATCAGGAGCAGCAGTTCAAACCCCAAACACAAATCGGTATCAGTGGTTTGACCCAGAAAACATCAAAAGTCTCTGCCAAATTGACATGAGTCTGCAGAAGCAACAAGAATACCATGAGGTTCTTTCTGCGTACATGTCATGACAAGTGATGTTCAGTGAAGAGCAGCAAAGCCTGCAAGACAAGCTGATGCATGATCTTAGTTAACTGTCGGTTGGGTTGTACTCAAACTCTTCTCAAATATCATACATCCTTTCAAGTGCCCCCTCGGCGAAACATCCTTTTTCATGACTGCTTCTCCAAAACATCCTCTCATGGGATAGATTCCTGAGAAATATTATATGATACAGCTGAGTCTTCAAAAAAAAAAAAAAAAAGAACCAGAAATTTTCACTTCAGTAGGAAGCATTGGTTTCCATGCATGGGGCAGGCCTTAAGTCTAATCAGAAAGCAAATAGTTATCCACATAACTTTCATGGTACTATTTTACCACAGACCATCACTGTAGTTTCTTAGAATTGTCTAAACACTAATTGAAAGACAACTACCTTGGGTCAAGTTGCACATGACTACAGATAAAAGTTAGCACATTAATATTTAATTTTTATGTTAACAGAAGTTACAATTTCTGAGATAAATGCTTAAGTTTGACTCATTAATTATAAAGTAGGTTTTTATTTTACTTTCTGTTTTATTTTCATATGAAATAGTAATAATGTTAGCATTTTGGGTTCTCACTAGCAATGTGTGAATGTTTAGGTTGATTTACAGTTTTGACAGCCTTTGACATGATCCCTATTTTAATTTTAAATAGTCTTATACATTGTGGAGCTATCTTAGTGGCATCCTATTTTTCTTTTAACTAATGATGTTTGTAGTATGAAGGCTGAGTTCTGGGTTCATGTGCTTCTAGTTCAGTGTTCTAAGTCTGAACAACATCCCTAGGTTCTACTTAGTTATGTAATTGATAAAAAGTTAAAAATAGCCTCCTATATAGTACTGAAAAATATGAGAAAATATGCATTACTATTTTAAAAGCCATGAAATAAAATTTCTTCTTTACTCACACAGATTTTATAATAGTACAACCGTGTATTATTTTGTATTATTCTTTTTAGTTCCTTAATTTTATAACGTTAATATTGCCTTTGAAAGTAAATACTTTGTTAATATGTTAAACGTTAGTTTCAACAGTGGCTTTGAGAGCCTTATCTAAGGAGGGCTTTTAACTAATTAATATCATAGATGTTCCTCAATGAACACTTATAGATCATATTTAAAATTTATTCTGAAATTAGAAAATATATTTATAAATCTCAAATTATTATCCATTTTAAAGTGCTCATGGTTAGGTAGTTTCTAAAGAAATTCTTCCTCTTGATGATTTTTACCCTGCACAAAACTATACACATTTCCTGGGAGTAATAAGGTAGATAAATTGGAACACATGTATAGATAAATTTAACCTAAGCCAGGAGAAGCTTTCAATTTTTGGCTTATTATACAAGTGTCAAATTTTGGTTTATTATACACATTTCCTTACAAAAATCCATACTAATGTATTTAATATTAATATTTTTATATTTTTCCCTATTGAAAGCTGTCCTAATAACACTTTAGCCAGCAATGGTACCATGGTTTAATTTATACCCATCTGTATACGATTTCATATTTTAAAGATCATATTTCATATTATTACATTAAAATGCATCATATTTCAAGTGAGGTAAAAGGGCACTGAAGTAGCAGAAGTAGTCTTCCCAAATCACTTATGGAGGAAAAAGGTTGTGTCTAAAATCTGCATCTTAAGTAATTTTCGGTAATGCATGGCGTTTGTGCTTGTGTTTTCGTATGTGCTACATTTGTTTCCTTCTGTACAAACAGTGGAACAAAGTTAGTAGGGAAGTGCCATTTTTAACTTCATGGATAAAGAAATGCCCTTGGCCTTTATGCTACATACCTTCCCATGTGTCTGCTAAGACATTCTATGTACGATTCCCCGTGGGGAGACACACCCTAAACGGCGATTGTACTGTCTGTACTCAATTCCAAACTGAGCAAGAAAGAGAAGGAGAACAGTAGTCAGGTGATAGATATGATTTAGCTGCCAGGACATGATCCCATGGCCACGGCTTCCCCACCAAAAAGGACCACAGTCTCATAAAAGTAAGCACTTACCTTTCCCACAATAGTGGATTGAAATGATATTACATGCATGCAAGTAAGCTTTCTTCCATTAGGATGCTTCCAGTCAGGTCTATGCCACAGACCCAAGGACAGTCACTTATGCACTTAGTAATATCGTCATATAATATTGAAAGATGGGATGACTTCTTTTAATTTTTTTCCTATTAATAATTCATTATTTTTACAACTCCATTAGTTTAGTTTCTACTGATGTGATACTGCATTGTACCAAGGCAGTCCAGGGAAGAAAGAGTTTATTTCATCTTGCACATCCAGGTAATAGTCACTCACTGAGGGAATTTACTGCAGGAGCTGAATGCAGTAACACAGAGGTAGGGACTGGAATAGAGAAAACGGAGGAGTGCTACTTACTGACTTGTTCCTTCTGGTTTTCTCACCTTGAATTTTATGCAATTCAGAACACACTCACTGCTGATGGTTGGCACCGAGAGACAGTGGTTCCAGCCACAATAGCCATTAGTAAAAAAAAATTCCCTACAAACTTTCCCATAGTCCAGTTTTATGTAGGTGGTTTTCTCATTGCAAATGACCCCAATGTATGCCTAAAACCTAGTCAGCACGGAGCCAGAGTCTCTCAGTATAGCCAAGGCTGTTCTTTGTTCTTATCTGCTCTCCACACCCCCCTCAGTGTGCGTGCACATGTGTGTTTCATGTAGAATTTCTAAAAATAGTAACTTTTATAACTTTGAAACTGGGGTGTGCAAGCATGGGCATTCACAATATTAAGCCAGAGCAGATCAGATCTAACTTAATTAAACTGAGATAAACTATTGCCATTAAAGCCACTTAAAATTAAGTGATTTCTCAACATATCATGGAATAGGAAGACCTGGTCAACAAATCTCACAAAAGATTATAACTGTGTGTGTTCTGACCTTAATTTCATACCTTACCTTCCACATTTGTTACACACTATCCTTTCATGGAGCCTGAAATAGTGTGATCAGAGAGCTCTGTAATATTGACAAGACGCAGTGCGAATCTCATGAATATAAAAAGACTGCTTTGGGACAGTGTTAAAGAGAAATTGATGGCTTTAATAATGTCAGAGACAAAAGGCATTGGACAGGCTCAGTAGCATTTAAAATATTTATTAAACCCACTGCGTAATTTTTCATAGGAAAGTTGCTTTAATGACAAAGAAAGTCATAATCCAAACAGCACAATCCAGATGCCGCTGTGAATCAGCGCTAGTTCAGACACATTTATATTCCTACCCTCAAGCTTTCTCGGAATCCTTCCTAACAGTTGCAGCTGTTTGAATAATTTGTGGGAGAGCTGTGATGGAGTTCCTCAAAAGAGTCGAAGATGATGGCATAGACAAATGAAATGTAACCAGTGACCTAATGATGGACCTTCCGCTGGACTGAAGCCATCACTTTGGTCTAGATCTTTGACTCTAATTAAATCTGGCTCCAATAGGTGCCAAGCTCTGATGGTTTCATACTGCCTAGACAAAACACAGCAACTCCTAAGTAAAGTTGTAATCTGAAAATAGAGAGATTAAGGCAGAAACATCTTTTAAGGCCATGGGAAAATATTGTCTCATTAGATGTTTTCTAATGTTAAGTTAAAAATGTTTTTAGGATAAAATTGTTCTACCAGATGTTTGCTGTCTATCCAAATGCAGTGAGTATTGTGAGCCTGTGAAAATATACCCATATGCTTGACAATTTTATGGCTACCTTTATTAAATACAGAATAATTTTCAGTTGATTGTGCTAAGTATGATTTCATATTAATACCGAAATTTCCAGGAAGACCTAAGTAAATATAATTATAAATATTATACTGCATTTTATCTGTATTGTAAGGTCTATGTTTTGAGTATAAGAGCCCCATTTATATATATTGTTTGCATTAATATTCATTAAAATGTCTCACATTTTACTCTTGGAAAAGCTGTTTAACCCTATGCAATGTCTTTTTATTCACATTTCCTAAATATGAACTGTTATACAACTTTTGATTATCTTTCTCCAATTTATTTATAATTAATATTTATTTTAAATAAATAATAAAATATTATTCCATTTCCTTGGTAGTTTTCACTGCAATTCATTGCAAAATTCTATAGGTGCATTCATTTACATAATAATGATACTTTAAAAGGAACATTTTAATATATTTTTAATAATGTTAGTTTTGAAATATAGTACAACTTAAAGTTTATCTTAGAGTTTTAGTACAAACTAATTGAGTCTCAGTATAACCACAGAAGGAATCATATTTTATAATAAGTACCAAATGATAAACATTGGGTTTAGAAACACTATACTGTTTTGTTCTGTTTAGCCATTGTAAACTCAGAATATTTCAACATACATAGTGGTTTAAACATGCTTTACCCAGGGAGTGGCATTATGTGGAAATATGGCCTTTTTAGAGGAAGCATGTCATTGTGCGCTTGGGCTTTAAGACCCTCATCCTACCGGCTTGGAAGCAAGTCTTCTAGTGGCCTTCAGATGAAATTGTAGAACTCTCAGTCTCTTCCTGCACCATACTTGCCTAGATGCTGCTATGCTCCTGTCTTGATGATAATAGACTGAACCACTGAACCTGTAAGCCAGCCCCAATTATGTGGTCTTTATAAGAATTGGCTTGGTCATGGTGTCTAATGTGGAAAAGACAAATAGATGGACAATAATTTAAGTTTGCTCAATTTAGCTTTTTCTTTCAAAAAATCTTAGGAACGGTTCAAATCCCATGTATGGTTAAATATTTTGCTTGAATAGTATTTATACATTTGTATCATTTGTGGGCTCTTTTAAAAAATCAGTTATGTTTTATGGACAACTTTAATAGCAGGTGATGCAGCTATTAAATATTTTTGGATACATTCATAATATATTATTTTGTATTACTTTTCAGTACTTTTCTATGTATGTGTGTATGTGTGCTACAAATATGTGCATTGCCATGTATGTATGGATAGATCTATGTGTGCAGGGGCCATGGAGGGGGTGTTTCTTACTGACTTTCTTGCCTTGGTGTGCTCAGCTTAATTTCCTATAGAACTGCAGCCCAAAGGTAGCAGCACTCACAATTTGCTGGGCTCTCTCCCATTTAATTTCTAACTAAGAAAATGGCCTGCAGCTTGATTGTAAGGAGGCATTTTTTTTTCAATTCCGTGATTCTCTCTCCATACCAATATAGCTTGTGTTAAGTTGACATAAAACTAGGCAGGGCTAACCTTTTACATAGGTAAGATCCCTTCTTATCTATGTACTAACAGTTAAAAAAAATGGCTAGTTTATAGTGACTTCCTTACTAAAAATGGCTGTCCTCAAAGAAATTGAAATATTCTTTGAAGGATTATTAACTTTTGAATACGAGCTGCTACCAATCCTCATTTATGTTATATAATGTGTCTCTCAGGGATGAATCCGTTTTTTAAGGTTGTGGGTTGTAGTTCCTGAGGTTCAATATTTGCTATCCTGATCTTTGATTACCCTCTGATTCTGTTGCTAATCATCATTTAATACCAGTAGAATGAAGGATAAATTTATCAGATAAGGAATCTGTTGTTCTCTCCAAGCATAGTTGATCTATGGATTAAAATTCCCTATTGCACATTTAGTGTTCAATAGTTTTGTTTCTCTGAAGTCAGGACTCTCTGTAAGTCGGTGCCATAACAGTTCAGAAAGAGATTGATCTCCTTTGAAAACTTTTCATTTGGTGGAGAGGATTAGTGTAACTGGAGGCAGCCCACATATAATCTATACATTTTATATGGATAATTAGATTCTATTTTTCTCTTTGAGTTAATTGATATTTACTCTTTAAAGCTAATTATCTAATATATTTATGCTGTCTCCTATATGCTGTTGTGAAACAAAAAGCCTACAGATTGTATTGATTCTTATTTTGGTCATAAATTCAGCGGCAAGATACACTTTCTTTTATTAAATATTTAAGTGTTGTTTTTCCTACTGGATATTTATATAAGTCTCTATTAAAAGCTCATTTCCAGACTCTCTGGAGAATAGGAAATGAGAGATTGGATGGGGATGCATCAAAGATATTTTGTTCATGTTTGCGTGGACTTCCCTATCATTTTTAAAAAGCTGCTTTAAATGTAAACAAAATTAAATGTTAAGAAAAGCGCTCACCAAAAGGGACCTATCATGAATGGCCTCTGAAAGACCCAATAAGCAGCTGAAAGAGTCACATGCAGACATTTGCACCCAACCAACTAACAGAAGCTGCTGACCCTGTGGTTGAATTAGGGAAAAGTTGAGGGAAGGTGAAGAGGAGGGTGGCCCTGTAAGAAGACCAACAGTTTCAATTAACCTGGAGATCCGAGATCTCTCAGACACTACATCAACAAGCAGGCAGCATACACCAGCTGATGAGTCCCCCAACATATATACATCAGTAGACTGCCAGGTCTGGGCTCACTCAGAGAAGATTCACCTAACCCTCAAGAGACTGGTGACCACAGGGAGTTTAAAGGTATGGTGGGGTGGGGCCATCATCCTGGATACAGGCAGATTTGGGAGGAGGTATGAGATGTGGAACAGGAGAAGGGTGGACTGGGAGGAGAATAAAATCTTGAGGGTAAAAATAAAATTAAAAAAACACTACTCAGTGGTAGATATAGGAGACACATTTAAATATGCAAATGAGACTAGGGTGAAACATAACATGAAGGCCTTAAAAATATAACTGATAAATCAAAACAAATTAATTAGATTAATAAATTGGGAAGAATATAACCAGGCAGTTTATCCCCATTGTACCATATCTATATTGCAGGAGGAGATGGGATACAGCAAAATTGCTGTAGTCATAGCTTTGGACATCTATGAGGTACCCTTTTTATGAATGGTAAAGGCAGTACCAAGATAGTCCGGCCTTCAGAACTTTCCCAGGTCTTCTCTAAACCCTGTTTTATCTTCATTACAGCTAATGACAGCCCAGTTTTAGATTGTTAGAACATCTCTAGAAAAAGAACCAAGAATTTTGGATTAATCCGTGTACCTACAGTCTAGGCCTTGTTACCTAAACTTTCATCTGATTTACTTGGGGTTTATAGTGTCAGGAGGTCTATGAGGATGATATTTTTCTTATCCAATCAGATTTTCATTAGTAGCAGAGCAGTAGAATGAGGTGCCATGAAATTAAATTTGCCCCAGGTTTAAATACTAAGAAGAATCTTAAATTTTTGGTAACAGGAGTTCTGACATTAAGGCACATACAACCTATTAAATACAAAGGATATAAGGTGTCCTTTTCATTGTGATAATAAATTATTATCAAAAGACTTAGAAAAGAGGTTTCGGTGTGTTTGTTTATTTTGTTTGTTTATTTGAGCCCACAATGTCACAGAAGGCACAAGGAGCAGAAAACTCAGATTTCTTATCTCTAACCTCAAGCACAAAGCAGAGAGAGTGACCTGCAAGTTGTAGGAGGGGAACCCTTAAATCTTGACCCTGATGACTTCCACCAGCAATGATGCTGATGACAAAGGTTCTATGACATCTCAACCAATGCCAACATTTGGGACTAAGTGTCTCCAGGACATTTCTCTAATTATGATTTTGTTTTCATTTTCAGAAACATAATTTACTTAGAAGAGTTCTCACTTCCATTTTCTCTGTCCAGACACGATGATATATATCCCTCATTGTTCTCCTTAACAATTCATGTATTCCTGCTGGTGGTGTGGAAGAATGAGATGAGGAACTGTGGGACATGGGACTGAAGGGGGAATGTAAATAAATAAAATAATAATAAATAAACAATAAGGATCAAAATAACTAAAAAAGAATTCATGTATTATTTTTGTAGTAATTTGTATTACATACATATATATGTATATATTTGTGCATATATTCCTTAGTACAACCTGTTTAATCCCCATATTTGTCATATATTTTGTTATTTATAGGGCATTATAAAATTTCTCATTACAAGTGTCAGATTCTGTAAAGGTAAATGTCTGACACCTCATGCTAGTAATGAAAATGTATTTATTCCAAAAGTTTCGTGGTCTTAAACGGTCTTAATATTTCTCAAAATCAAAAGCCCAAATACTCCTTTGAGAATCAAGGCCATGCCGGGCACCTGTAACATCAAATGGCAAATTACAAACAAACAAACTAGTAGACAGAATTTACTTCCCTATTTCAATGGCCAGGCATGGGAGAATTATCAGGAGATATTGACTGAAGCAAAGCAAGTCCAAATCTACAGAAGCCTCATGACTAATGTCTAGGACTTTAAATACTTCAATTTTCCTACTTCTCTAAATTTGCTATCAGCAGAACTTGGCTTTTAATGGGCTGGTTCCAGTTCCTTTGTGCAATTCTCTGTGGGAAACTACTCACTGTTCTGACATCTCCTACCTCTTTGGGTCTCTATTGTAAGTCAGGATTCATATTCACAACTTTACACAATAAGTTCTCACAGCCCTCTTACAGCAACTCTGCTACCACATGATACACACATATGTGTGGTTCAGAAGTTCTCTGAACCTCTGAAGGAAGTCTCAATGACAGCCACATTAATGCACCTCCAGTGGCACAAAGGTAGTACCATATGACAGCCATGTCCACATTCCATGACTTGTAGCACAATCACAGTATTGTACAACACTACTTTGCAAATAAGTCTTATACTCATCCAATTGGTAGAGTTCCTCTTCCTTCCTCCTAACTGCTGCAAATTTATTTGACACATTTACCCATTATGCTGCTTTTTCATACAAGTGGACTGTTACTGTATATAATCTTTCTTAACAGACTAACTTCTCTTAGCATTAGGTCTTCAATATTTGAATTGTAGTAACTAAGAACTGTAGTTTCCTGCTGAAATTGTTGTCTACTGGAATAAAACCACAAGTTCTCAATCACTGGCCAATGTTTGTTTGCATTTTTGCATTTTCTTACTGTGTTCTTGCTTTAACTTTTGTAATCCCAATGAAAGCTTATTCCGGAGATTTTCCCAAGTAAAATTATAGAACAGTATTAGCATCCACAGGAAGCTAATTCTGCAAGAGTTCAAAATGTAGGATCATCAGTTTTTTCTCAGATACTCAGATAACAATCTTGCCCCTGGACTGATGGATTTTATTAATGTATATTCTGGTGATGCCACTCAAGGCCTATGCTTGTGTGTCCAGCCCATTAAAGACTAAAGCTGTTGCCTACCTATCCTTCTTTACTTCCACTCTTTCTTGTGGCTATAGATTTTACTTATTTTATGTGCACAAGAATTTTCCCCTATATGTATGCATGCACACCATGTGCAGGCTTGATTCACACTGACATCACCTGAGACTATCAGATTCTCTAAAACTGGAATTGGATGATTGTGAACCACGATGTTGGTGATGTCAACTGTACCTAAGTCTTCCGCAACGGGCACCAGGAGTCTTAGTCACTGAACCACATTTTCCAGTGTCCCCTTCATCTCTGTTGATAATGTGCTGTGATGATCCAAAAAATGTAATTCAATTGAAATTTAGGTTATTTATTTTTCTGTTGGTGCTTGTGATTATGGGGGTCATAACTATGACATTTTCATCAGATTCAATGATAGCAGGAATTATTTTGCATTCTTTCTTTTCCATTTTTCCTGAAATATACTGTTTATTCTATAAATAGGGATAGTTATGTATGAATACATTAGTAAAAGACAGTAATATATCACATGACTATAATTTGATACTTTTTTACTATTAGTTTTATTTTCATGATTATAACTTAATCACATATTTCCCTTTTGTTTCTAACCTATCAACCCTCTCATATACCCTTCCCCACTTTCCTTCACATTTATCACCTGCGTTTTTTCTGATTTTTGTTGAATACATATGTATGTATATGTATATGCATATACAATCCTAAAATACAATCTGTTCAGTACATATAATGTTACATTTGTACCTATGTTTTAAGGGCTGTTTCTTTTTTTTTCTCTTTCTTGCAATACTATTTTTTTAAAAAAGAGGGATACATATACAGATTTTTTAAAGGCATTTTGACTCAACACTATATGAATAATTTTTGTCAGTACTTAATTATTTCAGAGGTTTGATAGCATGCAATGAAATCCCAATAGTTACCATAAGCATTAAGTACATGTAGGACAGAACATAACTTAGAAACAGTTTTCTTGGTGAGTATAGATTAAGCATAATGATCTTTGAATACCAAAAATTACCACAATTGAATACCATATATTCTTAGCTCTTAGATTATTAATGATTTGAAGTCCAGGTGTACCACACTCTGAGAGGGTATTATACATTTTTCTTCCTTAAGAAGGACTGAGGCTTTCATTTTTTGGCCTTTGTTTTTCTTCATTTTCATATGGCCTGTGAGTTAATTCTGGGGTGTTCAGAGCTTTCTGGGTTAGTATCCAATTATCAGTGACTGCATATTATGTCTGTTCTTTTGTGACTGGGTTACTTCACTCAGGATGATATTGTCTGGATGCATCCATTTTTCTTAGGAATTTCATAAAGTCATTGTTTCTAATAGCAGAGTAGTACTCCATTGTGTAAATATACCACAATATTTGTATCCATTCATCTACTTAAGGATGTCTGGGTTCTTTCTAGCTTCTGGCTATTATAAATAGGGTTGCTATGAACATTGAGGTGCATGTGCCTTAAGGGATGTTTCTTAATATTTATAATGTTTGGTTTGTACATTAGAACTATCCTTTGAGTTGATTCAAATGATACATACACACAATATATATAATATTAATATACAACTTAAATATTTTATAAAGTAAGACTTATTCCTCATTTGGATATTTAGAGCTATCATTTAACTTGATTCAAATTGTATATACATACATAATATAATATATGTATATATTAAATATATTATGAAGAAGTGGTTCAAGTTCATTTTCCTGATAGATTAGTAGTGGTACTGGACAATATCTTGGCACTATGTGAAGTATCAGTTCACTGCAGTTGTGTCTGATTATTCCTGCGCTTCCACCAATGCTCCACAGTTCTCTGTGACTACTCTCATGTCAGCATCTTACAGCACCAGTGGTCAGCATGGGGCACTCTTATCTTTCCTTCTACCTTTTGAGATTATTTTGGCCACTTTGGGCTTCTTTTAACTCTTCATGGACCTGAGCATTATTTATTGCATTTCTATAGAAAATTGCATTTAAAGGTTTTTTTGAGGGTGAAATTACATCTTCAGATTCATTTGGGGATAAAAATTCATCAATAATGTTTTTGTTTACCAACCAATTGCCTTTATTCATGAATATATTATGTTATACATTTCATATAATTTAAATATTTTAATAACATCCGTTGTGGTTAGTGTTAATTTAATGATCAAGTCATTCTTTAGTTGGTGGGAGACTATTTAAATATTATTTTTCCAAGATTATAGCTTTTGAAACATGATATCCCATGTTTGAATTGTGTTTCTCTTGAGGTAGGCTCAGAATTACCTTTCATTCAGAAAAACCTGGGACGTTTTATTAGATATTTATATCAGTATGCTAATTATACAACATAATGAAAATATATAATTCATAAGAGATCATCTTAAGTTTTTTCTTGATTTCCTGAATCAAGTGGTAATTCCTGATTACTTATCTATGTTTTTTTTCTTCCATTTAGTTCCTCCAGTCATCCGAGTGTATCCAGAAAGTCAGGCCAGAGAACCTGGAGTAACTGCAAGCCTTAGGTGCCATGCAGAGGGCATACCAGACCCTCAGCTTGGCTGGTTGAAGAATGGAATTGACATTACACCAAAGCTCTCCAAACAGCTCACACTACAAGGTGCCTGTTTCTTACATTCTTTTCATTAGATACATGTGCAGTTCTATTACAGTAAAATTTAGAAAAATATTCAGGACAGGGCAAATGTGAGACAATGAGTTATTGTAGCAACTCTTGGGAGTAAAAAAACATGGCTGCATCTAAGACAAAACCGACATAATTTTCTAATGTGTTTACTGCAGTAAATAATAGACTTGTCCTAGAGATTAATATAGGGTGCCATTATTTGGGGGATGAGCAAACTGTTTAATTACATACCTCTTTTGATTAATTGTTCTGCAATTGTTTCTTTGCTCCCTGTGACATCTTGAGTATGTTTATCAACCTCTCCAGATTCAAGTATCACTTCTCGCATTTTCTGCAAACTTAGAGCTGATGTAGTGGTTAAAATGCTTTTAATATGCTCTTTTTTTGATCATGGAAATTTTTTGTTAATTTTGTTAATTAATCTCCATGAATTTAAAGGACAGTTTTCTAAGTATAATAGTCTGGGTTGGCAATCATGGTAATCCAGAACTTAAAATACTTCTTTCTGGCCCCTCTGGCTTAAAAATTTCTGCAAAATAATCAAGTATTATTCTGATGGGACCTCCTTTATAGTTGACTTGACATCTCTCTCTTACAGCTTTCAATACCCTTTTATACATCTGGGACACTAATACTGCAGCCATAAATTGTGATTGCTATGGCCTTACTCTTCTATCTCAACTATCAAAAGTCTATTTTTCCATAATTTTCTAAAGCTCTACATTGCTATTTTAATATATTTTTATAAATATATCAATGAGAAACCCAATTCATTTACTGTTTCTTCTAAGCCCAGTCTTCTGTTCTCCATATGACTCATTCTGTTGGAGACGTTTGCTGCTTAGGTTTTTGTATTGGCATATTGAGGTATAATTAAGCTTTTCTTCAATGATTCCTTTTTTTTCTGGTATCTCTGAAGTTATTCTTTTTTTCCTTACAACTTTTTTAAAAAGAGATAAATGTGCAGTTTTTTAAAAAAACATTTTTGCATAAAACTATATGAATATATTTTTGTCAGTACTTGATATTTTTAAAGGTTTGATAGTATTCATTGAAATCTTACTAGTGACCATAAGCATAAAGTACATGTAGAACAAAACAACATGGAAGTAGGCAAAGTTTTCTTGGTGTGTATAGATTAAGCATAATGATTTTTAAATACCAAACTCAAGTGCTAAGAAGATAACCTTGTGGCAATTTTTGATTCCATCTTTTTATTGAGTTATACTTTATATGTTGTTCTGAATTCATTACTGATTAATTTTTGCTTTTGTTTTATTGAAGCACTGTCCTGTTATCTTGATGTCCTCGTAACCTAGCTATAATCATTTTTTGGAATTCTTTTTTAAAAATTTATTATTTTATTGTTTGTTGGAATCCCTGTCTGCAAGTTCTTACAGCTAGTTCTCACATGGGTTCACTTACTACAGGATTAGGAAATTTTGAAAATCACATTTCACTGATGTTTGTGTTGCTTACATTTTTGAACCACAACTTTCACATTTCGAGTTGGTTGAATTGAAGAACAGACAAGGGTTTGGTTGTCTGGAAACTGCTCTTCTGTAGACATCAGGACAGAGGTGTTGAGAAAATTAGACCTGTGGGCCAGAGATTCATGATCCTGTGATACTTACTCACTAGTCATCTTCAGAAAATTTACCTGAATGCTCAGGGTCTGGAGATCCAACTTCTTCCCACTGACCCATTTCCCCTAGAAAGATTCTACCTGCTAAAGATTTTATAAACTTCCCAAACAGTGCCACTTTTGTGGAACCAAGTGCCCAAACAGATGTACCTATGGGGACATTTCACTTTCAAGTACATTTTCTGATAGGTTTTCTTTGGGGAAAGAGGGGAGAAGACACCCCACCTCTTCTCAGCAACCCTTTTTTTTCCCAACTCAACCACACCAACTTAATGGTTATCCACTTGACATGTAAGGTTGTGTTCCAGTCCTCAGTACATTGTGCGTGTAGCTGAGAAACAAAGAACATAGATATAAGACAGCAGAGAGATACCTTCATAAAAATGAAACAGTGCAAAGAAACATCAGAACTCACGACAGCAATAGAACAATGCTTTAGAAGTGCGTGGTTTTCATAAAAGTCAAACCGTTTCGTTTTAGTGACCTGTAATGCTTCTTGTTCAATCTACAAATCTCAGACTCATCTCATAATTAAATATCACTTGTATAGATTATTACAAAAGGTATGTGAAGGTTCCTAGCATTTGGTTAACATGTCAGACATGATTAATTGCACCTTGGTTTTGCTGTTGGGACCTTCAACTTATTTTTCTAGGATTAGATTAAAATATTTTCTCTCCAAGATTTGAAACTGTGTTCATATTTAAAATTATTATATTTCTATACTATAGTTTATTTTAGGAAAGCTTTTGGTGAAATTTCAGACAATTGTGATATTATCTCACTGCCTTCTTTCTTTAATGTTTTCATATATGGAATAAAGTTTCTTTATGACAAGAATACACTGTAAATTTCCTTAATAAAACTTGACTTGAAGATAGAATTCACTCAATTTATGCCAGATTTTTACATGTGTTCCTTTAGGTCAAGAGGATTGCTGTTGTTTGTTCTAGAAAAGCTTTGTTTAAACATTGGGTTTTAGCTGTAAACACATATAGGATGATAGTTATTTCTGTGAAATATTTTATATGTAATATGGGAAAAGGTAATGGTATAAAATGTGCAGAGATTTCATCCATGGAGTGATAAAAGAATTTACACACCCTCTAGAGCAATTTGGCACATCTCTGAAGAATGGAAGCAGGAAGGAAAAAGTTTAATTAGGACAAGCTCAGTGAGCTGTTTGGCTGTGTAATCAGAATGCACTGTACCAAAGCTGAGACTGTAGTTTACAAGTTGCATTTGCCTTCTGTTCACAGCAAATGGCAGTGAGGTCCACATAAGCAATGTGCGTTATGAAGATACAGGTGCATACACATGCATTGCTAGGAATGAAGCCGGTGTGGATGAAGACATCTCTTCTCTTTTTGTGGAAGATTCTGCTAGAAAGACACGTATGTATTGAGTCCCACCCCAACACACACACACACACACTTTAAGAGCTTTTTCCTTTGCCATTCGCAATGTACACATAACATAAAAACAAACACTTTCTGTGTTCAGGAAGAATGGAGATCTTAAAATACTCAAAATAGTTTGTATGGTGTTTGAAAGCAGGTACGTTTTTCCCAAAATACCAGCATCAGATGGACAATCTACATAAGATGTTCCAGACCCTGACTTCCTGTGTGCTCATCCAAGCATTTAAATCCTTGTAAAATCTCTCTCCCAGTTTGTGAAATGTGAAGCCCTCAAATAATCATCACTGTGTTTACAGGTGGCTTTCACGTTGCCTCTTTCTGGATTTGCCAGTAGCCTAGCAGCCTTTGAAGCAGCAGCTGTATTGTGACTTCTCTACAGCAGATCCTCTCTGTCCCAGTGTCTATTATACTAAAAAGTCCCTTTCCTCATGCCATGTGCCATATGGTCATCCCTGGAGACTGAATAAAAGTGTGCTATACATTAGCATTCAATGTTATTTCACCTATGCACACCTGTACATATTTATAGTTCAATGCACACATGAATTCTTGCATTCTGGAGTTGTGATGAACTCAGGTTAATTAGAGTATCCCTCAAATTAAACACTTTATTTTTCCTGACTACATTTAAATGTATCTCTGTTCTATGATATGGGATACAGTATTGCTAATTTGATTCATTCTGTTGTATCCTGACAGTGGATACGGAAAGGGAATAATTAAAGCAGCACAAATATTTTTGTTACATCTGAAGGTTGATTATGAAGTGAACTCTGGGTAAAATCTTCAAGTATTTCAGCTCACACTGACCCTAGGGAGGCAGTTTCGTGACTTAGTCTGGATGCACTTGAATAGGTTGTCACCTGTTTTCTTTGACCAGTCTTTGGTTGCTGTAAGAATTGCAAGTTTCTGATGTTTCTTACCTCTTGTTTGGGGTGTATTTCTCTGAGCCTAGTTTTGATTAATTTAGAAATATCTCAGAAGGATCTCGTTCACCAGTGTTATATCAATGATCTTAAGTAGGTATGGGGGAACAAGGAGAAGGCTACCAAGAGCTGGTGATCAGTACAACTTTTTCTATAGCTTTTCTGGGAACAACAATCATCATTATAAGGAAATATTTAAGTAGAAAGTTTTATGGCAGAAAAGTAAAAACAAAAGCCAACTTGGCAACAGAAACGAAGGCCATAATTTCTTTATTCCTTTTATTTTCCTATTAACTACAATTTTAATTGTTTTGGATTAAAACTTAAGAATAAAAGAATAAAAACTTAATTTCGTTTGTTATTTATGATTGAATTCATGTATTCATTTTTTTTGTTATTCTGTTTTTTAATGTTATATATATGATATTGATGTTAAAATACTGAGTTTAGAAAGTACTATATATTCACTATTATAGTTATAGAAGAATATGCAATGAGCCTAAATGTGCATCACCTAGAATGTCCCCCAATTATTTTATTGGAAATTTTTTGCATTTACATTTCAGATGTCATCCCTTTCCCAAAGTCCTCCGTCCCCTTCCCACTGCCTGCATGAAGGTGCTCCCTCTCCCAACCACCCTCTCCCACCTCAGCACCTTGGCGTTTCCCTATACTGGGAAAGTGATCCTTCACTGAACCAAAGGCCATTAATATCAGAAAATCCTATCCTCTGCTGCATATGTACCTCGGGCCATGAGTCTATTCATGCAAACTCACTGGTTGATGTTTTAATCTCTGGGAGCTGTGGTGGGTTTAGATAGTTGAGAATTTTGTTCTTCCCATGGGGTTGCAGACCCTTTCAGTTTCTTCAGTCCTTTCTCTAGTTCCTACATTGGGGCTCTCCTGTTCTGTCTGACAGTTAGCTGCAAGCATCCTCCTCTGTATCAGTATGGCTCTGGAAGAACCTCAGAGGAGGCATTTATATCAGGCTCTTGCCAGGAAGAACTACTTGGCATTAGCAATAGTGCTTGGGTTTATTGGGCACATATAGGGTGTTTCCCAACACAAGAGAGTCTCTGGATGATCTTTTATTCAGTCCCTGCCCCTCTATTTGTCCCTTTATTTCCTCCCATGAACATTTTGTTCTTCCTCCTAAGAATTATTGAGGCATCCACTTTCTGACCTTTCTTTTTTATGAGCTTCATAAATTCTGTGAATGATTTCTTGGGTATTCCAAACTTTTTGGGCTAGTATCCTCTTAAAATTGAGTACATACTATGAGTGTTCTTTTGTGACTGGGTTACCTGACTCAGGATGATAGCTTCAAGTTCCATCCATTTGCTTAGGAATTTTAAGAAGTCATTGTTTTTGATATCTGAGTACTACTCCATTGTGTATATGTACCACAATTTCTGTATCCATTTGTCTGTTGAAGAACATCTGGATTCTTTCCAGCTTCTGGCTATTATAAATAAGGCTGCTATAAATATGGTTGTGCATTTGTCCTTTGTAGATGTTGGAGTTTCTTTTGTGTATATGCCCAAGAGTGGTATAACTGGGTCCTGAAGTAGTACTATGTCCAATGTTTTGAGGAACCGCCAGACTGATTTCCAGAGTATCACCTAGAATTCTATTCATCTTTATGTGATAGGTGTCTGCAGTCCTAGTGGTGTTTCAGACACAGAGTACCCGTTTGAAATTTTAAACAGCAATGTGGAGCTGAACTTATATAGAGCCTACGCTATGGAAATAGAGGACTTCTGGTGATCCCTTAAGGCTTACTTCTTAGGAACTTAGAAACAGACATTTTCTCTTGGAAATCTGTTTTTAGAAAGCCAAAGAACCGGACGGTCACAGCAGTTTTTCTCTTCCTACTTCATACATTTACAAGAAAAATAATAACTTTTCCAAAAAGCAATTTCTAAGCAATATATCTTTTTAGAAGTGACCACACACACACACACACACACACACACACACACACACACACACACAGACAGACAGAGAGAGAGAGAGAGAGAGAGAGAGAGAGAGAGAGAGAGAGAGAGAGAGAGAGAGAACTGGCATAAGGGTAAAGAATACTTTTTGTAGTGGGGCAGGGTTGGATCACATGACAATTCTGTGATTTGATGCTGTCACTTGCTCACTTTGAGTTTTCTTTTCTTCTACTATAATAGGAAACAAAAAAATGAGCAAACTAAGAGGTAATTAATTATTTTCTTATCAGACTCAGCACACAGTATTCTTCTTCTGACTTATGCTAACTTTCTCAAGATAGCTTCTGGATACTTGTTAGCAAGATTTAACTTTAAATTAAAACAGAAAAAAATCAAGTGACTGGAGAAATCAGAATTTCTACACCAAATAATGCATATAAATATAATGTACATATACTTGTAGATGCATATGAGTAGATAAAGATGTTTATTGACATAAAAACATAGTTGAAATATTTCTATTCACATCTAGGAAGAGTAAACTCTGCTCTCTCAAAACTAACATATTTTTCTTTAGTGTGGATATTGAAATGTTTTAAATAAAGTTTAGGTTTTTTCCACTCAACAACATCACCTTTGTTTCAGAAAGAGTCGAAGCCAAAGCTGTAAGACCAAAGACTTCATATTTAAGAAATGACAGTGAATATGACGAGGTGCATTTCTGAAAGTTGTGGTGAAGTACAGAGCTTCTATTTACAGTATGATGTTGAAGGGAGACTTAGTTGTTAAATAAATCACACAATACTTACTTTGTTTAGCCTTGTAGCTACCTCATATATGACAGGACAGTCCTAGTTCTACCAATCATGGTTTCCTCACACTTCATTTTCTAGCATCCTGACCCAATTGAGAGAATAATTTGAGAAAAGCATCATATAGCAAAAACTGAGCTACAGAGCTTGAGCCACAGACCTTGGTTTTGTCAGCAAACCCCACTGTAAGTTTTTCTTTCAGTGAGAGACTGAACTGTAAGAAAGGACTCCTGACACAGTGACTTGTTTTTAGACCTTACTGTGTAAGATTCAATAGGTGAGTCATAGCTCAATATGTGGAGCTGGAAGCAGGAATTAGGGAGAATAATGTGAAGTGCATGTGTGGATTTGGACAAAGGACATATGCTATTCATAAGAAAACATCTTGCATTTGGCAAACGCTTAACATATATCCACTCCCAGCTGTGTTTAGCAGGCAAAGACTCAACTTCAGGGTCAAAGTACAGGAAGAACAATCTGTTGGCCATAGGGAGTGTTGAAGCTACTGGCTACATAAATCCAAGCAAAAATTACATCACATCTGGCCAGAATTTAGTAAGACACAGGATTAATACAGCTAATTGATCATGGTAAAACATAATATATAACTGTACACTAGTAGTATATTGTAGTCTAAATATACTAAACATGCTGTGATAAAGTATGTGCTATGTGTCCTTTCCTTTTACAGTGTTACACTCTTACAGTTGACAATGTTGGATTATTAGAATAATCGTTCTACAAATTAAGTACATTAAAAGCTTTTTTAAAAAAATAATGTTTTGAGACAGAGCTCCTGTGTGTACCTTTGGCTGTTCTAGAGCCTACTAGGTAGACCAAGCTAGACTCAAACTCACAGTAATTTGCCTGCCTATGCCTTTTAAGTGCTGGGACCAAAGATGCATGCTATCACCGCCTGGCCTAAAAGTGACCTTTTATGTTAACAAGAGTTAATATATTTCTCCAAGATTTTATGAAACAAAATTTAAGATTCTTGAAGAGAAAACTTATCTTTAGAAGTACATTAGTTCTAAAACTGGATGCCTAGTCACATTAGTGCCTTTTCCCAAAAGGCTTTCTTTTCTGAATTCATTTGTAACATTGTGTCATAGTAGAACCAAAGCTGTTAAAGGCTAGTTCAAAGTGTATTTTCTCTTCTGTCATCAGCCTGTCACCCATGGGCTCCACATCTATTGGTAGAGTAGAGTCTGTCCTTCCCGCTCTGTTCCCTGTGCTGCATAGCAAGGTTTACAATACTTATCCTGGGGATTCCTATAGAAAGTTTACTATTCTATCACTTTATAAGCATGATTTAATAGCTTAAGTTCTAAAGCAAGTTACTTGAATGAAAAAAAAATTACTTAGACATATGATATCCAAATGTAAAATTACAATCATTGTAATTTTAATTGTAAAGACTTAAATATATGATAAAATGCAATTATTTTATTTGTACAAAAAATCTTAAAACATGTTTTAAAGATTATAGTTTTTTTTCCTTTTGTATTGGATATTCTCTATATTTGCATTTCAAATGTTATCCCCTTAACCCCCACCAACACCTATCTCCCTCCCCCTCTTCTTGCCTCCATGAAGGTGATCCCTCTCTGAACCACCCTCTCTCACCTCAGCACTTTGGTGTTCTCCTAGACTGGGAAAAGGAGCCTTCACTGGACCAAAGGCCTCTCCTCCCATTGATGTCAGACAATGCTATCCTTTGCTACATATGCAACTGGAGCTGTGGGTGCCTCTATGTGTACTCATTGGTTGGTGTTTTAGTCCCTAGAAGCTGTGGACTGTTTGGTTGGTTGATAATGTTGTTCTTTCCTTGAAAATCCTTTCAGTTCCTTCAGTCCTTTCTCTAGATCCTTCATTGGGGTCCCTGTGTTCAGTCTGGTGGTTAGCAGCAAGCATCTTCAGCTGTATATGTATGACTCTGGCAGAACCTTTGAGGAGGCATCCATATCAGGCTTCTGCCAGTAAGCACTTCTTGGCCTCATCAATTGTGTGTGGGTTTGGTGGCTGCATATGGGATGGATGCCCAGGTGAGGCAGTCTCTGGATGATCTTTTCTCCAATCCTTGCCCCTCCATTTGTCTCTTTATTTCCTCCCATAAGTGTTTGATTCTCCCTTCTAAGAAGGACTTAGGCATGTCCATTTTGGCCATCTTTCTTTCTGAGCTCCATAAGGTCTGGGGATAGTTTCTTGGGTATTCAGAGCTTGTTGGGCTAGTATCTGCTTATCAATGAGTACATACCTATAGTGTTGTTTTGTGACTGTGTTACCTCACTCAGCACGATAGCTTCTAGTTCTTACTAAAGTGCCTGTAATTTCCTTGCGTCTGTAGGAAGTAAAGAATAGGCTCAAATCTGTTTGCACTGGTCCTTCATTCTCTGATCCTCCTCCAAGGCTAGTTCACAGCTTCTTCTGATGTTCAAAGCTTTATTTTCCTTTAAGTCTATGATAATGACTCAATTCACTGGAAGTAACTCAGTCTTGCACATGGGCTGCGCAGGGTGGTGGCAGGGTATGGGGTGACAGATCTGCCATTGGTTTTCTTACACACTGACAGCAGGGTCGAAGTCCTCATGTCACCTTGACAATGATCAGGGCCCCATAAATCACATCAGAAATTGAGACCTTAAAACGTAAAATGATTTAAGAGGTAGAAGTTGAATAGAATGGTTGAATACTGTCTTCTATACTTGACTTATCTGGTTTGCGCATGAACTCCCTTCAAATGTAGGTTACACTCACAAGACCAGGACCCTTCTATAGTTCATCCTGGACAGAAAAGGGTTTGGGAAATTCTACTAATCCCTAAAGGACTATTGACAATTAATGTTGGGTGGGCAAAGGAGTGTCGCTTTCTTCACTGTTTTATGAATTAATAAGTTGTCTATATAATATATAATAGCCTCCTACCTTAATCAGTCAGATAATCCTACTACAGTCAGGGGGTTCACACAGAAAAGAGGCACAAAAAGGGAATTATTCTAAACAAAAAGTTTTACTAGAGAAGGAGCAGGATAGGTTAACAGCACGAGATGAAGGAAAATTCAAGTATACATGTGTGAAAGTGTCAAAAGTAAAATAAATAAAAATTTTAAACATAACACTTTATCTTCTATTAATTTTTGGCTAATTATATGGGGATAAAACAAGTCTTTTAAAATGACTTGTATAGTGTTTGCCATTTTTCCTCTCATTGTCAGTGTTCTTTAAAAGATTATAGTATATATATATATGTGTGTGTGTGTATATATATATATATATATATATATATACATACATACATACATACATGTGCTTGTGTATGTATGTGTGTCAACACATGGGTACTGGTGCCCATAGTAGTTAGAAGACTGTTTTGGAGGCTCTGAAGGTGGAGCTGCCCCAAGTGGATGCTGGGACCTGAACTCTAGTTCTCCAGAAGAACAGCAAGCTCTAAAAACCCCTGGACCCTCTCACCAGCTCTGCAAAACCTCTTAAAGAGAATGGTATGCATTAAATTGGCTTGAGGCATCACATTATCCGCGCATGGCAGTGCAAACCAGGAGGCAGAGAAGATTTTGGTATTCTAAGTACATAGACCCATTTATGAGATGAGAAATGCATAAAAAGGAGGTTAAATGTATTAAATGAAATATTGTTCATGTCTGTATAAAAATAATATAATCAAATGAAGCATAAGTTCATTATGAAATGAATGTCTGATGACCTTTTATTATTCTATAGGGATTTATTTTCATCATCTACTAAAATATTTGTGATATTTAATTTAGCCATCACTGTCACGTCCATGAAGTAAATTGTTTAATAAATCTTTCCAACTGTTTTGAGCACATGCTCAAATGATCTGCCTCATCATTCAGGAATGAAGCCTATACTTGTAATATTGTTTCCAGTGATGTTGATTTAATCTACTCTTAATATATAATCATTTTATACAGTAACGGCACTGGGTCATACAATATTGAACTACATAATCTGAATGTGACTAAATTGTCAGGTTTATAGCAACTCTGAGCAGCTATAAATCACTATTCTTCATGACAAATAAAGATGAAATTTGCCTCATTTTACTTTATTTGCTAAAATTTATATGCATGTATTGGCCTTTTGAGGTTTACTGATGCCATATTACACACAGTACATTTATTATTTAATGATATATTTTATTTATATAATTTTAGGCATGCTGACTAAATTAACTTTTATATAGTTGCAACATTACATATAGAAATCTGCGTAAACTTTGAAGTAAAGGTAAAAGATAAATTAAACCAATAGAAAGAAGTTCAGATTTGTGTATTTTAGTGAATCTGAACAACTCTCAGAAGGCAGTTAGTTAAATAAACGTGTAGAGCTAAGCAATGGAATGCATGGTCATTATTAAAATTAAAGGCGTTATCTGTGTATATTTATATTTAAAGATAAACACAGTGTTATTAAAAGAAAAGAGTATATGTACAGGATCTCTAAAATTACATTTAAAAATTCCAAAATATATTATATAAAAAATGTCAAAAATAATGCTGTGAAGTTATCACAAATAAAATTAATTAATATTTTTTATTTGTATTTTAGAGTTATTGAAATCTTTCTAGTGATAACCATAGAAAACAATTTACTTTTTCAGTTGGATAATTTTTTAAAAATCCACAAAATTCTTGTTGGTGGCTGTGACATAATCATTGTATTCTTTTTCAGAGTCTCTAAATCTAAAACTTGCGTTATGCTTAGTGAACTCCTGTCTTATAACTGTGTGCTTATTTTTTATTAATTATTTTATTCATTTGCATTTCAAATGAAGCCCTTCACAAATTCTCTAGTGCATCCCCTCCCCTTTGTCTCTATGAAGGTTCTCCTTCAGCCGCTCTCTCTAGCATCTCCCTACACTTGGACATCAAGCCTCCACAGGACCAAGGGCCTTCCCTCCCAATGATGTCAGACAAGGCCATCCTCTGTTACATGCATATCTGGGGCCGTGGGTCCCTCCATGTATATACTTGGTTAGTGGTTTAGTCCCTGATGCTCTGGGTGGTCCAGTTGATTCTCTTCTTCCTATTGGATTGCAATCCCCTTCAACTCCTTCAGTCCTTCCTCTAGCTTTTCCATTGGTGCCTCCAGGCTCAGTCCTATGGCTGGTTGTGAGTATCTGCATCTGTAGGAATCGGGTGCTGGCAGAACATCTCAGGGAACAGCCCTAGGAGGTTTCTGTCAGCAAGTGCTTCTTGGTATTTATTTATTTATTTTATTTCATTTTATTTTATCGTGTGGGGTTGGTTGTCTGCAGTTGGAATGAAGCCCTAGGTGGGGCAATCTCTGGATTGCCTTTCCTTCGATCCCTGCTCCATTTTTATTTTAAAAAGTACAATCACAATTGTTTAATAATTTTAAGAGGTCTCTAAAAAAGAAATGTCAGATATAATTAAAAAAACACAAAGAATAAAGATAATGTGTGTCTTGGAAACACCCCAGTAGCAATAAGTGGTTGCAATGAGACACTTCCTCTCACTTTTGTGATTCAACCTATGTCATGTAGAGTTATTAACAATGTTCAAAATTGTTAGCCTATGGCATACATTCTTTTTAACTATGTGGCGATGAAATGTCAACCTATGGCATAAATTTTTATTAACCATCTCCAGGAACATCTCCTTATGGCATGGATTCTTATTAGCCTCATACAGGGAGGTCAACTGTAATCCATGTCCTTTGAACAATGACTGCTTAACCAGTGACTGTGTTGGGTAGGTAGAAATCTCTGTGCAAAACACATATATTATCCATAATTGTCCCTGACTCTGACAGGGATGGGCTACAGAGGACGTGCCAGGCTGGATGATGACTCTACATCCCTATTTTACAACACATTCATGCTTTCATGTATGCATTACATATGACATTCTTACTACTAAATGTTTCAAAAGTTACCTAAATCATGCATGAAATGTCCCGAGTGACATTGCCCTTCTCCACTTTGATCGCTTCTTTCTTTGAGTGTATTTATTCTAATCCTTACCATTTTGAACGGCAAATCTGAGTAAAGAGTAGATGAAGTATTTCAGTTTCCATTTCTAACAAGCTATAATGGAAAACCAATATTTTCTTAATATATTTTCAATTTATATCACTGAAATTATTTTTTTGGGGGGGGTTCAAAGTTATAATACATGGTTTACAAGAGGAAAAAAGAAAGGAGCTGGTTACAGGTACTGAAGAGTTGGGGAAAGAAACAAAATGAGGAAATATAAGGAAGGGACAAGTCTGAGGAAGATCCAGTGGCCGGAAATCCCAGTCCCTACCCACAGCCCAGCCTTTAGAGCAGGAGAGAAGAATTAGATCAGTTTTGTTTAAGAGTTTATAAAACTATCAAATCACTACAAAGTTGGATTGGCTTCTTTTGAGCCTCCAGGTTATGTCTGCCTCTCTGGCCGTTCCTGCTTCTTCACCAGACAGATTCGGTTCCCCTAGGCCTCCGCCTTTCCCAGTCTGGCATTTCCACGGAGGGTGAGCACAAAGAGTGAGGCCGCTTCACATTCTGGCTTGTGAGTCCATCCAGACTCGTAAGCGGAGTGTAGGGCTCCAGGGGCAAAGATGGATGGGAGGGGCAGTCCTTACACCGGACAGGGCAACGAACAGAGGCCACCCCAAGAGATCTCTCTTCCTTTGCCCCTCACCCCAACTCAGGAGGAGGGGACAGCTGTCACCAGAGCTGGTGAACATTTCGGCTCGGCACTGATCCCACATCAGCAGTGAACCTGAGGACATCAAGCACTGGGAGAAGGTTGAGAAGGGCTGTGTCACTGGGGTCACTGAAGCAGGATTTGAAGGGGATGGCATTGTCTGGGTGGCTCCTGTAAGCCCCGGGGGAGTTATTCAGGATCATGATGCTGGAAAGGTCCCTGTGGACCGCAGAGAGGTCTTGGATGTAGCCTCCCAGTTCCAAAGCACAGTGCTGTCTGTAGGATTCCCTCTTAAGAATGTTTCTGCTGCTGTCCAGTTTATCTGCCACAGCTGAGCCATGCATCCCCATGCTTTCTGGAAACACCAAATACTCATACAAGCGGCTTACCACTTCTAAGAAGAAATCCACATGGGGTCACTTATGTCAAAAAAAAAAAAAAAAAAAAAAAACTCGCACAGGATATTTGTATATTACCACTTTGAGGATGAAATCAGGAGGTGTTCCAGGACTCACTGTAGGCCTCTACCCCATCATGGTAGAGTGAATAAGTTCATTAGATCCAGCACCAGGATCTTCCTCTTCACCTGGGCTGACCCACAGTGGGAAGTGAAATTATTCTTTAGAGAAAAAAGATGTACGTTTTAATTTTAATAGTATATTATTGTCAAGTAAAGAATAGAATTTGTGGTATGTGTATATGCTTAGATACATACTACAATATATCTAGTAATTATGATCATATTACTTTTCATGTTAGAATGTAATTTCAGGGTAACCTTCCATAATATTGAATGAAATATCAGAGGAAACAATGTGTATATTTTAGTAATATGTTACATTTTAAGTTACTTGTGTATTTATTGTAGAGATAGACTTGATGTCTGGTCTAGCCTTCACTTTCTATATAGATGTGATCTTCCCTTGGGTTGTGTAGCGCAGAGGCTATCAGTGCGTGTTATATGTCTGAAAAAGAAATCCTAATCCCTAAAAGATTTACTAAAAATACAACAATGCAAGTGATACACGAGAAAGTATTGTGCTAAATAAATACATAATTTAGATGCATACACAACCAAAATGAAATCTTCCATGTAGTTTTAAAAAGATACTTCAGAGATAAGGAAGCCTGAATCCCCAGTGTCCTGATTCACATTGAAATACCCCTTACTTTTAAAGGAAGCATCCTTTAAAACCAAAGGGTACTACTACCTCTTTATTTTCCAAGGATAAGAAACACGGAACAAAGTTTCAGGGGGCATGGAGATCTATGGTGGACTGTTAATCCAGCAGCATGGCTGCTTCTGCAAGGGATCATGTCCCAAATATGATGCAGCTGGAATGAAGACATGCCTCATACCTTAAACCGTCGGCTGGAATATGAGAGCACTTTGTATATACCTTTGGTCTCTCTGGCTGCAATACAAACAAGCCTGTAATACACACCTCTATTCTCAAATAATGATGTCTAATTAGGGGCAGATAAGATGACAAAACAGAGAAAGGTTTGACAGAATGAGTCAGAAATGGGATAAGCCCAACTCTCATACAAATAGACAAGAAAGAGAGGCTGCTTAAAGAACATTCTGGGAGAGTTGACTTAGTTCATATTGGGAGGGGTGAGGGTAGGGACTCTGGATTTAGGTTCAGTTCAGTTATTGCTTCTCAGTCTTTGGCTAAGATCAAGTGTAAGTTCAGTTCAGTTTAGTAAAGAGCAGAGCAGCTGAGTTTGAAGCAGTCTTTCCACGGAATGCAAATCCATCAGAAGTAGAGAGAAGCCAATTAGAATCAGTCAGCTTGGAGAAGAGTTTGAGCCAGAAAAACTGAGTTGAAGTAGCCCACCAAATTTCAGAATGAACTAGAAAGAGTAAGTTTATTCAGTATTAAACCTTGGAGGCTGAAACCTTCTAGGCTTAGGTTAGCAGAGGAGCCTGGAAGCTGAAATTTTTTAGGGCCTGGACTTGTAGAAGATTAGATTGTACAGAGATGAGAAGCTTTCAGGCCTAAGCCTAGAGAAAGAACTACTCTTGTCACACCTCAAACTTTGTTTTTGCAAAGGTCTTTATATATATATATAATGAAATAAAGGTGATATTTACATTTACAGAACAGATATTTACATGGCAGGGAACAGAACTAGGTAGAGACTGCTACTGTCTCTCCCATGTTTGCATCCTTAGCAAACAGCATTGGCAAAACTTCTGGACCTAATTTGCATACATTTCAAAGTCACCCACATTAGAGTCATAAAATTGTTCTGCATTTTGATACTACTTAGGAAAATAATTACATGTTCTGATTTGTATTGTTTTTACAGTAAGCTCCCTTTTTATTTCCTTTTCAAATTTCCATTACAAACCAATTTATTTTATTTACATAAACTTTTTACAATATCTAAAATTTGATTAATAGAATATTTATGAGAAAAAGAAGGGTTGGGCCTTTTATTGTATAGAACAATCCAATCTCAACTCATGATCTTTCTGCTACTGCTTACAAAATGCCTGGCTAATTTATGTCATATAACTGTCTGTGAACCTAGTGATCTTACAAATATTCTGAATTATTATATATAGACTTCCCTATTTCTTTAGTAATTGGCAACTGAAAATAAACACTCACACAGTTTAAATTATCAGTGAAAATAAAAAAAAAAACTTTTATTTTACAGAGATTAAAATATCTACAGAAAACAATACATTTGTTTATTGGTGATTTTACCTGATGTGACAAACCTGTTGCTGATGAGCACTCAGTACTGAATAAATCAATTCTCCATAGTCAAAAACCTCAACTCCAGTTCAAGTTACATTGATAATAAAGCGTCACAAAACATGATAGCATGATAACCAAACAGGAGAGTTGTAGTAAATGAATTAATTCCTCCATTTGGGTCAGACACTTAAGATTCCATCCAGGGAAGAAGCATGAAGCCTGTTCTGCATTAGGTGAGCTTTGGGGTTACCCTGTAACATCATTACAGAATAATCACCTATAATCTGCAAGACTAGGTTAGGACAGGCTAATAGAGCAAGACTGGAGGAGTTCACGTTAAGGAAGATATAGAGGCTGTATTCTAACAATGTAAACAATTTTTGTATTCATTTATTATTTAGAATTTTTATAAGATTTATCAAAATATGCAAGATTTCATTTCTTTGTTTTGCTGGATTTTATTTTTAATATAGCGAGCCCTTGTGTATTTCTTTTTATCATATGAGTAGGAGTTAGCCTAATTTCAGTTTCTATCAGAGTAAAATAGTTTTCTTGTGTATCCTCTGTTTAATCTCCGGGGAACCACTGTATTAAAAACTCATTACACATCTGTATTGAAATACAATAATGTGGGCTCATGGTATACAATTGACTTACCTTCTCTTCGTCTAACAAATGTTAAGATTATTGTAGAACTGAAAAAGCTACTACTACATTTTTGTTTATTAGCTTACTCAGGCTTCTGAGAAGAATATCAATACTTTTAAAAAGAGTACTTCATAATGCATAAGCATTTAAAAATCATTGGCTAAATATTTGTCTTAAAGCTTCTTATGTTTGCCTAGTTCATTGTGAACATAAAGCTGTTCTCATGTCATAAAGAACCTGCTGTGATGAACCCTAGGAGATCATCTACCTGTAGTTTTCTATGTGCCCACGTGACTCAGACACACCTTGTGAGGGGATTCTCTTGGGTGGAGAGCTTCACTTAAGTACATTTTGTGTAATGCTCAAGAAAATTGCTTGGTGAACAGATCCACTGACCTTCAAAACATGGTCTTAATTTCAGTTATTTCTTACCTTCACAGGATTTTGAGACATGCATATGCTATTTTACATTTTTAGATTTAACTGTGACACAGAGTAACATCACTGAAGATATTAGTAGAAATAAATATCTAGTGAATCTGGTGACATGAATTCACTCACAGTGTCTAGAACATGCAAAGAGCTTAGATCTTTCACATACATGCAATTAGTTCACGGGGTATGAGATTCTTAAAGAGAAAAAAACAGTCCCGTTTTTTTTTTATACTTATCATCAAAATGATTTAAAGTGCAGCATTTTTATAAATAACTTACTCCATTAGTTTAACATGTTACTTTACATTTTAGGTCTTTTATTACTGGTCAATTTTACTAAGTTCTTCTTTATAATTTATTGAAACATGGTCACTTTCGTTCAATTAATGTGAGTGTGAGGAATGTAAGATTGGGGGATCATTTACATAGACGTAAGGGAAACGGCCTGCTTCATGTCAGATCATCTGCACGCTCATACTTTATTTCTACGATCTCTGTGCTTTCTAGAGGTTACACAGAAAACCCTCACAGTGGACACCAGCATTACTTTTCCTGAAGCTACTTTGCAATCTGCTGGCTGACTAAGCTTACTTGCTCTTGCTTCATCTTTTCTGTCAAACATCTTTGACCCAATTGCCTTGCCATCTGGCAAAACAAACAAACAAACAAACAAAAAAAAAACCCAAACAAACAGCAATGTCCAGAATGTCCCTGCTGTTGTTTATTCTTATCCCCTTCAGGTATCGAGAATAGATGAAGCAGCTGACTTCAGTCTCTTTTTAGTTCAGATGCTATTGCTATAGAAGCATGAATGGCTCTTGAGTTATTATTGATTTAAGTCTAGGTGGACCCCACTCTGAGAGGGTGATATACACTTATTGTTTTTTTCAAAGGATTGAGGCTTCCACTTTTTGGCCTTCCTTCCTTCCTTCCTTCCTTTCTTCCTTCCTTCCTTCCTTCCTTCCTTCCTTCCTTCCTTCCTTTCTTTCAGCTTCATATGATCTGTGAGTTGTTTCTAGGGTATTCAGAGCTTTCTGGGGTTAGTATCCCATTATCAGTGACTACATATTATGTCTGTTCTTTTGTGACTGGTTTACCTCACTCAAGATGATATTCTCTAGATGTATCCATTTTCCTAGGAATTTCGTAAAGTCATTGTTTCTGATAGCTGAGTAATACTCCATTGTGTAAATATACCACACTTTCTACATTCATTCATCTACTGAAGGACATCTGCGTTCTTGCCAGGCTGCAATGAACATGGTGGAGCATGTGTTCTTATATGTTGGGTACTTTATGCTCATTGTGACTAGTAAGATTTTAATGCATACTATCAAACCTTTAAAAAAATCAAGTACCGACAAAAATATATTCATATAGTTTTATGCCAAAATGCTTTTAAAAATCTGTACATGTATTTAGTTTAAAAAATTAAGTTGAATAAAAAAAGAAGCATTAATGGCAAAGTGAAGAGATGCAAAAACCCAGGCAGGGTGTTCCTTTGGCCCTTCTTCAACGTTCATTCTCTAGGGATAAAATTAGAAGTAGTGATTCAATCGTAGAATCATTAATATTTCAGAGGGAGAGACAAGCAATACTATAAGCCACAGTTTCTAAACTGTTTAGATTTGTAGGACAGTACTGCCTTCCTTTTACTCAGTCATAGATATCAAGTTTTCCTATGCTTAGAAAGTCATTCAAAAATCCATGTGCAATTTAATTATTAATGTATGCAGATTAAATGAGAACTGGTATTGGACATTTTTGTGTTCAAATTTCCATGACTGACTTTGACTTGGGCTAGTTTTTTCTGCATAGTTTTCCATGGAGGTTTTTAAAAAATCTTTTTAAAGATTTATTTATTTATGTTATATGTGAGTATACTGTTGCTCTGAGGGCACTGAATTTGAGATGGTTGTGAGCCATTATATGGTTGCTGGGAATTGAACTCAGGACCTCTGGAAGAACAGTCAGTGCTCTTAACCACTGACCCATCTTTCCAGCCTTTTAAGGGTGTTGTATATAGGGAAACTCAATAATGGTTCATGGATATTTACAGCAGGTGTTGTTCTTTGTGTAGTAGCTAAAAATGACCAAATTCATTTTTGCTTTGCTGAAGTTCATTTTTTTTCTCATATTCTCTATGTTTATGTTCCAAAGTGAAAACTCTTACCTATAGTGGAACTAATGACAAAAGTCTAGATTTTTTTCATGTTTGTAAATTTTCTGCCACTGAGCTACAGTGCCTAGCTTCCTCTCCTATCTTTCAATTTTAGAGACAGGTATCTGAATAGCTACAGTGTTGCTAAACCCCACTCCTCTATCTCCTCAGTGCTAAGAATGCAGGTGTGACCTGTTTAGAAAATCCAGGTATCTAGATGAGTTAATAATGGAACCTAAGGCTTTGCACATGTTCTGTAAGGCCTCTGCTCAGGAGCCTAATTACTGAAACTGCAAAAGCCTCAAGTTCCTTGATGTTACCACTTACTGAATAGCATTAAGCAATCAGTTGAGGATGAGTTGTGAAAGCCTTCCACAGCTCCTCACGGTGGTGAAATCAGAATTTCCATGTCTACAAAGGTTGGGTGCTGGCATTGTGGACTTGTGGGCATTAGCTAAAAAGTTTTCATAAATTTTGTTTTCTTATCTTTAACACATGTGAGGTCCAAGATGATTTGCTAACCACTCAATTTTCTAATCATCTATCTTGCTATGCCCAGGCTTGAAGTCACCTGTGGCACAGAAGCAGGGAAACTCTTGGTTTTGTAGGTTGAAAATAGTAAAATGATTTTACAGCCAGACTATAAGGGCATTATGACATTTTCTGATAGCTTCTAACAATTAATTCTAGAGGAAAATGTCTGCCAGGATAGGAGAATACTTGAACTAATCTGAGCTGAAGGACAGTGAAGAATTTTTTCTACTTAAAGTCATCCAGCATCAAGATAACAGCCTTAAGGGTGAGCCTGTTTAGAAACTGACTTCTCAGCTCATTTCAGTTCTCTAGGTGATAATGGCTTCTGGAAGGATGTTATCTACAACACACCCACTTCTGATGATGCTAAACAATGCTATGGGGGACTTCTGGCTTAGACCTACTCATCCACATTGATACCAAATAGTCCTTTAAGAGGATTCTGGCCAGAGTCTTATCAATCTATAATGATACTGTATTTTTTCAGTCCAGTAAGTTAGACATTTTTTGAAACACTATGATATAGCCTCTGTATTTTATATGTTTCATTGGAGGTAGTTCTATTTACTTTGCTGTTTTCAATACTTTTAGAAAGCCACAGCCCTTACTTCATCTGGGGTTTATCCACATGTAATTAAATGCCAGAAGTAGCCTTGCTGTGTCTGAATACACTTTTTCATACTTTAAAAACACCAACCAATGAGCACACATGGAAAGACCCATGACTCCAGTTTCATATGTAGCACAGGATAGCATTGTCTGGTATCAATGGTAGGAGAGACCTTTGGTCCAGTGAAGGCCTGTGTTCCCAGTGTAGGGGAATGCCAAGGCACTGAGGTGGAAAAGGTAGTTGGGAGATGGAACATCTTCATGGAAACAAGTGGAACAGGAGGGGGGATAGCAGTAGGGGGAAAGGTGATAACACTTGAAATGTAAATGCAGAGAAAAGAAAAAGAAAAAGGAAACTTGTCTAACCAGAATTTAAACCCAAAATTCCCGAGGGGCCCATCTTAAACAGAAAAAGGGTGATCCTGGAAGGCTTAATAGAGCATTAAATCTTTATAAAATCTTTAAAACAAATAAATGAGCTTTAAAATACATTCTCTAAACAAATTTTGTTAAAGAAGCACACTGTTTCTAATCTCTAACTCTCTGAGCTGCAAGGACTTATCACAGCAGGGGACCTAAACCCTGCAAACGGACTGCCCCATTTCTTTGTTTAAGGTTCCTGTACTTGAAAGATCCTGTGACTCAACATGGTGCTGGCTCCCTCTTAGACAATAGAACTATCTTAACCTGAAAATCTTAAATCTCTCCTGGATTCTTGCTTAACATGTTGGTTCGCATTCTGTTGTGATAAATATTGAAAAAAACAGAGCCTGGTCCCACGAATTCTGCTTTGTGAGCTGCTGCCCTTGGCTCTCTCAGACCAGAGAGGTCAGTAGCTGCTCCAGCATGGCACCTCACCACACCACTTCTCATGAACTCAATTAAGTCGCCACATGAAAGAGCATGCCACACAATATCTCTAATCCAGTTGATAAAATATAATTTGCCCATCTGGATAACACAAAATCCTGTACAAACTTGTCCCTTTAAAATCTACATAGCAACCTTTATCTAAGTAGAGCCACACAGAGGTTTACCCACCTCCCCCAACCTCTCCCAAAAACCTTTGAGCATTAAGATGGCATTCTGTAGTGGTCAGGATGTATTCTTACACGGTATCTTGAAAGCCTTGATTCTTTTTTTTTAAAGGACCTTTATTATCAGACCTATGACTATCTTTTATTTATTTTTTCCTTATAACTTCATTAAAAAAAGAGAGGGATACATATACAGATTTTTAAAGGCATTTTGGCATAACACTATACAAATAATTTTGTCAGTACTTAATTCTTTTAGAGGTTTGATAGCGCGCATTGGAATCTCACTAGTTACCATAAGCATAAAGTACATGTAGGACAGAATGTAACGTGGAAACAGGTTTCTTGTGGAGTATAGATTAAACATAATGATCTCTGAATACCAAAAATTGCCCAAAGGCTATTATTTTTGCCCTTGGATTAATAATGATTTAAGGTCCAGGTGTACCACACTCTGAAAGGGTGCTATACATTTATTTGTTTCCAATGAGGACTGAGGCTTTCAGTTTCTGGCCTTAGTTTTTTTGAACTTTATATAACCTGTGAGTTCTGAAGTATTCAGAGTTTTCTGGGGTTAGTATCCAATTATCAGTGACTGCATATTATATCTGTTCTTTTGTGACTGGGTTACCTCACTCAGGATGATATACTCTAGATGCATCCATTTTCTTGAGAATTTCATTAGGCCGTGGTTTCTGATAGCTGAGTAGTACTCCATTGTGTAAATGTACCACAATTTTTGTATCCATTCATCTACTGAAGGACATCTGGGTTCTTTCCAGCTCTGGCTATTATAAATAGAGCTGCAAAGAACATTGTGGTGCATGTATCTTTGTTGTGTGTTGGAGCTTCTCTGGGGTATATGCCCAAAAGTGGAATAACTGGGTCTTCAGGTAGTACTATGTCCAATTTTCTGAGGAACCGCCAGACTTATTTCCAGAGTGGTTGTATCAGTTTACAACCCCACCAACAGTGGAGGAGTGTTGCTCTTTTGACAGCATCTTCTGTCATCTGAATTTTTGATCTTAGCCATTCTGACTAGTGTGAGATTGAATCTCAGAGTTGTTTAGATTTGCATTTCCCTGATGACTAAGAATGCCCAGCACTTCCTTAGATGTTTCTCAACCATTTGATATTCATCAATTGAGAAATTTTTGTTTAGCTCTGTACCCCATTTTTGAGGATTATTTGATTCTCTCGTGTCTACCTTCTTCAGTTCTTTGTATACTTTGGCTATTAGGACTCTATCAGATGTGGGGTTGGGAGAGATCTTTTCACAATCTATTGGCTGCCATTTTCTCTTTTTTGTCAGTGTCCTTAGCCTTACAGAAACTTTGCAATCTCATTAAGACCCATTAATCGATCCTTGGTCTTAGAGCACAAGCTATTGATACTCTGTTCAGAAAACCTTCCCCGGTGCCTATGTGTTCTAAAGTTTTACATATTTTCTCTTCTAATAGTATCAGTGTACCTGGTTTAATGGGGAGATCTTTGAACCACTTGCACTTGAGCTTCGCACAAGGAGATAAGAAAGGGTCTATTTTCATTCTTCTGCATGCTGAATGCCAGTTGAACCAACACCATTTGTTGAAAAGGCTGTCCTTTTTCCATTGAATGTTTACAGATCCTTTGTCAAAATTCAAGCGACCATATGTGTGAGGGTTCATTTGTGGATATTTTATTCTATTCCATTGATCCACATGACTATCTCTGTACCAGTACCATGCAGGTTTTTAACATAATTGCCTTGTAATATAGCTTGAGGTCAGGAATGGTGATTCCCGCAGATGTTTTTTTTGTTGTTGAGGATGGATTTCAAATTTCTAGGTTATTGGTTATTCCAGATGAATTTGTACAATTGCTCTTTCTAACTCTATAAAGAATTGGGTTGGAATTTTGATGAAGATTGCATTGAATCTGTAGATTGCTTTTGGTAAGATGGCCATTTTTACAATGTTGATCATTCCAATCCATGAGCACGGGAGATCTTTCCATCTTCTGAGATCTTCCTCAATTTCCTTCTTCAGAGATTTGAAATTCTTGTCATACAGGTCCTTCACTTGCTTATTAAGAGTCACACCAAGGTATTTCATTCAGTATCTTGGAAACCTTCATTAGACAGTCAGTGATTTATACCCTCTCATGACTGCCTCTCTTGGCTTACATAGACTCATTTTCCAGTGTCCAGGTAACACCTCACTCTACCACCTGCTGTGCAATCTTAAGGTGTCTCTCCTCTATACTCTTCATTTACTGGCACAGTGTCTTGTTGCCATTACTACCAGCCTGAAACACAGTAACTGGATTATTCCAAATCATCATTTTGAATCTCAGTGTACCATTTCTTTGCTCGTTTATGATCATCGTCCAGTAGACACATTGGCCATTGAAGCTTGGTCTTCTATAAGACACATGTTTGGACTCTAGCGACGAGGAGTTGCTTTCATTCAGGGTAAAAAGAACATTAGCTTCCTTGAAATACATCTTGTAATCAGACAAGTGGAAGGCAATGAACCTGATATAGCTCATATCATTTCTAGCCTAAAAATAGGACTTTAAAATATCTCATTTCTTTTTCCATATGCACATTCAAAGAAAATCCATGTCCGATAATGCTAACCATACATATTTTACATACATTAAAATTTCATCTTAAGCTTGTCTTTTTACATTTGCTTGGTAATGTAAATGTTAACTCATTTACTCAAATCTAAAAGAAATGCAGACAATATGACATTTAGCATAAATGTTAGGCTCATATAAATTTACTTCATCAAAAAAAAGGCTTTCATCAATAAAAAACTGTAAGCTTTAAGAGCAGGAGAAAGGAAAGGGACAGAAATTCTCAGGTGAAACCCAGAGAGTTTACACAGGCATAGACAAAGGAAACAGCTGTCCTATATTCTAGTATAGTGTTGTGTCATTAACTGTCATACGACTGTTGCTTTTATAATAGTTTAACTCTGCAAATGTACTTTTTATAGAGCATAGAAATATGAGACCCATATCTTTAAAGAGAATCCCAGCTTCCTAATATACAAAAGAGGGAAATCATTAAGATAATTTATAATAAAATGTTAGAATGGCAATACCTGGCATCTATCTTATTGATCTGCATTTTCAATAGAAAACAATTATTAGCTTTAGAGGTAATCCTGTATTGAAGTTCTTTAGTAACTAAGTATTGAACTTGAGGCATGTTATTTAAAACAAAATATTTCCAAAGGCTTAAAACTAATAACATTTATGTCATAAAACAGAGTATGTTAAGTCTTTAATAAGATTATATGAATACAAGTTATTTAGTCAAACTATTTCCTGACAGGGCAGCTTTACATAACACACAAGAACTACATTGTAATGAAATGAATAACATTATTCATGCAAACTCTGCCAGTTGAAGATCTCTGTTGGAGGACTTATGAAGACATAGCATGGGTGTAAGAGTTTGTATTATAGAAAAGTACATCATGGGAGTCCATATGTACTGAGATGATGACTCAAAAGATAAAAACACCTGCCAGTCCCACATCAGCAAATCCATCTCTTTTTTAAAAAAAAAATTGGACACTTTTATTTTAAAAAACAAAGATAAATGTACAGATTTTAAGCATTTTTGCATAAAAGTATAGAAATGCATTTCGTCTTTGATTTTTTTAAAGGTTTGATAGTATGCATTAAAATCTTACTAGTTACAATGAGCATAAAGTACATGTAAAACAAGATGGAAACTGGAAATAGTCAAAGTTTTCTTGGTGTATGAAGATTAAGCATAATGGTTTTTTATTTTCAATTTTTTCTTGAACTTCATATAGTCTGTGAGTTTTTTCTGGGGTGTTCAGAGTCAACTATCAGTGACTGTATATTATGTCTGTTCTTTTGTGACTGGGTTACCTCACTCAGGATGATATTCTCTAGATGCATCCATTTTCTTAAGAATTTCATAAAGTCATTGTTTCTGATAGCTGAGTAGTACTTCATTGTGTAAATATACCACAATTTCTGTATCCATTCATCTACTGAAGGATATCTGGGCTCTTTCCAGGTTCTGTCTACTATAAATAGGTCTGCCATAAACATTGTGGTGCATGTGTCTTTGTTGTATGATGGAGCTTCTCTGGGGTATATGCCCAGAAGTGGAATAACTGGGTCTTCAAGTAGTAATACGTCCTGAGTAAATTTTCTGAGGTATCACCAGACTTATTTCCAGAGTTGTTGTACCAGTTTACAACCCCACCAACAGTGGAGGAGTGTTCCTCTTTTTCTGTATCCTCACCAGCATCTGCTGTCATCTAAATTTTTGATCTTAGCCATTCTGGATGGTGTAAGATGGAATCTCAGGGTTGTTTGGATTTGCCTTTCCCTGATGGCTAATGATATTGAGCACTTCCTTAGATGCTTTTAAGCCATTCAATATTCCTCAATTGAGAACTTTTTGTTTAGCACTGTACCCCATTTTTAATAGGGTTATTTGATTCTCTGGTGTCTAACTTCTTGAGTTCTTTGTATACCTTGGATATTAGACCTCTATCTGATGTGGGGTTGGTAAAAAGCTTTTACCAATCTGTTAGATGCTGTTTTGCTTTCTTAACAGTGTCCTTAGCCTTATAGAAACTTTGTAATCTCATTACAGCCCATTTGTTGATATTTGACCTTAGAGCATGAGCCACTGGTGTTTTTTCAGGAAATTTTCTTCGTTGCTTATGTGTTCTGAGGTTTTCCCTACTTTCTTTTTTAATAGATTCAGTGTACCTGGTTTAATGTGGAGATCCTTGATCCACTTGCACTTGAGCTTTTTACAAGGAGATAAGAAAGGGTCTATTTTCATTCTTCTGCTGCTGAGTGCCAGGTGGACCAACACCATTTGTTGAAGAGACAAATGTTTGCAGAACGTTTGTCAAAAATCAAGTGAACATATATGTGAGGGCTCATTTCTGGATCTTCTATTCTATTCCATTGATCCCGTGCCTATCTCTGCACCAGTACCATGCAGTTTTCAGCACAATTGCCTTGTAATATAGCTTGAGGTCTGGGATAGTGATTTCTGCAGATGTTTTCTTGTTGTTGAGGATGGATTTTGCTCTTCTAGATCTTCTATTATTCCAGATGAAATTACACATTGCTCTTTCCAACTCCATGAAAATTGGGTTGGAATTTTGATTGGGACTGCATTGAATCTGTAGATTGCTTTTGGTGAATGGCCATTTTTACAGTGTTGATCTTTTTAATCCATGAGCATGGGAGATCTTTCCATTTTCTGAGATCTTCCTCAATTTCCTTCTTTAGATATCTGAAGTTCTTATAATACAGGTCTTTCACTTGCTTAGTTAGAGTCACACCAAGGTATTTCATAGTTTTTGTGATGATTGTGAAGGGTATCTTTTCCCTAATTTCTTTCTCAGCATGTTTGTCCTATGAGTAGAGAAAGGCTACTGATTTGTTTGAGTTCATTGTATATCCAGCCACTTTGCTGAACTTGTTTATCATGTGTAGAAGTTCTCTGGTGGAACTTTTCGGGTCACTTACATACACTATTATGTCATCTGCCCACAGTTCTGTTTTTACTTTTTTCCTTTTCAATTTGTATCCCTTTGATCTCCTTTTGCTCTCTATTTTCTCTGGCCAGGACTTTCAGTCCTATGTTGAATATTTAGGGGGAGAGTGGGCAACATTGTCTAGTACCTGATTTTACTGGGATTGCTTCAAGTTTCCCACCGTTAAGTTTGATGTTGGTTATTTGTTTGCTGTATATTGCTTTTATTCTGTTTAGGTGTGGGCCTTGGATTCCTGTTCTTTCTAAGTCTTTTAACATGAAGGGGTGTTGAATTTTGTCAAATGGTTTCTCAGAATCTAGTGAGATGACCATGTGGTTTTTTTCTTTGAGTTTGTTTATATGGTGGATTACATTGATGGATTTCCATATATTAAACCATCCCTGCATTCCAGGGATGAAGCCTACTTTATCATGGTGAATGATCATTTTGATGTGTTCTTGGATTAGGTTTGCAAGGATTTTGTTGAGTATTTTTTCATCAATGTACATAAGTGAGATTTGTCTGAGGTTCTCTTTCCTTGTATGGTCTCTGTGTGGTTTAGGAATGAGGGTTATTTTGGCCTTGAAAAATGAGTTAGATTGTGTTCCATCAGACTCTATTTTGTGGAATAGTTTGTAGAGTATTGCTATTAGCTTGTCAATAAATGTCTGATAGAATTCTATACTGAACTCATCTGGTCCTGGGCTTTTATTGGTTGAGAGCACAACCATTTCTAACTCCATTTCTAAAGCTATGGATGCTTTCTTTCGCCTTTAAGCAAACTTACTTTTATATACACACATCAGTCATACAAACAAACACACTCTGACAAAAATGTATAACATTGTTTTCAAACATTTGCTACTTTGATTGAAGAAAATTGAAAGTATCAAAGCACTTAGATAATAATTATATGTGCCTTCAATTTCTGTTATTTAACCCCCTTTAAATTTATATTGTGTAGTCACAAAATATAATGGCTGACTTAGAAAAGAATCGAATGACATTTTTCTTATTTATTAACTAGTGTTTATCTCGTTGATTTGTTTGGTCTCCATTTAGTATTTCATAAACTTATTATTCACAAATATTAAGTGTGTCTTTAGGTTAGCAATATATTTTTATATATATTCTCATATTGCCTGGTTTAAAACAATAAATGAGACATTACACAAACATCAATACAAACTGTTGAGAATCCCTTATTTTCTACAAATCTGCACCACTAAGGGTATTTTATATTTTGGGAGTATGATACCTATTGTAAATACTGGGACAATACTTATTTGTTGATTTAAAACTGTTAACTAATTTGAAGGCTTTAGCTACCATTGTTTCTTCTAAATGTGTATCTTAATAAAACTGACTTAAGTCTTCTTGTTTTAAGTGAAATAAAATTGTTCTTAGTTGGTCCCTTAGTCTTTGTTCCAGAAAATAGACTGTTTGAAAACTTACCTCTTTCTGAGCCATGGAAGCCTTGCGGGTTCTCCTCAGCACTTACACATGTTTTTCGCCTAGGATTTTAACCTTGTTAATCATTATTTGTATCACAAGTCAACTAACTTTTACTGATGTGTTTTTCCTCTTCTCTTCCTTTTTTTGGCATGCTGCAGTAGCTAACATATTATGGAGAGAAGAAGGTACTAAATCCAATTGATTTTTATAATTTTGTGTCTTTTGTTTGACTTTTACTACATTTTGCAGACAATCATTTATTTTAATATTGGGAGTGTTTTCACTTTGATTCAATATTTTATTTGACTGTAATACATTTTCTTGGTATAACTCTAGACTCTTAAAGAATTTATTAATTACATGGGATAGAAAAATAGTTCAGTGAATAAAGGCACCTTTATACTTGATGACATGAATTTATTCCCTGGGGCCCATTTGTTTCAAAGAAAGCACACACTTCTCTAGAGTTCTTTTGACCTCTTTCTGTATGCTGTGATATCTATACCTCCCACATACCCCTAAAGTAAGTATAAAATAGTAAGTATTATTTCTTGTCACTTGGATTCATTAATAATAGTCTCTTCCATTATAGTAGTTTTAAAATTTTAAAAGTATGTCAAGACAGTAAAATCAATTACAATTACCGTACTTTCCACAGCAAATCTTGTTTTAGTTTGAATAAGAACAACTATCCAACTGCCCTAAAAATTGCAATATTATTGTATATAGAAATGAGTTACTATGTTGAAGGATAATTTAAATAGAGTTTCACTTCATAGCACAGGCCTACCACTTGGTATAAGTCTTCATGTTTATTTCTGAAATACGTATAACTTTTACTAATACTCACAAGGCTCCTTCTGGCTTTTTAACGATAGTCTAAATTGGATAAATGGTATACAAAAAATTAGGACAAGAATTTCTACTGTTTCCTTCACTGAATCACATAAACTTTAAACAGTGGCATTCACTTCTGTTGCCATTGAGAAGGCATTTCAACTCTCACATTAGTTTCTTCAATACTTCTTTTTGATCTTCTTTATTAATGGAGTTTTTGAAACTGTTCTCTGACTGTGTATCCCTTTAATTCAACTTGAATATTTCACCTTTGAATTCACATAGCTCAATTATGCTAAAATCAGCATTCATATGTTTTTAGTGTTTATTTATACCATATTTCCTTTTCAAAGCAAATGAATATCAATCTGGACATTAAAAATCTTATTTCAACTCATCATTGTGATGGAGATCTCAGCATCTGCAGAGCAGGAGACAATAAACCACAGATCTGAGTCTAGTAGTTGACTCTTGGAAAATATAAAGAATTGTTCTGTCTCATTGCTGAGTCAGCTACTCTTCATGGTACTTCACACATGATGGGCATACGCTGTTCAAGTTTGTGATATGCAAACCAACTCAGAGTGCATGAAAAATGTTTTGACTTTTATAATGTCTTCATTATTAATCTATAATAATCAATGCATAATGATAACATAATATTCATAGCATAAGTATTCACCAACTGGATTATTTCAGCCAGTGAAAGGCAATGCCAATATAACTAATTCTGGAAAAAGCACAGGTAGTGACTTAGCTCACTCTTGTATGCTACTATTTTCGAGAGAAGACTTGACACCATCACTCCCAGAACTGTTAAAGTAAAAATGAAAGAATGAGCAAGACATCTTTTTCTGTTATTCTTAGAATTGAAACCAGGACTTTATATGTAAGAAAGTCTTACTATAGATAATCATAATATAAAACCATGATTTTCATATACTAATCTGATTGTTCTCAGTGTCTTATAGCAGTTTTAACTACAAAATCACAACACAAATAAGGATAACTAAATATAAAAAATTAAAAAGCAAATATTCTAGTTAGGGCAAAAAAGGTGATATTCATGTTTAACCAAATCTATCCAGGTCTTTGCATATATAATCTGTATATATCTAAAAATGTATATTGATAGCCACTGAAACTAGATTTTATTAATTACTAAAAGTATTTAAATGCAGTAAGACACTTTGATTATCAAATCATAATATAATTTTAAGTTATTATGGACTTTGTTATAAATTATAACATCATTTGAAAGTTTAATTCAGGAAAGTTATCCCCACAACATGCCTGATTCCATTAAGTTAAATGAGTACCCAACATCCAGAAATGACTCAAATCACATTGAAATAAAATTCATCATATATATCTGCTGTTTATAATAAATAGCAGTGAGCAGGGCACAAACTCATTCTATCAGTGTTCTGTCTCCAGGTGCTACATATAAGTACATGGCATAGCCATGTGTCCTCCAGTACATTAATATTGTATTAAATGTTCAGAATCGCTTAGAAATACTTTCTGCTTATAACAGCACTTACAATTCTTTCTATGTCTTCTATAACTTGTGTAGAGAAGAAAAACAGAGTATAGAGGAACGAGGAAATCATGAACTCATCTCTAGAGTCAGTATACACAAGATTAGTGATTTATTGGGGAGAGTCATGATACCTGTGTTTGTCTCCATCAACAAAGAGAAAAGAAAATGGAAAAGAAGAAGGCTATTAGAGCTAGTATGGCAGAGGCTTTTATGGAACTCTAGGGTGGTTGTAATGTGCTGAAGCACTGGACACTCATTAAAGCACAGAGTAATTAAAACCTGTGTGATTCATCATTCTTAATGTGAGAATCAAGACAACTTCATTTTTACAACAGTATGACTGGCTTACATGTACTGTTTTTAATATGCATTTACACTTTAGTACTTAAATAAATCCTGAGAATGGGGAAGTTAACTTGTTTGAGGTTCTCATGAGTTCTAGGGCATCTTTACTCTTGAATAGTTAGTTTGTACACAGACTCTTTTGAGTCCTAGAATTCAACAGAGAAAGGAAGCCAAATGTTATGTACAGGACATATTCTTGTTTTAAGCATTAGGTTTTCAAAAGTAATGAGCAGAATTAAACTACTTTAAATTTTCAAATATTTTTATGACGGGTTTAATAGCAGGGATCAGCTTACTTAACTATTTGAGAATCGAATTGAGACCATTCAGATGACATCACGTGCTTGTAGATTCAAGAACAACACACTGCTCATACAGAATAATGAATATGACATTGTGCTCCACTATGAGCGTGGGCAGAAAGCTCTTGGTGTATTATGACGTGAAAGACTATAAGAAACATACTACAAAAATGGCAAAATTGAAATTTTATTGGGATCATGAATTTTTGGGAAAAAAACCTGTAAAACTGCATATTATAGGGAAGGTAGAAGTTTAGCATGGAATATGGCACTAAATTAGATTCAAGGACAAATGAATATACCAATGAATTCACTTTTCACCCCCATCAGCCTCATGAACTTTTCAACTGTTTCTTAGATATTGCTGGGTCCCAATCATTCTGCTTTATCTGGGCCTCTGGGTCTCATTTACTACTAATAGTTGTGTGATACAGTTGTGACCTCTAAATTCAATATGGGCAATTGTCACATAATTATTATTCTTTGCCAAAATTATGAGTATTTTCATGATGATTTTATAAAATTGAAGGGGTTTTTTTTCTTGGAAAAATTAAAAATAAACAAAGTAAAGCCCTATTAATGATAGTTATTTATATTTTGTCTGTGACTAATGTCCTGAGATATATTTATATTTATAAGGTTACTGGTGTAAATTCCTAATTTCAAGGTAAAAAGCAGACTTGCTGTCATAAATGGGTGATTTGGATAAATTGATGTTTTAAAGGACAGTTCAGCTCAGAGTGGGATCCCACTGAGTGTACTGTGCAAAACACAACAACAGCAACAACAACAAAAAAAAATTTAAAAACTATAATGGGAGAAGCTAGAGAATTCAGGGATAGAAATAGTTCAAGGAACTTAGGAGATCTGAAATGTAGCTACTTGTTAGTTCTAATGTGTCGCCATTTATGATGGTGGTCATCAGGAGAAACACAAAAGAAGATGGTTACCCATTCACAACTGAGAGAAGCATCTTAAGAAATAGCAAGTGCAGAAGTGCCAGCACAGCTCAGACAAACGCTAAGGCATGATTCATTTCTGTTTGATTGTAAGTTGTAATAGCTATATGCAATAACCGATAGTAATAAATTAATAGTTATTAAAGTATTGTATATATCAATTAGGATAGTGTCTACATAGTAGGCTTTATTGATACAAATACATTCTTGGCACAAATAGCAGTCTACCTTTCGAGCATTATAATGTGTATATGGAATTTATATTCTGCTATGCACAGTAATACATATAGCTTACGTGTGACAAGTACTGAATTATTTCTTTGACTTTCCTCGTGACAAAGGTGACTCCTATGTAGGTCTTACCATGTTTGTACTGTTTAGGAAAATCCTCTCTTAATGTGGTATTCTGTGAAACTAAAATTAACAGATAATTGTTGAAATAATCTAGAGTCATTTGAATCCAAAAGAGGTATTACATGAAGTTCCCATATAAACATGCTATGTATAAAATCCAAAAACCTCAGAATTAATCATTGAATTATATTTCCCTCCTGCTAATTAAAATAGAGAAATATAAATCTAAGTGTGTATAATTTATGACTTTTTAATTTAGTAGCTGCTGATTTATAACATAAAATATGACTTAAGTTCCATATGCAAATACTTGTATAAGCTAGGAAATTATTTTGTTCCCCCATGGATGCAAAACCTGAGACTGGACGTATAATTATCCAGATTGATCCAGAGTCAATGTTTCTTGTTAAAAGTTAGAAGAATTACTCTGCAATTTATAGATGAATTGAGAACTTGAAAAAAATCTAACAAATATTTGGCATTTCAATTTATCAAGAATTAAGTATCATTTCTCATCTTTCAAAGAACATGTGAAATATAATTGAACATATTGAGTGAGGTGATAGAACAAATTAGAAGCCAACAACATAACTGAAAAAAAAAGAAACTGGCTGACTAGTGTTAGAAAAGGAAGATCCATGATTATATTCAACCTGAGCATGTTGAATATAAGCTGACACCGAATCCATAAAGTGAAAAGATTGCCTGAATATCAGGCTCCCAGAACTGGTATGTATTATCCCAGGACACATGTGAATGAGTATGTTAGAGCCCAGAACTGGTAAGCCTGTTCACATAGGTGCCTAGACAGGTTTGTACACTCTCAGACACATGTACATGAAGATATTGGAACTACTGGCCAGGTGTGTTTGGTTTATGGACAGATGTCCATGAGTATATAGCATCCTTAGACAGCTTTATTTCACAGAAAGGTATGCAAAAGACCCATGGTGCTCCTGGACAGGTGTGTATACTTTCAATACATGTGTTCATTAATATGTGTGCCCATAGTACCTATATGTCCTTTCTTAGGACACATGAGAATGTATCTGTCCTTGGGAGACCTGTACAGGTGTGTATTCTTTCAAACAAATGTGCATAAAGTTAAAGAAGAATTAGGCAAATATATACTCTCCAGTGGCAAGTGTTACTTATGATGTGGGAACACCTGAGTTTAGACTTCTTCCAACATCACCCCTGGCATCCTTTCAGCTTCTTGAACATCTTGGTGTGGATTCCAAAAAAAAAAAAAAGGATATTCTTTTATCAGTGCACACAGATCTTTAATGGACAAAATTTAAAATGATTATTTTAAAATTTTAACAGATCTCTGTAAAAAAGTTTAGTAAGTTTATTTTAAATTAAAGAAATAGATTTACAAAGCTATCAAATTAAAAATAAATCTGGAAGACCTGTGTCTAGGATGTTTAATGATATATATTTTCCAATATCTGGTACATTTATTCTTTTTTGATTCTAATAGTCTTTATACAAGAAGACCTCCCAAATGAGTGAAATTTCTTTCATTATCAGAAACCATGATAAAAACTACAATGGATTTTATTCTTCATTAGTGACTTTTACCCCTTAACTCTAATACACACATTCATTAGAGAAGAAGTTTTTAATATTCACTGTGTCAAAAAGTTCATAACTCCATTAGTACTTATTTGAAGGAGAATGAGACATGCGCTGATTTATATAAAGGGAACTCAGATCAGGAAGACTCAGAAAATGTCTCTGTGTGTCTTATGTAACGAAGGTCCCTGTTGTTTATTAACACTATCCAACTTCTTAAATGTATGCCTGCTAGGGAGATGGTGAGCTCTTTGCTTTTGTTGTCACTGTTTCTGATACTTTTGTTTTGAACTTTTGAAATGTGTTTTACTTAAGGTCTGGGAATTGGGAACATGTTCTATGTTTTCTATGAAGATGGAATCAAAGTGATACAACCCACGGAATGTGAATTTCAAAGGCACATTAAGCCCAGTGAAAAGCTCCTTGGATTGCAGGCAAGTATCTGAAAATTTTCTTTTCAGTTTAATGAAAGTAAAGTAAAATTACATTTTGGGCAGTCAGTGAAGTCTTTGACTATGCATAGCTTGTGATGGAAGAAAATTCAAAGTCTATGATTTCATGAGGCTTTTATATATGAGCCCTAAAATAAGAACACATATTACAATTTTAATACTTTTTGTTTTAACATGAATGTGGTAACATGTAAATTCCACAATATGCACACTCTTTGATAACTTTGTTGGACTTTTAAATTTAAGACATCTCTAGATGTTGAGGACAGCATTTCTTTAAGAGTAAAAAAAAAAAAAAAAACTAAGTATAAATAATTTTGGAGTGTATATACTTTGGTATATGTAACACTTAATAATACCATCTATCTTCTCTACACAAATTTATATTATACTAAGCAGTCAAAATGTGCTTATTATAAATATAATGAACATACTTTCCTGAATATTCCAGTATGCGTGCGCATGTTCTGGTACTGTACTTCAGAACTGTCTAAGAATTAAGTGATTTTATGTAGAGAGAGTAAAGTATAATGCACAATGACCATGTTTCATCAGGGACAAGTGTCTCTGTGCTCTCTGTGTCTGTCTGTTTCCGTCTCTCTATCTTTCTACCTTCATGTGTCTCTTCCCCGCTTCCTCCTTCTCCCTTTCTCCCATCCTTTATTTGCCACTCTCTGTCCCTTCATCCATCCTTTCTTTGTATTTCTGAACATAAATTTATGTTAAAATACAGATCCTGAGAATTGAGGGCTAAGGGTTAATGTATTGCATCTGATATTGGTAGAACTGGCCTACAGTAGACCATGTAGCTGAGAGTGGATGTGTCAGCTTAACTCTTGCGAAGGTCAGGTTATTGGGCTAGAACCTGAAATTGATGGAAAAATGGTACCTTCTCTCTGGATCTTAGTGCAGGTAGAAAACTCCACCTAGATTTCAATTTGACAATCTTGAGATAGAATTTTATCTTTGTTGAGATACATGAGTTTTAACACACATTGACCAGACTGGATGATATCATTCACCCCCATAAACACTTTTACTACAACTTTATCAGGATTTAGTCAAGCATTTGGATACCGTGGTTCACTAGGTGTGTATAGATGGCCGGTATCAACTCTGTTTCCTTTAGTGCCTGACAAGTTGCATATTGGTACTGAAGTGCTATTCATAAACACGGTAAAACAATTTAGCTAAAAGCTCATTACCTGAACCCATGGCTTGTCATTCTTTGTGTGTGTGTGTGTGTGTGTGTGTCTGTGTGTGTGTCTGTGTGTGTAAATTTAAAGAGCAACACATCATATTTCTTCCCTACTTTAACATTAATCCCCATTCATCAATTTTACCAAAACAGTGGTTTTCTTTCTTTCTTTTCTTTTTTTTTGTCAAAAAACCTTTTCTAAGAATAATTTATCACTAAGGTTATAAAAGATAAATATAATCTCAAGTGCCTATTAATTTATGATGATAAGGTCTGAAGTACTGTTTGAATATTAGACAACATCTCTTTGGAGTAGGGAAATTAAACCTATCTTACCTGATTTTAGACGATAACTCTCTTGGATATCAGCTGTAGGGGAGAAATCTTTTGGAATCATTTTTCCTCATGAATAAAGAATAAACATCGATATGATATTTTTCAAAGTCATTTTAACATTAAGATAGTAACAGTTCAGTTCCCAACACAGAGTGTGGATCACTGGAGTGTAGATAAGAAATGATACACTTCGAAGCTTCCATCAAATTCTTCAAAAGGTCCTGTTTGCTTGCTCTAAATAAAAATTCAATTTTGGTGCAATGTCAGCTTACATTAGGTTTCCGACATTGGGAGAGTTGTTGGCAAGGACTCGTTCAGTGAGCTGTGCTGTTCTTTCATCTCCCTGTTTGATTTTTGCCCTTTCTTTTGTATCTCTGATAGGCAGGCCCCTTGCTCTACTTACACACAACATTGTCTTGTCGGAGTGCGTAGGAGTTTCAAGTAAATATTTTTCTCCTTCAAAATAAGGGATTCAGATTCAAGTGAAATAAATTTGGAAAATGTTTACATTCTTTATATTTCTAACTTTTCACTCTCTTGGATTGCAAGGACTATCAGCCTCATCTGTCCATATGTGCTATAACCTTGATGCTAGGACTTAGACATGTAGCTTACTTTGGATCCAGCTGCTGGTCTTGACAAAATCCAGGGTATTGCTCTGGCTGGCTATGCTGCCACCTTTGAAAAAAATGGCCCATGTCTTGTTATGCTTTGCTCTTGTAGAACACGGCTAGGAAGTTCTATTTCTGCACTTAATCCCGACTTCAAGCCTTCTGAGAAGGAAAACTGGAATCAGCCTTTTGCAGCACACTCGTCATTAATCTCTAAGGTTCCTATTTTAGCTTATGAGCTTCTTCATTTGAAAGTCATTTTTCCTTGAGAAACCAACTCTGATACTCTATTAGCATATAAAACGTACCCAGCAATAGAAGATCTTCAGTGAGCCAGCTACTATGTGCAAGATGGATACAGGTTAGCGTGGGAGCACAACAGGTTTCTCTACAGAGCTCTCACTAACTCTCCTGGTGACATTTCCAACTTCCCTTTACCTTTTGTTCTGTTTATAATCCAACTACAACTTTTCAATCTGCGGTACCCCAAACACTGGTTTAAACATCACCCTCATGTGTGGTGTGGACGTATTACTTTCTGGCATATACAGTGAGCAGCCCTCTGAATTCCACACTGCTGTGCATTCTGAAACCAAAGTCAGAGCATTCCCCTGCACACTGTTGTCTCTGGGAGGTACTGTTCAAATGGGCTTCTTTTGCAGAACTGTTAAGTGGTGAGAGTTTAAGCTTTTGTCCCTTGGCTTGCTCGGTGGCACTAGGCTAAGAATGTCCCAAGGCGAGTGATATAAACACCTTCTAAGCATTCCTTCAGAGAATAGTATTTAGATTTCAAAAGAAATACATTTATGAATTTGTTGTTTGAAATGCTAGATGTAAGATCTTCTGATGTTTCCCAACATTCATGCTGTTACACAATTTCCGCACTGTGTTTCAGTTGAACAAAAACTCAAAGTATGGTGAACTTTGGAGTAGGGGCTGTAAGTCATGTAGAACAGTCCTGAGGAAGCTGTGCAGTTCCCTTGCGGTTTGGGTCCCTCTAGATTCTAGAAGACAGCACATTAAGGACCCTTCAATGAAATATACATAACATCAGCCAATTAATCTTAATGACTGAGAACAGTAAAATTTGTATTCAAAGTAAGGTTAACTTTTCACTATGTGATTCTTAAGAGTAGATATTATGTAATCAAACAGTATTGGTAGATATTCTTATGTCATCATGTGAAGGCCACGTTGCACATTAAAACAATTTTGTCTTTTGAAAATAACATGTGTTGAAATATCACTATTAAATATTTTATGTTTGCACAGTTTCACAGCTACGCCCAGTATTGTTTTTAAAATGCACTGGAAACGATATCAGATTATCAAACCATTTGAATTATTATGGCTGAAACAAACATAATTCGGCAAACTAACTGTTTTAATTTTGTTTTATTAATGTGTGAATTAATAGATATTACAAAAACTGTTCAGTGTTGAAAAGCACATTTTTACATACTTTGTAATATTTCTGTCTTTTTTCTTACAATTTAATTTAATAAGACAGAGATATATGTACAGATTTTAAAGGAATTATGGTATAAGATTATATGAATATATTTTTGTCATTACTTGATTTTTTAAAGGTTTCTAGTATGCATTGAAATCTTACTAGTTACACTAAGCATAAAGTACATGTAAAACAAAACATAACATGAAAATAGTCAAAGTATTCTTGGTGTGTACAGATTAAACATAATGACATTTAAATACCAAAAATTGCTACAAGGCTATCTTCTTAGCTCTTAAGTTATTAATGATTTAAGGTATAGGTGTACCCAACTCTGAGAGGGTGCTATACACTTTTTGTTTTTTTTTTCCTTTTTTTATTAGATACTCTTTGTATTTACATTTCTTTTTTTTAATTGAACAACTTTATATTAAAAACCAAAGATAAACGTACAGATTTTAAAAGCATATTTGAATGAAAGTATATGAATAGATTTTTGTCAGTACTTGATTTTATTAAAGGTTTGATAGTATGCACTAAATTTTACTACTTACAATGAACATAAATTACATGTAAAACAAGATGTAACCTGCAAATAGTCAAAGATTTCTTGGTGTGTAAGGATTAAGCATAATGATTTTTCATTTTTCTTTTTCGCCTCTGTTTTTCTTGAACTTCATATAGTCTTGTGAGTTGTTTCTGGGGTGTTCAGAGGTTTCTGGGGTTAGTATACAATTATCAGTTACTGCATATTATGTCTGTATTTTTTTGACTGGGTTACCTCACTCAAGATGATATTCTCTAGATACATCCATTTTCTTAAGAATTTCATAAGGTCATTGTTTTTGATAGCTGAGTAGTAGTCCATTGAATAAATATACCAAAATTTTTGTATCCATTCATCTACTGAAGGACATTTGCGTTCTTTCCAGCTTCTTGCTATTATAAATAAGGATGCTATGAAAATTGTAGTACATGTGTCTTTGTTGTATGTTGGAGCGTCTCTGGGGTATATGCCCAGAAGTGAAATAATTGGGTTTTTAGGTAGTAAAGTGATGGGAGAGCTGGATTTTGGTGTTGCCAGGTTGTCTTGTTTTCCTTTGGGTAAGTTGTTTCACTTTCCTTTTGCCATCTTGTTGTCTGTGATTATACGTGGTCTTGTTGTCAGTGATTGTTTTCCATCTCTCCTGTGTACCTGGCCTGTGGCCTTTGTCCCTGGATCTCCACTGTTCCTGGTGGCAGATGGCCTGAGCACCTGTTCTGCATGCAAGGGCCCTGCATGTGGAAACCAAGTACCTATGGCAGAGTTCCTGCTTCCCAGATACAATCAGGGGAGGGAGAGCGCTTTTTGTGTGCTGGACCCAGACCTCTCTGTGCCCTGGCTACTCACAGCACAGTCTCACCAGACCTGTGTCCCTGGATCTCAGCTGTTCTGGATGGCAGATGGCCTGTGTATTTACATTTCAAATATTATCCCCCCATCACCCCTCTCCCATAGCAGTGTCAGGTATCAGTGTGAGAAGAGGCCTTTGGTCCATTGAGGCTGCATTTTCTCAGTGTAGGTGAATGTCAAGGCGCTGTGGTGAAGAGGGCGATTGGGAGAGGGTGCATCTTCGTAATTTTTCACATTTTATTTTTTTCTTTTGGATACACATTTTATTTTATATTGTATTATTACATATAAGACATTATCCTTAATAATCTAGACATTATACCCGTTTTTCAATAATTTACTTTTTATTTACTTTACCTCCTGATCACATGTCCCATTCCCTGCTTTCCTCCCAGTCCTACCCATAATATATCCTCCAATTGCGCCCTCCAATTGCCTGCTCCCATTCTCTATAGAGAATGGCCAAGATCAAAAACCAAGTGATAGCACTTGCTGGAGAGGATGTGAAGCAAGGGGAACACAATGTAAATTCTACAGTGAAGTTTAGATACAGCCATTTAATAAGAATCCAAAAGACAATGAGCCAGATCTAACAATCTCTGATCTTACCCAAAGAATGTCTTGCCCGGAAGAACTGAGTTTTTAGTTGTTGATTCATTTATTAAAAAAAAAAAAATGTTGCATCATGTTAAAGCAGTTAGCATAGATTTTCAACAGTTTAATGACTCTATCAATATTTTCCAGTGCTTGCTAGGCCACATTGTAGCTGTGCTGTCATATTTATGTATTAAGATGAGAAAACAAAATATTACAGTAGGTTCTGTATTCATATGGTAGATCTATATGTATTAAATAGCATGTGATGTAGCAATTATAGACATAATACCAACTTCTGTCTCAAACACGTTTGTCAAAGATTATTTCCCAGTCAGTTACTCAAAGTGGTGACACTCCGGGTTTCCATATGGAACACAAAGGAGCTGTCAGATGAAACCAAATCTTAATTTATATATAAATTTATTTTCAAAATATACACAAAACATAAAATTGTATGAGTTTTCAGCACAATATGATGTTTTATTAATGTCATCATATTATGTTTATATTAGATTAGACATACATATTTTTTAAATATTTCCATTTTGTGATAGAAACTGTGTGAATTCTTTTAGCATTTTGAAATAATCACTATGCTCTCCAATAGAACCCCAGAATGTCTTGTTACTCTTTAATTTTAATGAGGTTCCTACTGATTAGCCTTTTTCTCCTCTAGGGTCTCAAATCCCTCATCTTCTAATATGTTTTCATTTTATCCCCAGGATTGTAACATGAGTTTGCGTCTTTGTTTGTTCCTACATCAGAGAAATCTGAAGCCATTTGTCTTTCTGCCTGACTTTGTACTATTTTACTAAACATAACACCAAGTTCCATCTTCTTTCAAACACATATCAGGTTCACAGAATTTTAAGAGCTTAATAATATTCTATAATACATGGTACCCCATTTTCTTAAGCTTTCACTGTGATCTAACAAACTTCTTGAGCCTTGGACTCAATATTACCATTAATGTACATCTTAAGTTAACTTAGTTTAATTGTGAATCCATTTATCTTTACCAAAACTTCTGTTGTATCAGGTTTTGTGGTAATTGTGCCTTGTAGTAAAAAAAAAAAAAAAAAAAAAAAAAAAACTGGATATAAATGAACTAAAAGTCACATGCTCCAGTAAGTGGGGAAGTTACTTTTATGGAAGTATGTTGAATAATAGAACCCTGATGAATTTCCCTGGAGTGAATACCTTTCCCCAAATAGGAAAATATGCCATTCTGAAGATATGCATGGGTAAGAGGCAGGAAAAATTGGCAAGGGGCCATACAAACAGTGTTCCATTTAAGTCAGCTCATTGCTGCACAGCAAATGAATTTCAAATACTGGCATCATGGCCAACACCAGTCAGTGGTTGGAAACATGGCTAGGTTTCTACACATACTGTGGCTGGCCCTGGCCATGATAAGAACAGAGGAAAATTATAAGACCATGTTAAAAAATCCATACATTTGTAGTGTGCTTTTTTATTATAGTTAATTCTTTAATCTGAAATATTGGGTGCACTTATTAACATAATTTTATAAATGTAACATTTTAAAAATAGTTTAATATTTGATAATACGGAACAGATTTGTTATGGTTTTCTCTAGTTGATAAAATACATATACTTGTATATATTTTTGTACCATCTTTCATAATAAGCCCACACACAAAACTTGCTACTGTAATCCCAGCATACAGGATGCAGATGTGGAATGACTGTTGCAGTTTTACCACAAGTCTGGTCTACTTATGAGTCCAGGCTAGTCAGAACTACAGAGTAAAACTCTATGTTAAAAAATACATACATTTAAGTCTTCTAAAAAATCATCAAAGAAAATGTATTATGAGATATTTAAAATTATTTTAATTCTTGTCCTACGTCTGGGAGTATGATTGCTTGGTAAGAAACTTTTGTCACCTGTGTCAACTCCTGGATTCCATCACAGATTTTAAGGGAAAGAGAAGGTTAATCATATGCAGTTTTGCTCCTTATTAGCATTTTTATGCAGAACAAATTTCTGTGTGAACTGCAATCAGGTCTAAAAATAGAAACATATGTAATTATGTCTGCAAATAGATTTATAATCCAGGGGAGATAAATCTGTTATATCAGAATAATTGTTTCAGTCAGTAGATGGCTCACAAATGACTCAGTCTGTCTTCCACACCAGGCACTTAGCTGGACGATATGTGCGGATGAAAGAATCCAGTCTAAATGAGGGGCACCATCTTTCTCTATCACTGTGCATACAAGGGAAAATTACAGTGGCTAAACAGTATTACATGTGCTAAATATGTGCAGATGAGTCAATAGACTGATATGGAACTCAACCCACATTTCTAACTCACTCACAGTGTGTAGATGAGAGATAAAGATATATGGTGTCTCTAAAAGGAAAATGTTATTCCACATCTAAAATAACCAAAAGGAGAAACCAGTAAAACATACAGTTCTCAATGCCACACCAAGAAAGAAGAATAAAGGGGAAGGAGGCCAGCAGCTCACACTCTAGGTCATTGAAATTATTTAACTACTTTTTTTAAGTTCAGATTTCTTTTCTTTTATGGATTTATAATGATGAGCTATTAGTTACTTCCAATAAGATACATTCTTTAAGGTAAATTAAACCTAACTAGGAAATCATTACAAATGTCAGAAATGACTAGAATTTTTCTTTCTAATCTAGTTCACATCTATCATTTCAGATCATAATAAAAAGTCACTGTAAGATTTTTCCCCATTATTTTTATTATATAATCTGTATTTACATTTGAGATGTTATCCCTTTACCCCTGCCCTGCTCCCATCCCCCCTCCCCTCCATTTGCCTTCACAAAGGTGCACTCCCTCCTAATCACCCTCTCTACCCCATTGCCTTGGCACGCCCTTACATTGGGAAAACATGCCCTCTCTGGATGTAAAGCCTCTTCTCACATTAATGCTAGACACTGCTATCTTCAGCTACATATGCAACTGGATCAATAGGTCTCTCAATGTGTGCACAAAAGTTGGAGATTTAGTCCACGGGAGTTTTGGAGGGATTGGTTGGTTGATAATGTTGTTTTTCTCATGAGGTGGCAACTCCTATCAGCTACTTAGGTCCTCTCTTTAGCACCCTCATTGGGGTCATCGAGTTCAGTCCAATGGTTAGCTGCAAGCATGCTCAGCTGTATTTGTATGACTCTGACATAGTCCCTGCAGAGGCATCTCTATCTGGTTTCTGCCACTAAGTACTTCTTGGGATCAGTTATAATGCTCGGATTTGGTTGCTGCATATATAAGGAGGATTCCAAAGTAAGGCGGCTTCTGCGCAAGCTTTTCTTCAATCCCTGTTCCTCTATTTAACCTTGCATTTCAAATAATACTATAGTGTTAATTTATCAGATAAATGGATAGCCCAAGACAGTTATAAGCTGAAAGAAACACTGAAGTTCAAATCTAGGCTATGTTTAAAAGCTACACTGATAAATATGTAATTTACATTTTATATGTTTTTCATTTAGATACAGTGGAAGTCATTCAACACCTTTGCTTTTCGCCCATATATTAAAAATAGTTGCTAGAATTTGAATTCAGTCTTATAAAAATCCAGATGAATAAACAAGTGATATTCTAATCTCTTCTGTAAGATCATCCAATGACAGAGTTTTATAAATATGTTCCAAGATGCTCTGTATGTGCCAAGTTTAAGAGCCAGCAGAAACTCTTCAATGCATCCAAGTCTCTCCAAAGAGTTCTGGGAAATGAAAGCAAGGTGTATGGGAAATGTGTGGACTAGGGTAATTTCTAGGGTAATCCCCAGAGAAAAATTCCATCTGAAAATAAGAGGTGAGTTGTACTGATTACTTGAACAATACAAACAGGATTTTATTTAATCCTCATAATTACTCTTTTTGATAGAAAACATTATTATATGCATTTTACTAAAGAGGTAATCAGGGCTTATGAAATGTGTTTCGAAACTAATATAAGGGTTTTGCTGAGTGTTACACCTGGGAATCATTAGCCTCATGGCTGAATACATTTCCCGTTTGCAGCCCTTGCTTCTGAATGCATTGTGCCTTCAGTATTTTTATTAGGTTAAAAGTAAGGATTTCTGCAATCGAGTTGAGTTTGTGTGCTTGTGGTATTCAAAAATCAAAATCCTACTACAAGAGACCATCTGGTGTAGGCCCAATTCAGTTAAAAATAGCTTTGAAGTTGTAAGTGCAAATTTTCTGGCTGACATTGACATAAATTAAGCCTCTCATAGAATGTGAGAAGTTGACTGGATTCCATTTCTGTGATGGGAGGAATAGTATATTGCCTTGGTTATGAGCAATGATTCCACTTAGACAACAAAAGAAACCCTTTCCCCCACAGCTTCTCTTTGTAATTTTGGAAAAACAAGAGTGTTATCCTTGGAGTCTTTGTGACAGCTCAGTGATAGAGCTATTACCTATTGTAAGCAAGTCATTGAGTTTTAATTCACAGCCAAAAAAGAAGAAAAGTGAAATATCCTTTGGTTTTAAATTGTTTAATGTATAAAAAGACATTGTGTCTATAGTATTTATAAATAGCTCATACACACACATATAAAACATAATTTTATAAGTACACATTTCTAAAATATTTCATGATAATATATAACTAAATATTCTGATGCAATTTTAAAATGATCAGTATTGCATCATTCATTCATTCACCCTGCAAAAATTGTTTACATTATATCACACAATTTTCCAAGTAAAATTTTATTTTATTTACATTAGTGAAATAAATTGTCATAATATTGGTTTTGTGTATAATGTGTGTATGTGTGTTTGTGTGTGTCTCTCTCTGTGTGTATGTGAACATAACACACATATTTTTAAGCATAGAAATCAAGACATAGGAGCTTACTTTAATTTTGCATGTTGAATTTTTGTTATGAAATAGTTTTGACCAAATGAAACCTTTCAGATACTTTATAATATGCACTCAAAGCCTTTTCTTTTCAAGATGATAGAAGACACTAAACAAATAGTTTAAGCTACAGGTTAGTTTTAGCTTAATTAGTAGTGGTGGTGGAATATACAACAGTACATAGAACAGATTCTGGTTGTTAATGCTGTAAAGTATAGCTTCCTCAGATTTTGACTGACAATGAGGTACTTAACAGAAAATCCTTTAGCCATTTATATTTTACCATAGGTAACATAAATATTTTTCATTGTCCTAACTCTGTGCCTCATTAACATATTTACTAAATGTGTCAAAGACGAATATTTTCATTGTGTAGAGAAGAATATGTATTTGCCAAACAGTGGGATAGTAATACAGGCTCTGAGGAACCCTGGGGAAGAAGATGTCTTAGACACTTTGTGATAGAATACCCACATGAAGAAGCTGGGGAGAAGATCACTTGGATATGTTGTGATAGAGTATCCACATGCAGAGGCGGAGAGGATACTGACCAACTCTGGATGGAAAACACACTGATTAGTAACATGGGTAGTGTGATTCAAAGAGCTGAAAAAATTATTTGTTTCTTTTTATAAACTATATCATATAAATTTATTAATAGATTTTCTGAAAAAAAAAAGTCCAAGAATTAGTCAACAACTAACAACTGAGACTTCATGAAACTAAACGTATAGGCTTCTAATGGAAGCCTATAAGAGGAGAGATAATATTTTCTTTTTTTTTTTAAAGAGTGTTTAACAATTCTGGGTTTTTTTGAACAACTTTATTTTAAAAAAACAAAGATAAATGAACAAATTTTAAGCATTTTTACATAAAAGTATACAAATACATTCTTGTCAGTGCTTAGCGTTCCCCCCCCCCCAAGGTTTGATAGTGTGCATTAAGGTCTTACTAGTTACAATGAGCAAAAAGTACATGTAAAACAGGATGTAACCCGGAATTAGTCAAAGTTTTCTTGGTGTGTAAGAATTGAGCATAATTTTTTTTTTCTTTCTTGAATTTCACACAGTCTGTGAGTTGTTTCTGGGGTGTTCAGAGCTTTCTGGGGTTAGCATCCCACTATCAGTGACTGCATATTATGTCTGTTCTTTTGTGACTGGGTTATCTCAATCAGGATGATATTCTCTAGATGCATCCATTTTCTTAAGAATTTGGTTAAGTCATTGTTTCTGATGGCTAAGTAGTACTCCATTGTGTAAATGTACCACAATTTTTGTATCCATTCATCTACTGAAGGACATCTGGGTTCTTTCAAGCTTCTGGCTATTATAAGTAGAGCTGCTATGAACATTGTGGTGCATGCATCTTTGTTTTTGTTTAATAGGAAATCTACTTAGAGAAAAAAGTGTTATTGAAAACAATATAAATTGATCCATATGAATTAAATATAAACCTATAAAATATAAACATATTTTATATAAATAAAAATAATATAACATACAATAAAATAATATAAATAATATCCTAAAAATATATGTTTTGTGAATGTCTGCACAATAATGTCTGTATAGAGTTTAATCCAGAGGTATGGACTGTCCTTGGCCAATTGCTTGCTTGAGTAGCTGTATCAGACCAGCAGCATGAGAGTTTTTACTTGAAAATTCTTTACAAAAAAATAAATTGATTAAAATTAGTTAGCTCAGTTGTTTCTATTGGTTTACAAGATCTGTGTATGATAATAAACTCATTAGCAACAGCTGTAAAGAAAGCATAATGAAACAGAGTTTCCTCGTCTCCTTAATCTGTAGTGATGGGCATAGCTTGTCGCATCAAGGAAGAAACAGAGGAGATGGGAACTCAATTTGTCAGCAGTGAATACATCTCTTCCAGCTCTGTCTTTAACTATTGCCAATAGAGAAAATTCTGAGACCAAGGAGTCCTCTTGGTGGCACAGCACATAAGTAAGACATGGCAATGCTGCTCCAACTACTATCATTTCAACAAGAAAACTGATAAGCAATAGAATCCTTGCTCAACAGCTTGCAAGCTTTCAACCCAATTACTTATGTCTCCCTATTCAATTAAGATCTCAGACCCTGGCCCCTTTGTTCCAACATCTTTACACTTATTCCCTGTCCACCTATGGTTGTCCAAGACACACTCTGTGGTGAATTATGCTGCTACTTAATATAGTGTCCAAAATAAGTGTGTATATTACAGAACATCTTACATGCCGCATACAGGCTGCTATAAGCTATAATACTAACATTTCTTTTTCATTCACAGCTGTGCACATTTCGTAAAACAGTGATCACCAAGAATATGCAGACAATCAGATAACCTTCTAACACTGAAAGGAAATAGCCTGGGGTTGAATTAGTATCAGCACACATGCTTCTCTTTCTGCTGTATATGTTAGTTTTTACACAAAACAGCTTACACTCCCCTTTCATTCCCATTGTTAAGCTAGATAGTTTTCTTTTTATGTATTGGATATATTTTATCCATATTTTAAATGTTATCTCCTTTCCAGGTTTCCCCTCCATAAACCCATATCCCATGCCCCCTCCCCCTGCTTTTATGAGGGTGCTTCCCCATTCACTCACTCCCTTCTGCCTCCCCGCCCTGACATTCTCCTAGACTGGGGCATTAACCTTGGCAGGACCAAGGATTTCTCCTCCCATTGGTACTCAGCAAGGCCATCCTCTGCTACATATGCAGCTAGAGCCATGGGTCTGTCCATGTGTACTCTTTGGATGGTGGTTTAGTCCCTGGGATCTCTCGTTGGTTGGTATTGTTGTTCTTATGAAGTTGCAACTCCTTTGAGCCCCTCTAGCTCCTTCAATTCTTTTCCATTGGAGAAACCATTTTCAGTTCAATGATTGGCTGTGAGCATGCACCTCTGTATGTTAAACTATTTTAAATACATCTGTTCTTCATAAACACACACATATTTTTTTCATTTATATTGAAAATGCTGTGTATTTAAATTTCAAATGTTAACCCCTTTTCCTTTACTACCACCTCATCCCCCTTGCCTTGCTTCCATGAAGGTTCTCCCTTTCCCAACTTCCCTCTCCACCTCAGTGCCTTGGCATTCCCTTACACTAGAAAAACACTCCTTCAATGGACAAAGTCCTCTTCTCCCACTGATGCCAGACAATGTACTCCATGTGTATTCATTGGTTGGCGTTTTACTCCTTGGGAGCTCTGGAGGGTTTGGTTGGTTTATAATGTTCTTTCCATGGGGTTGCAATGCCTTTCAGTTCCTTCAGTCCTTTTTCTAGCTCCTTCATTGTGGTTCTTGTGTTCAGTCTGATGGTGAGCTGTAAGCATCTCCAATTGTATCTGGATGACTCTTTCAGAGCCTCTGAGGAGACATCCATATCTGGCCCCTGACAGTAAGCACTTCTGGGCATCAGCAATAGTGCATGGGTTTGGTGGCTGCAAATGGGGTATATCCCCAGGTGAGGCAGTCTCTGAATGATCTTTTCTTTAATCCCTGCTCCTCTATTTGTCTCTGTATTTCCTCCCATGATTGTTCTGTTCTCCCTTCTAGGAAGGACTGAGGTATCCACATTCTGACCTTCATTCTTTTTGAGCTTCATATATTGAGGGATTATTTTAATATTCAACTTGGTTCTGTTTCTTTATACCTAACACCTTATGAAACTGAAACACCAATTTTCCTTTCTTCCACTTCCATCTTCTTTTGAATTTCCCTAACATAAACCAGGCTTTGTCTCTCATACTATCTGCCTATATATGCACATACAGGCAAATACTTCAACATTTCTCTGGTTTTGATTACAGTTTTCATTACTTTCAATATTATTTTTATACATAATTTTTGATCTGTGAGATATGGTTTGCAGGTTTTTTAGCTTCAGTTAAATGGCAGAAAGGCTGGTGTTAATCTGTCCACAGATTGTTATACAGTGTCATCAGAGTATGGCACATACTTGGCTTTGTAAACAATTAGCATACAAGAAATGAATCAAGGAGGCTGAGTTTTAGCTCTGGCTTTGCACAATTAGCAGGGAATACGGAGCCATTGGAACCAAAGAGAATTTAACTAAAAACTATTCTGATGGCTTAGGAAGCTGGAGACTAGCAAAATTTTCTATCCAGACAAGTTTTATAGGTTGTGCAGCCTGAGCTGTCATGTCTGCTATAGTATAAAAACAGCCAGATTTTCTCTTAAATAAATGTGTCAGTCTGGTTGACCACACTTATTCCCAGAAAACAAAATCTGATACATGATTTACACATTGTATAATTATTTTTTTATTTTATTTGGTTTATTAAAAGATGTTAAAAACAGTTTTAACTTGTAGACAGTGGAAAAGTAGACAGTCGATGAATGTGGTGCTGCACCTCTACCTTTCTGATGCTTGTCTCAGAGTAATAGCAGAACATAGCACAAGAAAAAAAAGGTGGAAATTTCATTAAGCAACTTGAAAACCCAATATTGTGATGAAACATGGTCTCCTATTTATGCTTTATTTGCAAGTACATCTTTGTACCATATTAAGCACACAGGAGCTACTAAACTAATATTGTCCAAGAATTCAAGAATAATGGTAGCTTTAAGCCTAATGATGAAGATCTATAACCCCAGCTACTGAGGAGCCAGAGGCAGAAAGAGTGAAAATCTAGGCCTCTCTGGCTGAAGAACTAAACTTCTTTTTATTTGTTCTTTCTTATAGGCTTATTTTATTTTATTATTTTAAAAATTCCCTTCACATCCCAATCACAACCCCTCTCCCTCCTCTCTTTTCAGTTGGACCATTACAAATCTCTCCCTGTACTTTACTCTCCCTCAAGCATAACCCCCACATATCTTTGTGTCCCCCTGAAACCTAATCACAACAGAACTAGGCACATCTTCTTTCACTGAGGCCCAGCCAAGCTGTTCAGTAGTGGGAAGGGAATCCAATGAAAGGGAAAGAAAACCCAGTCAGCCCTTGGTCCACTTAGGGGACCTACATGAACATTAAACTGCACATTTGCTTCAAATGTGTAGGGTATTTAGTACCAGCTCCTGCATGCTTCTTGGTTTAGTGACCCAGGTTCTGTGAGTTTCTACAGTCCCATGTTAGGTGACTCTGTAGGTATTCTTGTCATTTCCTTGACCCCTCTGACTTGTTTGCTTCTATTATTCAGTCTTTCACAATACTCTCTGAGCACTGCCTGATGTTTGGCTGTGGGTCTCTGCATCTGCCTCTATCCAGTGCTGGATGAACCCTCTCAGGAGACAGTTATGTGAGATTTCTCTCTACAAGCATAGCTGAGTATCATTAATAATGTCAGGGGTTGGCTCTCTCACATGGGGTGGACCTTGAGTTGGGGAAGTCATTGGCTGGCTGTTCCTTCAGTATCTCTGCTCCAAATTTATCTCTGAATTATCTTATATACAAGACAAATTTTGGGTTGAATGTTTTATGGCTGGATTGATGTCCCCCTCCCTCTTTTGTAAGTCCTTCTTGACATATGAGAGGTGGCCACATTGGTCTCTATGTTCTTCTCTAGTAGGTATCTCATCTAGTATCATCCTAGAATATTTCTCTTTTCTACTGTTTCTCTGGAACTCCACCATGTTCCAAGAGTGGCCCCTCCCAAAGTTATTTGTATTTTTACTACTGTTCACCTCCTAACCTTCTCTTTTACCTGCCAATTTCTCACTCTTTATCCATATCCAGTGACAACTATTTTCTCCTGAGTGAAAATTATGTGTTCTCCCTTGGGACCTCCTTATTTTCCAGTTTGTATTGGTTTGTACATTGTATCTTGGTGATTCTGCTTCTTTCTAGTCCTAGATCACTTCACTCAAGATGCTATTCTCAAGTCCCATTCATTTGTCTACAAAATTCACGATGTATTTGTTTTTAATAGCTGGATGGTATTTCGTTGTGTAGATGTACCTCATTTTCTTTATCTATCCTTTAGTTGAGGCACATCTAGATTGTTTCTAGTTTCTGGCTATTATAAATAAAGCTGCTATGGAATAGTTGAACGAGTATCCCAGTGGTACAGTGGGGCAATTCTTGGGTATATGCCCTGGAGTGGTATAGCTGGGTCTTAAGGTAAAACTATTCCTAGTTTTTCTGAGAGTCCACAAATTTTAATTCCAAAGTGGTTGTATAAGATTATATTCCTACTAGTAATTGAAAAGCATTTACCTTGCTACATATCCTCGATACCATGTGCTATCACCTGAGGTTTTGGTCTTAGCCTTCTGATGGGAATAGGATAGAATCACATGCTTGATTTCATTTGCATTTCCCTAATGACTAAAAATGTCGAACATTCCTTTAAGTGCTTCTCAGACATTTGAGACATTACTGCCTTCTCCACAGCCTCAGATATAACACTGTAAGTTCTCTGTTGACTTTGAAAGAGAATTTAAAACAGCAAGACTAGTTTTAAATATGATAAAAAGAGGAGAAATTTAAGTGTAGGAGGTATTTAGGTCTTTGTGCTCACAGGTAAGCATGAGAGAAGCCAGAAATGGTAAACACACAAGGTTGTCTATGCAAAGAGAGAGAGAGAGGGAGAGGGAGGGGGAGGGGGAGGGGAAGGGGGTGGGGGGAGGGGAGGGGAGAGAGGGAGAGGGGGAGGGGGAGGGAGAGGGAGAGGGAGTGGGAGAGAAGGAGGGAGAGAAGGAGGGAGGGAGGGAGGGAGGGAGGAAGGGAGGGAGGGAGGGAGGGAGGGAGGGAAGAGCAAGAGAGGTATAACCTCTTTACTCCCTAGAAGACTGCAAACAGTCATGGTTAATAGCCTGGAGACCTTTGTGCTGTCTATGTGACCACACTACACTGAGTCTCTGCTTGTTTGTCTCAGTCAATCATTAGTGCTATTCTTTCCCAGACCCTTGTTATTAAACCATGTATTTTGAACTTTTAAATAAGTTAATCTATAAAAATCAATCTTTATGGAAAAATATAATTCATACGTTATGAAGAGTTTTGCTGTTATCATATCTTAAGCCTTATCGAATTCTTGGAGTTGAGATAATTATCTCCAAGAAACTTTTCCCCAAATTATGATGTGTATAAATCAGCTAATAGTAAAACACTTTGCGTCAAACTCTTTAACTTAGAACCAACATCAAAGTCATGTCTAACTCAGTAATCTTCTTATCTCCTGTGGATCATTATTCTCTTGGCCTTAGTCACTGCAGGGGACAAAACTGTCAGGAAAATAAAGTAGCCTTCTAACAAGTAATAAATGCTTTCATTAGAATATGATGAATATTTGGAGTGAAAAAGCAGATAGATCCAGTTAGGTTACTTATAATTTGTTGTTTATCTTTGAAGAGAAAATGTAGTGTAAGTGATGCTGAAAGCAGGAAACCGTGGGCATCTTAAGATCAGAGAGAGAGGACACATACTTCGGTTGGTATAGTGATTGGCTTGTAACCATGATGCCCTGGATTCAACCCTCAACAATAGATACCAGGCATCAGGTAGAAGGAGGAAGAATACATGTTCAAAACCCTCTTTGACTACATAGTAAGATCAAGGTTAACTTGAGTTATATGAGATCTTGTCTCAAAATAAGTGAAAGGAATGCAGCAAAGAAGAGAAGGAAGGAAGAAAGGACGAAAGGGAGGGAGAAAGTAAGGGAGGGAAAAAGGGAGAAAGGAAGGCAGGGAGGGAAGGAGGAAGGAAGGAAAGGAAGAAGTACATGGCATGAACAGTTGAGTTGTGGAAACATGGGAGTATTTAGTGCAGATGAAAAATATGTCTTTTCCAGGGTAGTGACACAAGATTTGCTGAAGGTAGGAATATGAAGATAGGAGTAAAAATGGTAATGTAAGCATTTAAGACTAAATTAGTGTAATGGGTAATTAGTATAAAAATAAAATGACAAATTCCTAAGATAAGACAAGTAGATGTCATCTCCTCTCTGAGTTGTTAAGGTCCAGAAAAGGAGGCACCCATAACAGTATTAAACCACAAAATTAAACTTCTACCAAAACTTGCATAAGTCTTGCAGACCTTTAATGTTTTGGATTAACATAATAGATGTACATGAAATATAGAATTTAATTTAATTGACTCAACCAGAATAAGTTCTAATTTTGAACAGAATCATCTTATTCTTCCTACCTCTTATTCTATTAGTATTTATTAATGTTATTTTTACTGTTGGTATTTTTGTCTTTTCCCATTAAATGTTTAATACATGTGATTAACATTTCACTATATTTGCAAACTACAAATATAAGTATAAATACATGTACTCTAAAAAAGAGTAATACTTCTATTAAACGGGATCTAATAGCCTTTAATCAGGAATAATGTCATCAAGCAAAGTAAATGACATCCAAGGTGTCTGTGTGAAAGCGTCTAATGGCTCTGTAAAAATGATTTCAAGTGTGGCCAGGGGTGTCTTTTGGGAATGGCATACAAATAGAAAATCATTCCCAGCTGAACAGTTTATTTTACTGTTGAATCTTTCTGAAGCAGACAACAGTGTGGAAATTGCTTCTGGTGTGGCAGTTATTTGGCTGACAGCTATGTGTCAGGTTATTTACACTTGCATTACTTCTTCAGATATAGTGGGGTGATTTTACACAAGAGCAACACATTTGTAAACAATTTCCCTATATCCAGGGAATTTCATCAGACATCGCCTCAGGTTCAACATTCCTCCCAGCATATTGTACCTCCATAAATATATTATCTGGTGTTTATTTCTTAGAAACAAAGCAAAACAAAATGAAACAACAACCAAAAACAAAACAAAACAATAAAGAGCAGGGTCTTGTCAATGACATTCGGTAAGGTTCTGAAGAAAATTACTCAGGTGTCTTGTGCGAATTGGTGAGTGAAATTTTAAAATTACACTCTGTTTCAAAGAAGGTCTGCCTCCAGGTTTGCGTGACTTCCTTAACCTGTCACGGTACTCTCTTACAGTCTCACTGCTAAAGAGGCATTGTGGTACAGAGGTGTTTATATTATCCAATACTGACTGCCTGGGTTTCAGACTTATTGCAGGTTTTTCTGTGAGCAGTGGGATGCTTTAAACAACAGAAAAGTAGACCGTTCCCCAACATTACAAGCTGAACTCACTTGAACTGCTGAAAGCTCTAGGTCCACCTTGAGTTACTGATATTACAAAATGTAGAGAGTAAATCATAACAACCTTATTACAAAGTACTTTGGAATGTCCTCTATGTTCTAAATTGTAAGACAAACCTGAACACTATCTGCAATGGCTGGGAACCCCAGCAATGTTGTATTATTAGATATTAAATATAATCATCCATATCTACTGTCATTGTTATGGTGACAATAATATCGGTCTTGCTACATCTCTTAAACATGGACATTAATTGGAGCATGTACAGAACCATGTTTCATGTGAATCCGAGTAGAAAGTACACTGAAGCAGTTTTGAATTTGACAGTGTACAAGTAGTATTCAAAAAGATACAATGAAAGAAAGTAGACATTAGTTAATTCTTGTCATACCCAAAAAAACGCATATGATCTCTCCAGTGGTCATAGTTGTTCATGTGTGTGCACTCAGAACTGTAGTGTAATGAAGCAGTTTCTGGATTTTTTTTCTGTTAGCTTGGTGTATTTTTATGGAAATATTGTCGTAGGACTGTCATATAGGTTTATATCTGAGTCTTTGGCCTGCTTTTAATGTCCATTGGATTCCATCGATTTGCCTTGTCCAGCGTTCACGTGAGGTCTTTTGCCTTGTCATGTCCTAATTTGTCCTGTTTTGCTGTTATCTCTTGGAGGCCTGCTCTTTTCTGAAGTGGAAATAGAGGGGGAATGGATCGAGAAAAAGAGGTGTCGAGATGCTAGATGAGAGGGGGAAATGTGGGTCGGATCATTGTATGAAAGAAGGATATATTTGAAATGTTTAAAAAGGAATAAGAGGAGAAAAACTATTTCTTGCATGATTTTTTTAATTCTTTTGAAAACTCTTGACACTGGGAGGTCTTGGGGGGAAATTAGTTTCATTATGTTTTTCTTACACCTTTGAGTTAACAAACAAGAATAACTGAGCATCAGGCCCTAAATTTCCCCGTTATTCCCACAAAATTCAGTCCTACATGAATTAATCCAAAACTGAGTAAAGGGCTCAGCTGGATGGTAGAAGGATTTCTGGCAGCTAGATAAAAGCCAACATTTCCCAGAAACCGGGAAACAGGCTCCTGTCTGCCAAAAGAAGTAAGCCATTTCCCTGTCTTCGGCTGAAGGGACTCATTACTCTATTGGCATATACCTGTGGTGCTTTTTAGCTCCTCAAAGTCTATGCCAGCCTCCAGGATCCTTCATCCCCTAACCATGTGTATTCCACAGGCTTCCGACATCCCAGGTAACTCCTATTCATTCACTAGGTAATAAAAAGAATTTTCTGAACTCTGTTATAATTCTCATTCCCTATGATGGCCATGTCCAGTCTGCGTGTCTCTCTGCTGTGGACACTTCTATATACACCTGGATGTTTTTCTTTCTTCTCTACAAGATCAACATTTTCCCTAATCATGGGAAGTCATCTCAGGGTGTTTGTTTGTTTTTCCTGCTTTCTCATTTAGTCTGGGGACCTGGAATCTCAATCTAAGTCTCATTTCTGGTGTTTTATTCTATGTAATAAGTTTAATTTGCTCTGCATTCCATTGGCTGACTCTTTATTTGCATATTTGATATTCAATGTGGAGTGTAATCAATTATCAAACCTTAATTTTACTCAAATACTGCCATTATCATGTTATGATTTAGGATACAATTTTGTTTATCTGCTTCCTAAAATGCAGGATGAAGTCTGTCCCAAAATTGAAGAGGATGAAGTGCAGAGATGCGTGTGGGCTTCTGCTGTTAATGTCAAAGACAAGTTCATTTATGTTGCTCAGCCAAATTTGGACAGAATCTTGATTGTTGATGTGCAGTCCCAAAAAGTTGTTCAGGTATGATGACGGGAATTTATGGAAATAAAACGTCAAATATATATTTGCTTGAGTCTTAGATTATCTGCCACCTAAATTGTTTACTGAAATTTAATTGTCATTACAAACATGGTTCATTACAATAGTAATATTTACTACACAATTTCACAAGTAGGTAAATATTATTAGATGATTACTACTAATAAAACAGGCATGTAGGTCAATAATACAGAAGACAACCTATAGTACACCCAGCCTTGATGATGGATTAACCACATGTTGATGTTTTGTCTCTACTATGAACCATCATCTTGGACCTCTTACTTCCAATATTACTTCCAGTACTATGCTGTGAGACAATTTGCCATAATTCAAAGGTAAAAATCGCCTACAGAACTTATTGCATCTTGTATATCTGTATCCAGAATTTGGACTTGGGCAGTTAAGACGATTGGCCTCAGTACAAAAAAAATGTAAGCTTAATCCTGCCTTATAAGATACACATTACTCTGAAATAGGAATAATGATTATATCCATTTTAGAGTTACATTTAAGTTAAAATAAGTTAATGCATGTATCACATTCAGAGTAGACCATTATATATGAAGAGCCACATATATTTATCACCTATTTACTCTCAAAGTGCCTTAGAGACAGTAACACCCATGACACTTTTTAATCATGCAGTATAGATAAAAGCTAAAGTCAATATTGTTAAGAAATTGACACACACACATATCTTGATTCCTGTCTAAAGGAACAAAACCTAGCTAAAAAATAGAAGGATTGATAAATCTGCTATTAATAACATTACATGTGTCCATCTGTCCAACCATCCAACAGTCATCTACTCATGCTGTAATCATAGATTAATAGTTACCAGAAGATATGTTGGCTATAAAAAAATGAATGGCATTGATTTTGATACAAAGTTCTGGTGCATGTCAGAGTCTAAGTCCTGAGATGACATTGAGTCTAATGGTTCAGTTTCTGATGTAAAAATGAATGCTAATATCTTGAATAAAATTATGAACAGATATTCAACTAGAAAATTCTAAGGTATCCAGGCTTTCACATTTATCACAGAGATCCAATTTAATTCCCCCTTACATACTGTGAGAACAAATAGCCTGAATGTTACAGTTCATTTGCATATGATTTGGAGGCTGTTGAATTTTGACAAGGGTAGTTTTATTTTGATTTACTCTGAGATAGGTCATTGAAAATTAGAGGCATTTGGTCTGAAATGATCAGGTCTCCTTGCCAGAATTTTAAAATTAAATGTATGGTCTGAGACTAATCAAGCTGGTCTCTAAAATCAATTTTAAATAGAAACTGACACTTACTGAATATATATTTTCTACTAGATGTTCAAAAGAGGAAAGGCCAGTATCACTTATTATTCATAGAACTTTGCCCTCAGACAATGATGTTAAATTAAAAATTAATAGAGGTAATGGATAATAAAATGGCCAAATACTATGCAATTACCACATAAATCGTATTATTTTTAAATCTTTGTTATAGCTGTAAAATACTAGGAAATCATAAGAGCTCATGCAATTTGAAATCAGAGAAAGGTACATTCTAATACAACTATGAATCTTGTGAGTTTTTGCCTCAAGTTTGACACTTAGGATAAAGAATTGTGTGTGACTCCAATGGAAATCTCTTTAGGATAATGAAATGATTCTGTCTTCATTACCCCATCAGAACACTTCCTACCCAAAATATAATTACATTCATTTAAACATTATATCTAGTGTCAGATTTCTTATATTATATACATAGAAACGTATAATATGAATCATTTGATTCTGGCTTCTGGGTCTGGTAGTTGTTTATGCATCAGAGTTTTATTTTTATGCAGACTGGGTTTGAATTATTATTTTGGTGTAAGAAATTTATGAGAGTTAATGATTCATAATTATGGAGTCTATATTTGTATATTCATCCATGTAAAATTAAGCACAACATCAAAACCATCAATTAAAACATTCTGTAGTCTTCTGTAGGCACACATTTTCAGAGATATTGTCAGTGGACATGTCTAACTCATAGATTTAATTTTTTTTCACATAAAGAAATTATCTAGAAAGATGATAAGACTTTAAAAAAAGGATATAATGTGCCTAGAGGTAAGCAATATCTAGACATGAATCATAGTGTTGTAGTACATGTATTCAGTGTTATTAAATGATGTATGCTAAATAATTTATTTATGAACACATGCACTCATAGTCAGTCACATAGAGGTTTGAACAGCTATAATATTGTACCCCAAAATATAGGCACCTGATGTTATAATTCCTCTTAAAAATGAACACTTTAATACTCTGTAGTGTAATGTTTTATACTCATTTTACTTTACTACAATTACTTTAATTGTTTAAAATTATTGGACAATAAAACAACATTCAAATTTGATTACTCTGAAGATTACCAGTAGCTGTATAATTGTGTTCTATTTTGGTGTTCATGGGTACACTGAATTACACTGATATGTATAAAATTGTATATACATGACCATACATACATGCACACACACACACACACATATACATGCATATATAGGAATGTAATATATGAGGTGAAATATGAAAAGCAATATTGTCTTAAAGATGTATATATATATATTTAATTTTAATAGTCAAATTTTGAAAATATCATACTATTTAACAGTTTTAAAATAACAGGTGATAGTATTAGTGGTTGATTTCTATGAAAACATATTTTAAAATTCTAATGAGTAGTAGTAGTGAAATTGTTAGTAAAAGTAGATGGACAATTCCTTAGTGGAGCTCTTTCTCGTAATTCTACATTAATGCACATTTTAAAAATAACAACACTGGGTATAAATACCTTTTACTGTCACAACAATGTCTGTATTATAATCACCTGTGAAACTGAAAATCCCAGAATATAACCTAAAATTTAATCAGATTATAAAATAATAACTTATGCAATGCCAAATAAAAGTTTATATGGGGCAACCATTTTTTAGCCATTATTTTTTTGACAAAGCAGTTCTGAATTAATAATAGTTCAGTACAATATTCAAGATCAAGGCAAACCCAGCTTGGAAAGGCTTGTGAGTCGTTGCTTGAAGGAAGCAAGAGGAGGCAGGCTATTGCTTTTTTCAAAGATACACACGAGAGGAAAGGGAAGCCGCATACCTTAGAGATTGAGTAGGAGACAGATAATCTTTTGGGTAATGTTCACATCTACTGGAAAACAATAATAGCAGCCTAGTTTGTTATCTTTAATTTTGTTTTGCAGAAATATTATATTATACCACAAAAAATAAACTATAATTGAAATTAGAACTGAAATTGCTTGTGTTGGAAATGAGAAAAATTACTTAAGCATTAAGTTTTATGTGCGAATGAGCAAAGTAATGTACATACATGTAAAACATTAAAATTTAACTATCAAAGGGATGTTCATTCTGTTTAAGGTTGAATTGTATTAGCATTTAACAATGGATGGAAAGAAGTCACAAATACTTAAATATTATAGAAATGGTGGTGGGAAGGGTTTCTGGGTGAAGTTCTTTGCTGCCAATCTTAAGCTTAATCATCAGAACATACATGGCAGAAGGACAGAGTGTATTCTACAGATTTTCTTCTGATATGTAAATATGAGTCACAGAGTGTGTGTATCCATATATATATACTCACAACACAACACACACATCAAATGAAAAAATTACATTTTCTGCAAGCTATTGTTAGCCATTCTGAAACTGTAACACTTTTAGAAACTTGGAACTTAAGACAACAAATATGGTTGAGGACGGTGAAGTTAAAAAAATAACACTCCCCTCAAAAAACATGAAAAATAAAAACAAAAACATAAAAGACACATAAATATGACCTAAGGGTCCAGAGAGTTAACAGACTTTTTACAGATATATTGACTGAAGTTTTCAAAAGCAAAAGAGGTAGAAATGAAATGTTAGGATACTTAGAGATATTATGAATTGACCAACATTTTTATCGTCAATGAAATCCACCAATACAACTTCCCAAGGGTTTATTAGTCTCCAAGAAAAAGTTAAAAGTACCTAACAGCATGATGTCTTGTGCAATTCTAAACAGTTCTTATAAATAATAATTTAAAAAAAACCAACAACAACAAGGGCTCCTCAACAAGTCAATTAACAACAATGAATCAAAGTGATATGAAAATATTAAACTCATTAAAGGAAAGCAAAAGTAATACCCCTTCTGTTCAAGCATAAGGACTTGAGTCTCAATATCCAGTAACTACATAAAAATAAAAAAGTTGAACGTGGCCAGTGTGGAGAGAGATGAGTTCCAGGAGCTTCTTAGCATATCAAGTAGTTAAAAGTTAAACTTCATGTTTAGTAACAGATCTTGTCCAATAGGAGTATGACTAGGGGTAGAAGAAAAAAATACTCAGTGATTTTCTCTGGACATTGGATGTATGCACATAGCTAATCCCACAGATATGTGTGTGCTCTCACATATACAAATGCATATATACACCCTAAAAACCTAATTAATCTGTAAAATTATATAAAAGAGGATATAAATGAAAAAAAAAAGAAGAAAGAATCAATCCACCAATAAATACAGAAAAGAAAAGATTCTTCTACACATGAAAGAAAATGTAAGGCCTTCATGAATAATCAAAAGTTCATACTTGGTCATTATTCTTTTTTTTTTAAACGACTTTATTTTACAAAACAATGATAAATGTACAGATTTTAAACATTTTTTGCTTAAAATTATACATTTTTGTCAGTACTGTTTTTTCAGACATTAAAATAATTTTTACATAAAACCATGTGAATATATTTTTTTAGTCAGTACTTGATTTTTTTCAAGGGCTTGACAGTATGCATTGAAAACCTAATAGTTACAATAAGCGTAAAGTACATGCAAAACAAAACGCAACATGGAAATAGTCAAAGTCTTCTTGTTTTGTAAATATATGTATATTTTTTGTTTTCTTTATTTCTTGGACTTCATACAGTCTGTGAGTTGTTTCTGGGGGAGTGCAAGCCTCTGGGGTTAGCATCCCACTATCAGTGACTGCATATTATGTCTGTTCTTTTGTGACTGGGTTATCTCACACAGGATGATATTCTCTAGATGCAGCCATTTTCTTAAGAATTTGGTTAAGTCATTGTTTCTGGTGGCTGAGTGGTATTCCATTGGGTATATGTACCACAATTTTTGTATCCATTCATCTTCTGAAGGACATCTGGGTTCCTTCCAGCTTCTGGCTATTATAAATAGAGCTGCTATGAACATTGTGGTGCATATATCTTTGTTGTGTATTAAAGTGTCTCTGGGGTATATGCCCTGAAGTGGAATAGCTGGGTCTTCAGGTAGTACTATATCCAACTTTCTGAGGTATCGCCAGACAGATTTCCAGAGTGGTTGTATTAGCTTGCAACGCCACCAACAGTGGAGAAGTGTTCCTCTTTCTCTGCAGCCTCGCCAGCATCTGCTGTCTTCTGAGTTTTGGATCTTGGCCAATCTGACTGGTGTGAGGTGGAATCTCAGGGTTGTTTTGATTTGCATTTCCCTGATGGCTAAAGAGGTCGAGCACTTCCTCAGGTGTTTCTCGGCCATTCCGTGTTCCTCAACTGAAAACGTTTTGTTTAGCTCTGTACCCCATTTTTTAATAGGGTTATTTGATTCTCTGGTGTCTAGCTTTTTGAGTTCTTTGTACACCTTGGATATTAGGCCTCTATCTGATGTGGTGTTGGTAAAGATCTTTTCCCATTCTGTCGGTTGCCGGTTTTGTTTTCTTGACGATGTCCTTAGCCTTACAGAAACTTTGCAATCTCATTAAGTCCCATTTGTTAATCTTTGACCTTAGAGCTTGAGCCATTGGTGTTTTGTTCAGGAAATTTTCTCCTGTGCCTATGTGTTCTAAGGTTTTCTCTACTTTCTCATCTAATAGTTTCAGTGTATCTGGTTTAATGTGGAGATCTTTGATCCACTTACACTTGAGCTTTGTACAAGGAGATAAGAACGGGTCTATTTTCATTCCTTTGCATGCTGAGTGCCAGTTGGACCAGCACCATTTGTTGAATAGGCTGTCCTTTTTCCATTGAATGTTTACTGCTCCTTTGTCAAAAGTCAGGTGACCATATACATGAGGGCTCATTTCTGGATCTTCTATTCTATTCCATTGATCCACATGCCTATTTCTGTACCAGTACCATGCAGTTTTCAGCACAATTGCCTTGTAATATAGCTTGAGGTCAGGGATAGTGATTCCCCCAGATGTTTTTTTGTTGTTGAGGATGGATTTCGCTATTCTAGGTCTTTTGTTACTCCATATGAAATTGCACATTGATCTTTCCAATTCCATGAAGAACTGGGTTGGAATTTTGATGGGGATTGCATTGAATCTGTAGATTGCTTTTGGTAGGATGGCCATTTTTAAGATGCTGATTTTTCCAATCCATTAGCATGGGAGATCTTTCCATTTTTCTGAGATCCTCTTCAATTTCTTTCTTTAGAGGTTTGAAGTTCTTGTCATATAGGTCCTTCACTTCCTTAGTTAGAGTCACACCAAGGTATTTCATAGTTTTTTTAACGATTGTGAACGGTACGTTTTCCCTAATTTCTTTCTCCACATGTTTGTCCTTTGAGTACAGGAAGGCTACTGATTTGTTTGAGTTAATTTTGTATCCAGCCACTTTGCTGAACTTGTTTATCAGCTGTAGGAGTTCTCTGGTGGAATTTTTGGGGTCACTCAAGTACACTATCATGTCATTGGCAAAGAGTGATGTTTTTATCTCTTCCTTTCCGATTTGTATCCCCTTGATCTCCTTTTGCTGTCTAATTGCTCCAGCCAGGACTTCCAGTACTATGTTGAATAGGTAGGGGGAGAGTGGGCAGCCTTGTCGAGTCCCTGATTTTAGTGGGATTGCTTCAAGTTTCCTGCCATTAAGTTTGATGTTGGCTGTTGGTTTGCTGTATATTGCTTTTATTATGTTTAAGTATGGGCCTTGGATTCCTGTTCTTTCCAGGACTTTTAATATGAAGGGGTGTTGATTTTTGTCGAATGCTTTCTCAGCATCTAGTGAGATGACCATGTGATTTTGGTCTTTTAGTTTGTTTATATGGTGGATTACGTTGATGGATTTTCTTATGTTAAACCATCCCTGCACTTTCAGAGATTCACTGAGAATACTGGTAAAATAAAAGAACAATCATTTGGCAAAATAAATATGAAAAGATTTCAATGTAGATAAATTCATAGTCATTAAGAAGAACCAGCAATTATAACCCTTCAAACCTTAATTTGCTACATGAATTAAAAGCAGTATAAATGAAAGAACTATGAATTTAAATGTGATTGTACAAGTGAGTAGATCAGATCAGCATCTCATTCTAAATTTACTCAAATTTTAAATTTCCTTTGAGAGAAAAAGAGGAATTAAAATATTTAATCAGTGACTCTTGACCACAAAAAAGTTTAACTCAAATGTGTAGGAAACAAAAGAGAAAAAAATTAAAAAATAATTAGCAAGAAATGTCAAAAACACAAACTAAATCTCAGCCTTATAAAAAATAAGTGCATTCCAACAAATTTACATAAATGTACAAAGAAGAGGAAGAAAATCTCAAATCACTAGTATCGTCTGATAGTGAATTATTTATAGCTTAAAGCTGTCTGGTGAACAAAGGCGCAAATGAAAGAACACTAAATCAATGGAGTGAAACTCTGTAAAGGCAAAGTTATAATATACCAGAAAAGGAAGTGTCGTGAATTATCAAACTTTCAATGGCACAGCACTGTGACCCTGCAATACAAGCACTGCTGACTGCACATAGCCACACAGTGCTGAAAATGAGATGAGAACTCGCCATCGATGCCCTACAGTGGGTGAATGCTCATAAAGTAAAATAGAGTTTTTTTAAACTCATTAAACTGAAGGAAAGGCCATCTAGAGACTGCCCCACCTAGAGATACATCCCATCTGCTGATACAAATCCAAGACATTAGTGCTGATTCCAGGAAGTCTTAGTGGCAGGAGCCCAGTATAGTTGTACCCTGAGAGGCTCTTTCAGAGCTGGACATATGTAGATATACACAGCCAAACATTGGACTAAATTGGGGACCCCAATGGGGAAATTATGTCAAAAACTGTAAGAGCTGAAGACGTTTGCAACCTCATAGGAAGAACAAAAATATTAACCAACTAGACTCCACAAAGCTCTTAGGTTAACCACGGCTCTAGCTGGATATGTAACAGATATCTAGCTGGATATGAAGCCTTTTCTGGCTTCACTGGCAAGGGAGACCCTTGGTCCTTAGGAAGCTTGACCCAGGATAGGGGAATGCTAGACTACTGAGACATAAGTTGGTGGGAAGTTGGGGAGCACTCTCTTAGAGGCTGTGGGAAGAAAGGAGGGAATCAGGCTTGTGAAGGGGAAACTGGAAGTGGGATAACATTTGAAATGTAAATGAATAAAATAACCAATAGAAACATGATATTCTGTCTCAGCCTAGCAAGACTAGAATTATAAACAACTGACATTCACCCAACATCTTTATAGGTTTAAAGAAGCCTGAATTTAATCTTCTTGATTGTGTAACAGATGTAAATGCTTAACCACTGAGCAACTTCCTACCCCCAATATTTTTAGAATGTACATTATATGTACATATATTATATTATGTTATTTTATGTATATTATACTCTTCTGATATATATATATATGAAAACCTATGATTACCAAATAACCTTAAATTTTTCTGCTCCCCCTTTTTTCTTCAGTATTAGAGATGGAATTCTGGGCCTTCAGTTGGTTAGGCAAGTAGTCCAGCATGTGACTAAGCTAAGGTCTAACCCACTCATTCTAGAAAGATGCCATTAGAATGCTTCTATCTCTTCATTTAAACAATAATAAAGTTAGGTAATTTTAAATTTATTTAAGCTCTCTTTGCCTTCTACATATAATTTTAGCTCATTTATATCTTTAGATAATGAGTTTCCTAACTCCATTACTGGCTGTGTGAATAAATATATCCTTATATTTGTCTCAAAATTATTTTATCAGTGTGTGCATTTTTCAGACTTTGAATATGAATGCTTAAAAGCAAAATGTGCATATCCTCATGACTTTCTTTCTGTATGCATAGTAATTTTTATGGTCTTAAATACTCTCATGATTTTTCGTTGAATCTAAAAAACAATTTAAAAATGAAAAAGATTTTAGACATTTAAATCAAGTACTCTGATGATGAAGGCCTAATCCGTTTAACTCAAACTTAAAGATAATATTCCTATCTATTAAAATCTAAATTAAGATATATACTTTCTATTTTAAATGTAATCCAAAGGTAGAACATGGAAAATTTATTGTAAATTTTAAAGTATAAAAAAGTTACAAAATGTATCTTTTCTGTGTTTGTTCACATGTGAGCTTTGTCTTGAAACTAGCTTTTACTCATATTCAAATGCTTTATCTTTCCAGCCTGTATTCGGTATTACCACTTCTGTCTCTCATGGGGAACGAGACAAAAAGTAGTAACCATAATAAAAATCAGTTATCTACTAAATACTATAAGAAGTGCTGTAGAATTCATTTTCCTGTTTGTAAATGGAAAGATAATAACCAGAAACAAATGCATTGTTTCTAGATGGAATACATATTAATTACATATACTAATACATACACATTAGCAAAGCCACTGCACTTAATTAAATGTGCCCTTCAAGGTTGCTTCTTAGATTCAAATAAGTCCACAGTAAGTTATAGAGCTGCATTTGACACAAAGGCCTTGGCCAAGCTAGAGTCTCTGCTCTAAAGATGCATTTACAACACATACAATGCAGAAACTGTGAACTCTTGTGACTTCTTGGGAGTTCTAGCACTGTAGTTGCACACACACACACACACACACACACACACACACACAGACACACACACACACACACACACACAAAATGCTCACCATCCCAGAGTTATGAACTAACATATGATACCATATTTATGTATTTTTTCCTGTGCACTATTTGCCTTTTTGGTCCTGTGTTATATGCATGTTTGAGGACTACAGACTATTCAACTTTAAGTTTCATTGCTGCACGTTATTTTTGGAAGGGTGACTAGTTTCTTGTCATATAAAAATTCCCAGCTTTGGTCTCAAGTTGATTGAGATCACAGAATATCTATAAACCTTGTTTTCAATAAATCATTTTTATTTGTAGCAACAAGTATAAAATCCCAATAATTTAATAGTATATCTAAACTTGATATTGTTTAAAACATCAAATGGTTTCAATTATTGTCTAGAGCTGCACACAGATGATGTTTGGCTGTATAGAATATTAACTAGTAAACAACTGACCTCATTTTCTTTTCTATGAAACAAGATTCTGTTCTGCCCGGGTGCAGCAGTGGCTTAGTGTGACACCTCGGGAGTATTACTGGGATCATCAGCAGTCTCCTCCAGCCATTATCCCATTATCTTGAGAAGCTACATCATTAGTTTAAATTAGGTTCACTTAATTAGCCAGCTGGTACTCTCCTTGTCAGACTGGTAAACAAGCTGTGTTGTACTGTTCCCTTGTGTCAGGTCTGAGGCTCTCTTCTCTGTCTCTCTGCTGTTGTCAGTGTTTCTCCACCACAAAGTCAACCATCTCTACAGAGTCTAATGCACCTTGTTCATGAGCAGTGCTCTATGTCTTTGTATTTGTTGTAGGTGCCCCTGAAATACTGGTGACTCATTATGTCACTTCTGTACATGAACATTAGTGTCTATAGGTCAACAAAGATATAAACAATGATTTAAAAAGTAAATTAATCCTGAAAACTCATCTGAAATTAGACTGGGAACACTGTGTTTAATATTATAGAAAAGCCTCTTGATGCCTCAATAAAGCAATAATGCACTAAAAAAATCCTTGTATTACTGTTCCATATTTAGTTTATTTTCAATAATGTTTACAAAGCCAAGAGGAACTTATTTTGGCTCATCAGAAAAAAAAATACAGCACTGAACACATTATGTACAGAAAATAATCATTTTAGAGCCTGAAACTCTAAAAATAATAACATGCTTGTTACTTGAAAAATTTTCAGGAAAGGTTAATATTCCAACAGAACTTCAGACAGTGTGAGGCAGTAGATTGGTTTGTATAGAATCAGACAAAACTGAGAAGTATTTGTGCAAAACATCTACTATATCGTCAGTAAGGAAAAAACTTAGGTTCTTTTTACTACAATATCAGATATATTCTTTTAAAAAATCTGGAATATTTTATTAGGTCAAATAAGTTTGGTTCAGTCATTCCTGTTAAAAGTCCTCCAAAGAATTACAAGATAATTCTGTTTCTGGAGGATTCCCGTGGAAGAGTCTGAAATTAAATTTTCTAGCAAAATAATATTTATAATGTAAACCATGTCAAGGAAGATAATATTCAACAGTGGTTAAACTTGAGAGAAAGATAATTACACACCAGCACATCATATTTTAAGCAAACATCCCAGAGAACTGTTTTTTAAATATATATATATTATTTTTCTTGAAGCAAAAATAGGTAGGTTAACCATAGAAACAATTGAACAAAAAAATCAATGTGTGCAACCACATGTATCAAATCCGTGTCATTGAACCATGTTGAGTTTAGGAGTCCCAAATAGATTTGAATGCGGCCCACCCCATTTGGAAATGCAGTGATGTTAAAATGTCAAATATGTAAACACCATAGGTGGTATCCGCTTCATGAACTCCTATTTAAATATAGCAAATGAGCATCCATGGGAGATGGCCCCGACCCATTTGTATATGTCTTGTGATGGAAAAATTCTATCACACTTTTAAGCCATTACCTAAAAAGACCAACACTGGAATCTACGAATGGAGCCCACCTCCATCTAAGGACATGTATATGGTACATTTTTTAATCTTTATTTTATTTTAAAAAAACAAAGATAAGTTTACAAATTTTCAGGATTTTCACATAAAAGTATAAGGGTACATTTCTTAAGGTTGTAATTAAGTATTTTGGGGTACATATATATACACATTTGTATGTATATAACAATAATATAAGAAAAGAGGCTATTAGTTTGAGGGGATAGGAGAAAAACTAGGAGGGGCTGTAGAGAGGAAAGAGGGACGTGATACAGTTCTATTTTAATTAAAATATTCTTTTCTTTTCTTGAACTTAACACAGTTAGTGAGTTGTTTCTGGGATGTTCAGAGCTTTAAGGGGTTAGTATCCCATTATCAGTGACTCCATATTATGTCTGTTCTTTTGTGACTGGGTTACCTCACTCAGGATGATATTCTCTAGATGCATCCATTTTCTTAAGAATTTCATTAAGTCATGGTTTCTGATAGCTGAGTAGTACTCCATTGTGTAAATGTACCACAATTTTTGTAACCATTCATCCACTGAAGGACATCTGGGTTCTTTCCAGCTTCTGGCTATTATAAATAGAGCTGCAATGAACTCTGTGGTACATGTATCTTCCTTGTATGTTGGAGCGTCTCTGGGGTAAATGCCCGGTAGTGGAATAACTGGGTCTTCAGCAAGTACTATGTCCATTTTTCTGAGGAACCCCCAGACTGATTTCCAGAGTGGTTGTATCAGTTTGCAATCCCAGCAGCAAGAGGGAAGTGTTCCTCTTTCTCCACATTATCTCCAGCATCTGTTGTCATCTGAGTTTTGGATCTTGGCCAATCTGACTGGTGTGAGGTGGAATCTCAGGGTTGTTTTGATTTGCATTTCCCTGATAGATAAGGATGTTGAGCACTTCCTTAGATGTTTCTCAGCCATCCTGTATTTCTCAATTGAGAATTTTTTGTTTAAGACTGTACCCTATTTTTTAATAGGGTTGTTTAATTCTCTGGTGTCTAGCTTTTTGAGTTCTTTGTACACCTTGGATATTAGGCCTCTATCTGTTGTGGTGTTGGTAAAGATCTTTTCCCACTCTGTTGGTTACCATTTTGTTTTCTTGACAGTGTCTTTAGCCTTACAAAAACTTTGCAATCTCATTAAATTCCATATGTCAATCTTTGACTTTAGACCTCGAGCCATTAGTGTTCTATTCAGAAAATTTTCTCCTGTACCTTTGATTTCTAAGGTTTTCCCTACTTTCTCATCTAATAGTTTTAGTGTACCAGGTTTAATGTGGAGATCTTTGATCCACTTACACTTGAGCTTTTTACGAGGAGATAAGATAGGGTCTATTTTCATTCTTTTGCATGCTGAGTGCCAGTTGGACCAGCACCATTTGTTGAATAGGCTGTCCTATTTCCATTGAATGTTTATGGCTCCTTTGTCAAAAATCAGGTGACCATATACATGAGGCCTCATTTCTGGATCTTCTATTCCATTGATTCACGTGCCTATTTCTCTACCAGTACCATGCACTTTTCCGCACAACTGCCTTGTAATAAAGCTTGAGGTCAGGGATAGTGATTCCCGCAGATGTTTTCTTGTTGTTGAGAATGGATTTTGCTATTCTAGGTCTTTTGTTATTCCAGATGAAATTGTACATTGATCTTTACAACTCAATGAAGAACTGGGTTAGAATTTTGATGGGGACTGCATTGAATCTGTAGATTGCTTTTGGTAGGATGGCCATTTTCAAAATGTTGATCCTTCCAATCCATGAGCATGGGAGATCTTTCCATTTTCTGATATCTTCCTCGATTTCCTTCTTTAGAGGTTTGAAGCTGTTATCATACAGGTCCTTCTCTTGCTTAGTTAGAATCACACCAAGGTATTTCATAGTTTTTTGTGACTATTGTGAAGAATATCTTTTCCTTAAAATCTTTTTTTCACATGCTTGTCCTTTGAATATTGGAAGGCTACTGGTTTGTTTGGGTAATTTTATATCTAGCCACTTTGCTGAACTTGTTTATCAGCTGTAGGATTTCACTGGTGGAATTTGTGGGGTAGCTCAATACACTATCATGTCATCTGCAAATAGTAATGTTTTTGCTTCTTTCTCTCCAATTTGTATCCCTTTGATTTTTATTTGCTGTCTAATTGCTCGGGCCAGGACTTAAAGTATTATGTTGAATAGGTGGGGGAGAGTGGGCAGCCTTGTCCAGTCCCTAATTTTAGTGGGATTGCTTCAAGTTTCCCACCATTAAGTTTGATGTTGGCTGTTGGTTTGCTGTATATTGCTTTTATTTTGTTTAGGTATGGGCTTGGGTTCCTGTTCTTTCCAAGATTTTAACATGAAGTGGTGTTGGATTTTGTCAAATGCTTTCTCAGCATCTAGTGAGATAACCATGTGTTTTTTTTCTTTTATTTTGTTTATATGGTGTATTACATTGATGGATTTCCTTATATTAAACCATCCCTGCATCCAAGGAATGAAGCCTACTTGATCATGGTGAATGATTGTTTTGATGTGTTCTTGGATTTGGTTTGCAAGGATTTTGTTGAGTATTTTTGCATCAATGTTCATAAGTGAGATTGGTTTGAAGTTCTCTTTCCTTGTAGGGTCTTTGTGTGGTTTAGGAAAGAGGATTATTGTAGCCTCAAAAATTAGTTAGGTAATAGTGTTCCATCGGATTCTATTTTGTGGAACATTTTGGAGAGTATTGGTATTATGTCGTCAATAAATGTCTGATAAAACTCTGCACTGAACCCATCTGGACCTTAGCTTTTTTGGTTGGGAGGATTTTGATGTCTGCTTCTATTTCTTTAGGTGTTATGGGATTATTCAGATGGTTTTCCTGGTCCCGGTTTAACTTTGGTATCTTGTATCTGTCTAGGAATTTATCCATTTCTATTTCCTCCAGATTTTCTAGCTTTGTTGAGTATAGGCTTTTGTAGTAGTATCTGATGATTTCTTGAATTTTCTCAGTTTCAGTCATCATTTCTCCACTTTCCTTTGTGATTTTGTTAATTTGGATACTCTCTCTTTGCCCTCTATTTAGTCTGGCTAAGGGTTTATCCAAATTCCTTCTTCCATTCCTTCATCTCTGGTTTTTTTTCCTCTAGTTTTTCGAGTTCTTTGAGTGTTTTTCTTGCTTTCTCTTTAAAAGCTTCTGATTCTTATTGCCTTTCCTCCTGTTCTTGTTTAAGGATCTGTATCATCATCTTGAGGTATGATTTTAGGTCTGCATCTTCTTTTTCTGGAGTGTTTGGCATTCCACTATTTGTTGTGAAGGGAGAACTGGGTTCTAGTGTTGCCAGGTTTTCTTGGTTTCCCTGGGGTTTGTTCTTTCGCTTTCCTCTTGCCATCTTGTTGTCAGTGATTGGTTCTTGCCTTTCACTTGTACCTGGCCTGTGTCCCTGGATCTCTGCTGTTCCTGGTGGTTGATGGTCCAAGCGCCTGTTCTGCTCAGAAGCTGCCAGCTGGGAACAGAGGGCCCAATGCCGTCGGGTTCCTGGGTTCCTGGATCAAGCCCAGCAGGCACACACTTTCTGTGTGCTCCACTGAGATCTCTCTGCCCCCAGGCTAGTCAGAATCTGTTCTCACCTGGTTCTCGCCAGTCCGGTGTGTCTGGGTGTCTGCTCTTCCTGGTTGGAAATGTATATCTTAAAGTCCCATACTTACTAGTACTTATGAAGAATCATTTGAATAGTGTAATTATTTTCGATAAACATAACAGTATTATTTTTCTTCATACCTTGAATTAATCTCAGCATGTCCAGTGCTGCAGCTTGTTTATTCTTACATGGATGGTGGGAGTCATTCCTGTAGAATGTTTAGTTGCCTGTAAATTTTGTTAGGCTTTAGGGGCTCACAGGTTTTTCCTTGGTAAATAAATAAATATATTTAACAAGTACCAGTTTTCTGCCCTTTCAGAAAAGATTGTTCTGGATTCTGATCATTTAAATTTTAGAAGTACATTTACAGATGTCTTGTAAAAATTCAACTCATATTTATCTCTTCTGAAAGCAGATGAGATCCGGAGAGTAGATATGTTTGCACAGTCCAATGAACAGTTAGGCTGCACTGGAGCCTCTCAACAGAGTGATCATCTACAGACATGTGCGGCCCTGCCCTACATTTTGTGAATGGAGTCACTTGAATGGTATAACATGTGTCTGTTCGCAGTTAAAATCCTAGAAGCAGACTCTTCCAAATAATCAATTTCTCTCTAATAAAGCAGATCACATTTGATTCACTTTTACCCATGTATCTTTTATTTTATTACTTTTTATTTGTCTTTGGTACATATTTATAATGAAATTGAAAAATGATTAAACTCAGAAGCGTATACTTTTAAAATGCTAAAATGCAGAACAATCAAACTGTTGTTGACACTTGTGTAGATAGTCTAAAATTCTTTTGGTCTTTTGAAATTTAATTATTAATGTCTATCTCGAATGTGCTTGAAGGAAATTAATCATAGACAAAAATCTCATATATTTCCTGACTTACATATTCTTACTTTATTATGTGTGCTTGTTTGTGTATTTGTGTACTTGACACAGCACATATGGCAATGACATAAGACTACATGCAGGATTCCATTCTCTCCCTCTACCCGGAGGGTTCTGTGGATGCATTTCTGGTCAAGCTAATATCCATAGAGACATCTTACCTCCTCTATAAGTTATCCTATTACAGTATCTGATCCTCCCGTGTATAAAATGTTCATATTTTATGACTCAATGAAAGTACCATATTTTACTTTAGCCTCTCATCCTGCTTTGCACTTCTTCCATGGAGCTGTCATTTATCAAATCAAGTTATTATAAATCTTTGTGAATTCATTTATTCTGTAAATTCTTTGAAGAAGAGACAGTATTTCTTTATTTTCTGCAATGTCATTGTTTCATTATTAAAATACTGTTTTGTTGGTAGAATAATCATGAAAACAATTCAAGTTTTACTAATACGCACGTCTATACATACTGCTTTGTAGAACCAGATGTTGGTTGAAAATCATGCTATGTGAGCAGACTAGCAGTGAGCTCTACTGCAGCCCAATGCTACCAGCAGCTACAGTAATAAGAGTTCAGTATTGCTTAATATTAGCCAGACACAGATATCCATTATCCATCCTAATAGTCACGAGGATTTTTGAAAGTAGATATTGTTAGTCCTATTTCACAAGAAAAATAAGGATAGTGACTTACTGTGGTTATCTTATTATTTTAAATAAAGGGTGTAAAATGCCTGCTCTTGAGCGTTACACATCCTGTATCTCACGCGCTCTGCCTTGTGGATTATAGCTTCCACCACAGGTATGGCTGCTGGAGAGACTATGAGTTTCTTTCTATCTTGTATGGGGAACAGTGCCTCCCAAATGTCCAGATTTAGTGAAGAATAAGTTTGAGGTCTCACAGAAAAACATCATCCCTGTGCATTCCTTTACTAGGAAGAAGTGTAGTAGAGTCTCTGGTGTAGATCACCTCTGATGGGCCAGCCATAGTTTCCTTACTACAGTGGCCATGCATCAGAACGGTATTACTCAAGGTCTCAGGAAAAGCAATAGCTCTAAGCTCTATCCGACTGGAAATTCCTATCAGAATCCCTTCTTAATCTTAAAGTCATTTACAGACTTTTGCCTATTGCCCTACTATATTCTTAAAACCAGGTACCATGACATTCTTTCTTGTTTGTTGCTATTGTTTTCAGTAGACATTAACATTCTGGTGACATAATGATCCCTCTGTTTTAGAATGCATACAAATTTGCCTGGTATACCTCATGCAGATAAATTCATTTTGATTAATTACTTTTATTTGCTTATATTTCAAATGATATCGCCCTTCTCTGTTACCCCTTCACCAGTCTCCCCATCCCACCCATCTCCCCGATCCCCTTTGCCTCTATGAGGGAGCTCTTCCACCCTTTCTCCCACTCCCACCTCACTACTCTAGCATTCCCCTACCTTAGGGCAATGGGCCTCTCTCCCATTGATGTCAGGTAAGACCATCCTCTACTACATATGTATATGGAGTCCTAGCTTCCTCCATTTGTACACTTTGGTTTCTAGTTTAATTTCTGTGCGTTCCATGATTTCCAGTTAGTTGATATTGTTCTTCTGGGGTTTAGATATCCTTTAGTTCCTTCATCCCAGCCTCTAGCTTTTTTCTATTGTGGTCTCCACACTCAGTACAAGGGTGGCTGTATCTGCATCCATATTGGTCAGGTACTGGTAGAACCTCTCAGGGAACAGCAATATAAGGATTCTGTTAGCAAGTACTTCTTGTCATCAGCAACAGTGTCTGTGTTGGTGTTTGCAGACAGAATGGATCTCTAGATGCAGCAGTCTCTGCATGGCCTTTCCTTCAGTCTCCGTTCCAATTTTTGTCCATGTCTTTCCTTCGGACAGAAATATTTCTGGGATAAAATTTTTGAGATGCCAGGGTGGCCCCATCCCTCTACTCACAGCTATGTCTATCTACTGGAGGTAGTCTCTACAGGGTTGTACCTCCCTTTTGATGGAAATTTTGGCTAAAGTTATCATCACTGGTCCTGAAAACCTCTCACTTCCCTGGAGCCTGCTACTTTCTAGTAGCTACCCACAGTTCTCCATCCCGATCAATTACATGTTCCTGTTCAATTTCCTCTTTTCTCCTGTCATTTCCAATATATGTTCCTGTTGCCCCCCCCCTTTTCTTGCCTCTACTTTCTGTGTCCCAGGTTTCTCCCTTCCTCTAGCTCCTTTATTACTTTGTTACCATTCTATGTAGGATTGAAGCATTTATACTTTGGTCTTCCTTCTTCTCAGGCTGCATATGGTTTTGGGGTTTTACGGTAGAAATTCTGAGCTTATCAGTGAGTATATACCATAAGTGGGGTGTGTGTGTGTGTGTGTGTGTGTGTGTGTGTGTGTGTGTGTGTTTGTGTGTGCATGTGTGTGGGTTATCTTACTCAGGATGATATTTTCTAGTTTTACCAATTTACCTGATAATCTCATGAAGTCATTGTTTTTAATAGCTGAGTAGTACTCCATTGTGTAAATGTACCTCATTTTCTATATGCATTCTTCTGTTGAGGAACATCTGGATTGTTTTCTTGTGTTGCTATTATAAATAAGTCTGCTATAAACATAGTGGATCATGTATCCTTGTTATATGTTCGAGCACTTTTTGGGTATATGTCCAAGAGTGGTATAGCTGGGTTTTCAGGTAGAGCAATTGGAAATTTTCTGAGGAACCTCCAGATTGATTTCCAAAGTGGCTCCAGATACATATTTAGCAGAGCATGGCTTTGTCTGACATAAGTGAGAGGGGAGGCTTTTGGGTCTGTTGAAGCTTGATTCCCCAGTGTAGGGGGATTCTAGATTGGTGAGGCAGGAGAGGGTGAGTAATTGGAGAAGTACCCTCATAGAGGCAAAGGGAAGAGGGAAGAAAGAAAGATGAAATAGGGGTTTGTAAAGGGATAACTAGGCACAGGGATATTATTTGAAATACAAATTAGTAATATGATTAATAAAAAAGAACTGCACATTCCTGTGAGTTAGATTTTGTAGAATTTTGTTAACATTTAATAGCTTTGTGATGAAACTGTCATTTTGGATTAAAGTATAACTGAATATTATTTATTTCATAGTGTAAACTTTGAAAGCACATAAAAGTAACCACTATGGTAAATTACCTTACAGCTGTTAGGTTTATAATATTAACAGTAAGAAATGAGGGAGAGCAAAAGATCGTCCTAGCAACAATTTGTTTTCTCATAATTACATTTAAAATAGACTCTTACTATAATGATTATTGTTAATACAAGTATGTTAAAAAATATTTTAAAACATCATTTACTTTTGTTTAGTAAAATTTATTTCTCATTAAAAAAATTAAGTAGTGCAATAAGTAGTAGATTTAAACCATTGGTCAAACTGTTGCCATCTTGAGTCCATGAATGGTCATGTGATGCAATTCCATTCTCAGATAAAAAGAAACAAGATTGGTGATAGTTAGAAACATGAAGCCATATTGTCCTGAACAACAGCTTCCAATGTGAAAATGATTAAACGAATGGTTACAGTCACAGAACAAGAGAAAGTCAAAAATCAAAGCATTTTCAAATACCTGCTTGGTCTCAGAGAACAAGAAAATTATTGTCGTAGGCTTTGGTTGCAATCGGATCACACTGGGAACTGGAAGAATCTGGAGGGCTGTTAACACACTCCGTGGGTTTCCCAGATATTTAGAGAGCTAATAGTTCAGACACAGATAAGCAATGAATGGTTAAAGAGTTTGCTAACATGATCCAGGCCATATCAGCTAGAGCTGCAGCATTACAACCATGGAGATTTAACCTCTCCCGAGGTCTATCAGACCTTTAATCCAGACATGGCTTTTGGACCCTGGTGACTTCAATCAGGTCCTCCATGAACATGGTGTAAACAAATAGAGACATAACCTAACTGTCATCACGGAACTGCAATGTGCTGACACACCATATTTTATAAACCATCACTTTCAGAACAGCTCTCCTTGACTATATATTTACTTCAGACAGTTAAAGAGCCTAACATTATATAAAATTGTGTAAATGTTAAAGGAAAATAAGGATAAATATGATGTTTACGGGTTAATCTAATAGTGCTTAGAAAAGCAAGTGTCTGGCCAAATAAAACTCTAATCTTATTCCTGATTTTCTGGATTCTTCCTTTATTTCTTTTCCAGCTTTCCCATAATACCAGCATCTTGAAACATTATTGTTTTAATTTTCTCTTGATTACAGGCAGTGAGTACAGACCCGGTACCAGTTAAATTACACTATGACAAGTCACATGACCAGGTCTGGGTGCTGAGCTGGGGCAGCAGAGAGAAGTCATCACCCACTTTACAGGTAGAGTATGTCGTGGAAGCCCAGGAAGTGATGATTTGAAAATATTCAGATGTCTCGCAGATGTTTATGAGCATTTAACTATGATATTCGTTCTGATGAGACCTAGGGTTTCAGTCATCGTCTGTCCATAGAGAAAGAAAAAACAATGTGTAAAACTCAAATTGTGATTTCAGACTAGGACTATCTCAGATAATAATTATTAAAGGTTGCATTTATATGATAAAATAATAAGTGAGCATAACAGTTAATGCCATGAGAAAAAGAAATATAGTTTGCCTAATTTCTTTTGTTGTTACTATAACAGGTTTTCTGACACTGGATGATTTATAGAGCTAAAATATTATTTTGATCCATAGTCATAAAACCTCTGAACTATAAAGAACATACTGGCAGCTTATGTCATGAGCGTTGTATGACAGCTTAGCATGTGCACCAGAGAAGGCTTAGTGAAATAATTGAACCACATCCTCAATAAATATCCACCCATTAATAAACAGGGAAGGACAGATTTGAACTTTGGACTTTCCTGAGTATTCTCAGTGAAGCCATGTTGTAGAAACTATGGAATCTGACAACCAACCAAAAAGCTAATTTATATAGTCTTCCAGCATCTAGCGCACAGGCCCCTGTTAAACCGAAAAATGTTCTGTTATTCTTGGGACAGTTGCCTATATTTTAAGATATTTACATGATGAGTTCACAGAAACAAAGAAAGAAAATAATAATTTTGGCTGCTACCATGTGTCATAGCCCTCAGATCCTCATAAACAAGTTTAAGAAGAAGAGTGGAAGACACTGGAGATTCATTATAAACTATGTCTTCCAACTCCCTGGGACAAAGTATTGCCTGGAGTAGGCTACTAGAGTAGAGCCCTAAATCATCAAAGTTTTCAAATATTTTAAAATGAGATAATTTTCAATCCCAATTAGCTGTCATTTACAGTGTTCCTAATGATTCTGAGGACTTTCCATTACTGTAGTATTCTACTCAACTTCAATTTCTATTTTTAAGCTAGTTTTTAAGGTGCACACTTTTGACAAATTTGGTGAAAAAAATCATTAATTTTCTGTAACTCTTACTATTAAAAATGCTCATGATCCATTGTTATACTAATCAGTGAGTTTTGACAGAGTTCGGTTGTATCAGTTGAATTTTATTTTTAAAATGACATTGATGTCGTATAAAATATAAAATTTGCTATTCTAAATGTCATAATGAAAATATATTTTACAGTTTTATAGGAGGTAGGACGTCTGCTTCCAAATGTATCCCAGGTCAACAGGCTTGCAAACACCCATGTTTACTTGCTCAGACACCTACCCTGCCACCTGCGTGCTCATTATTTGAAAATAAACAAAATTTTAACCAAATAATTGCTTCTTTAACCACTGACATGGTGCATGAAATATAAGGAATGTGTCCAGAACTTCATATATAGAAAAATATGAGAAATAGAGCATTTTAAATATAATGATATTTTATGTAAACCCAGCTCCTGGAAGTTGTCCACTGACTTCCATATTTGTGGTATTGTGCATACATATGAATATGAGCAACATCTAAAACACACACACACACACACACACACACACACACACACTTACACTCATACACCATACTGCATAAATACATTTTAAATAAATAAAAGTTTTTGAAATATGTTATTATTTATTCTAAGGGTTTGAAAGTTCCCTTGATGAACAGTACAATTTTTACTTTCCTGGCTGTGTCTAACTTTGCTCTACAGAAAAAAATGAATCTAGTACTTGTTTCTTAGTGCCTCATGATTCTCTGTTTTACTATTGTCATAGACTCCGCAGTGTACAGGATGCTTAGGTGTATTTACAGTCTGTGTCTCTTACAGTTAGATGTGTTGTATGGATGTTCCATCCTAAGGTGTTCTTTGTCTTCCTCCTGCCATAGTCAAATGCACAAAAATTCTTTTAGGATACAAGTTTTCCTACACCTAGCTTTTTATTACACATACCAAATTGTTACTAGGTATCAACTCTGAGAAAGAACATGGAGTTTATTAATACAAACGTATTTTAATTGGAATAAAATGAAGTTTCATCCACTGTAATGTTGGGACTAAGCCCTGTGTATTCTGTTTAGGTGATCACTCTGGCAAGCGGGAATGTACCACACCACACCATCCACACACAGCCAGTTGGGAAACAGTTTGACAGAGTGGATGATTTTTTCATTCCCACCCCAACACTTATTATTACACACATGAGGTAAGTACTAAACCTTTTCGATTTCATTGTAATAAAAGACACATAAAATTAAAAAACAGTTTATTTACAAAACACATACAAAGAATAGTAACAGGCAATTTTGAGCTTCTCTTCTTTACATGATTTATCAGTGATAGTGAAGAATTTATTACCATAAACTTCTCTTTGTGTCTAAGGGACAAACTTCAGACTCAAAAAATTGAAGTGTGTTTGTTACTTATATCACTTTAACACATTTTTCTAAAGTGTGGCTGAGAGATTTCTTTCCCCATAGGATCTTATAAATATTAGTATTATTTTAAAAAATCACATGATTTTGATGAATGAATTACTTCACAAATACAGAGAATGTTCTTTTCAATATGTCACCAGGAAGAGCAGAAGAGCCAAAGGTTCAGATATCTGTTCAGTGTAATACATACATACATACATACATGCATGCATACATACATGCATACATACATACATACATACATATATATATATATATAATCAGTCTGGATCATCTTGAGTTTAATATAATATTACATGCAGAAGTATTATTAGTTCATGTGAAATATTTGAATTCTGTGCTTTGAAAGGAGTGTATTTTACTCTCCAATTATTTTCAAGGAGTGAAGGTAGTATTAACTCACAGGGATAAATCTATACAAGGCCTCACAGCACTGTTCTAAGTGCTTGTATGTGCACATAGCTTACATACCAGTGTTATGCATCATTCTGGATTACTGCATACAGTTAACATATTAGCAGAAAATTTTGTGGTTTTAATCTCTGAGTGATTTCTATAAGTTTGTTATAAGAGCTAATAATAATTAGAAAAACACCCAAATGATATCTACAAACAGAGAGAAGATTTTTAGCACTATAAATTATTAAAATGCTTTAAATTTGGGGATGGTATCTTTTAATGTTTATGCATTTGTATTCTCTTAGGGTTGTATATTGACAGACATGCTGTCTAAACTGTACTCTGATTAATTCAATCTATAGCTATTTAACATTAACCATAGAAATTCTATCTCCACATAGAATCTAATTTTAGTGAACAAGGTTAATCATTAAATTTCTTATGTTGCAGGTCAAACTGTTCCAACTATTGCAAAAATGATGACTAAGAAACACATTATTTTAACACAGATTCTTTCCCCCAGATTAAATTGATATTTATGTACGTTTTTAACAAAAGTTATTATTTACTTGAAACGCCTGAGCAGTAAATGTGGTTTGTTCTACAGACTTTGTTCAATAAATTAACAATGGAATTTCCATGTGTGTAAATGTGATGTGACTAAAATTTTGTGAACTCTATTTCCTTAATTTGAGAGCACTGGCTCACTTATGCATTTCCAACACACTTCCACGTCCTCAGACTGAGGGCCTGACACATAATATGTGTTTGATGACTATTGGCTTTCTTCTTCTGGTGTAGCATCCCATTAATCTGCTTTATTCCCAGAAGGCATCACCCTCATTTTATATAACTGATATCTTAATGTCTGATGTACACCTGGGCCAGTGTCAGGATTTAATATTCTTAGTGCCTAAAATGATGGATACTTAATTTATTTTTTCATAGGAAGGAGGGAAGTGTTACATTTCCGATGATTTGGCTTGGGGAAGAGCTGTCTTTCAGAAATATTGTGCTCCTTCTTGTCTAATACACCTGTGGTCATGTAACATCCATGACACTTGGATTGTGTGGAAATAGTGAACAATGACAGAAACACCTGAAAGTGGAAAGGGTGCCAAAAGAAAGGGGCACAATGCTGAGCTTCTTGTGTGGTGGCTTTTTATCTCCCTCTAATCATCTCTCACTTGTGCTGTTAGCTGCTAGCCTTGGCACAGCCTCAGACCAATGCAACACTTGCTGTTCTTGACAGTCACCATCCTTGTCACTGATGGCAGCATCCACTTAATTTCCTTCTAAAAATTGACATTATATTACTGAAGTAATCCTTTCCCAGTGATAGCTGTCTGGACATCTACCCTTGTAGACAAGGTTATTTTTGGATGAGGTACAATTATGCTAAAAGTGTATATACTGTTAGTCTGGTTTATTTATGTATTTAATGTCCCACCCACAATCCTCCATGCCTTCCTTATTTTGTTTCATCTCCTATAATCTTCAGGTTTCTTTATTCTGGTCTCTAAAATAGCTCAAGAGTGAAGAATTTAAAACACAAAAGTGAATATAATTTTTTCCTTCAAAGTAACTGCAATATGCACGCATCTTTGTATCTTGGTTAGTTTTGGAGGTATATAATGCAATATATGCACATAGGTCTGAATTTTAATGAGCATGATTGATCAGTAAATTTTTATCTTTGAGATACATAGGTACACATATATCTGTGTGTATATATATATGCTTGATATATGCTTGAATAATTACGTTGAGGTCCATAAAAATATACAATGTGAATACATAATCTATCAGGTCATAAACTTTAAATATCAGAATAAATCCATATGTTGCACTAGATTTTTATACACACTGTTTACAAAAATGATACAAATTCAAAATATTTAGAGAATTTGTTTAGCATTCTCAACATTTCAAACATTCTTAAAATTTCTAAAGCAGGCTGTTTCTGACCTGCTTTAGAAATTTGGCTTTCAAAAACAGGTTGTTCATGTTTAAATGAGGGTCAGGTTTTCTATTTTCCTCCTGTGCATCAGAGAATTTTGTCTCATTCCAAGGCTAAACAGCCTGTGTCTGATAAACTTATTTTTCAACAAAATAAGAAATTTCTGGAGATAATGTTCCTTCTTTGTCTTAATGAACCTCTCATTTTTGAAAATAAATCAGGAGACCATGCAAGCCCTCTGCTTGAGCCAGTTGCTATTAACAATGCCACACAACATTCGATTCTCTTCACAGTTTCCTTAAACTTTTGAACTCTGGTTTGAGGAAAAGCTTGTGTGTCCACCTTTCCCTCCAGAAGAAGTTGCATTTGACTCAGTTTTCTTGCAGAGAGAAGAGCATGGAGGATGCTTCTAATTCTGATGTCCTGCTATAACCTGATGAGCTAGTGAAAGTGCATAAATTCTTCCCAATAACCTTTAACTTCAATAACCCAAATTCTGAGTTGATTTATTTAGTCTCCAGCAGCTGAGAAAATTGAAAATAAGTTTAAAGGGCATGAATATCACAGAGATGCCCTTCACGTGTTCACTGAAAATGTATTCAGGGGCCGGGGAGAACATTCGGCTGTCAAGAGTACGGCTGCTCTTGGAGAATACCCAAGTTCAGTACTAGCATTCACTCCATGGATCATTAACCACCCATATCTCGAGTTACAGGACCTGATGCTCACTCCTGACCAATGTGGACAATACCCATGCGTGTTGTGCACATACATACAAAAATAATATTAACAAATCTAAAATAACTTAAAAATAAAATACATTTATATGAAATAGTACATGATTGCATTACTTTTTGACTTATGTTTTAAATATAATTATGTTTACATAAAACCTGTCCATTGATGACTTAGTAACATGATTCATAATCATAGTTATCAGAATTGGAATTCTTGTGAAATTTCAGTACTGAAAGCATCTCTTAAACTCTTGACTATGGAATGACCATACTATCTCCTAAATATATTTTCAGTATATAGTTGAAGGACGGCTCTGTGATAGAATTTTTTTTTTCCAATTTCTTCTTATCCCACTGTCTAGCCCAGTATGATGCTATTCTGTACTGAATTTCTTATACAGGATGATTCATCAATTTTGAAAGAACAAGGTTAGTTGGTAGGTACTCCTTTACTACTGGATCCTTAGAGTCATCTGTGTGCTAAGACAAACACTATCAGACAGTAAGATATTAATGACTGGTGAAGTCTCAGATGGATCAGAGCGCTAGCTCAGCTCATTGCCAGGGCTTCATAGCATCTCACACTGCAGCGACCTAAAGTGAGAAGCAGGAGACATTGCCCTGCAGTCAGAGAGTGTCTACAGTGCACTTTTTCTGTTATAAATTATACCAAAAAATGATTAAGAAAACATTGGGTTTGACATATTGTTTCCTTAAAGCTTCTCCAAGAAGGAAATATTTCTCCTACAGGGAAAATAAACATTCTCCAAAAGTTAAAGTACATCATTCGCCTTCATATTTTAAAAATATGTTGAAACAATATTATATAGATATAGATAGATATAGATATAGATATAGATACAGATATAGATAGATATAGATATAGATATAGATATAGATATAGATATAGATATAGATATAGATAGATATAGATATAGATATAGATATAGATATAGATATAGATAGAGATAGAGATAGATACAGATACAGATATAGATATAGATATAGATATAGATATAGATATAGATATAGATATAGATATAGATATATACATATGTGCAAGCGTGTATAGAGAAACATTCATCAGTAGGGCTCTGTTCTTGTCAGAGACAGTCCACGTGTGTGGAGGAACAGAGGTCGCACTAAAACAAAGGAGGTATGTTTTATAAGAGTACTTAATAAAATACAATCTCCTGATGACAGACAACAATGTAAGGGGTGGGAGTCTATCCTTTAACCTAGCATTCGGAAGGCAGATGTGAATAGATCTCTGATAGTTCAAAGCCAGCATGGTATTCAAGTGTTCCAGGCTAGCTAAAACCAAGAATGAAAAAAGAAAGCTACTAACAAGCAAACAAACACAAAAACAAACTAAGGAACAACAAACAAAAACAAAAAAGAAAAACAAAAAGAACTGTAAATTTAATTTAATGGATATCAAACAAGGAAACCTTAATTCAGTCAAAGAATTTCTCATTTCATTCATTCTTATTTGCTAATCAACTAATGGAGAGAAAATAAAAGGATAAACAGAAATGTCTCCGAACTTTTAGGCCATTTAAACTTTCTGCTTACTGTGATTAGTATAGCAATGAACAGAATGTGCAAGGCTTTGATATCGGTATCAATCTGCCTCTTTTAATAAATAAATCTAAATTTATTTGTTTTCAATTTTATTGGCTATTCTCTGTATTTACATTTAAATGTAATACCCTTTCCATCCACACTTTTCACCTCCTCTGCTTCAACTTGCTTCCATGAAGGTGCTCCCTCTCCCAATCACCCTCTCACTTCAGTGCCTTGGATGGTTGATGATGTTGTTCTTCCCACGAGGATGCAAACCTTTGAGCTCCTTCAGTCCTTTCTCCAGCTCTTTCATTGTAGTACCTGTGTTCAGTCCGATGGTTAGCTGCAAGCATCCTCCTCTGTATCTATATGACTCTGGGTAAGCCTCTGAGGAGACATCCATGTATGGTTCCTGCCAGTAAGCACTTCTCGTCTTCAGTAATCGTGCTTGGGTTTGGTGGCTGCATATGGGGCAGTTCTCCAGGTGAGGCAGTCTCTGTAGATCTATTCCTTAATCCCTGATTCTCTATTTGACCTTGTATTTCCTCCCCTGTTTTGTTCTCCCTTCTAAGAAAAACTGAGTAATCCATATTTCGGTATTTCTTTTTTGTTTTTTTTTTTTGTTTGTTTGTTTGTTTGTTTTTTTTTTTTGAGCTTCCTAAGTTCTGTGGTTAGTTCCTTAGGAATTCCAAGTCCCCTCTTTTTTTTGGGGGGGGTGGCTAGTATCTGCTTATAACTGAGTACATACTATGCGTGTTCTTTTGTGACTGGTATACATCACGCAGGATGATAGCTTCAAGTTCCATCCATTTGCCTAAGAAGTTTATGAACTCATTTTTAATAGCTGAGTAGTACTCCATTGTGTATATGTACCACAGTTTATGTATCAATTCCTCTTTTAAAATACATCTGGGTTCTTTCCAGCTTCTGGCTATTATAAATAGGGCTGCTATGAACATTGTGGTGCATGTGTCCTTATTGTATGTTGGAGCATTTCTGGGGTATATGCCCAAAAGTGGAATACCTGGGTCTTCAGGTAGGACTATGTCCAATTTTCTGAGGAACTGCCAGACTGATTTCCAGAGTGGTTTTACCAGCTTACAATCCCACCAACAGGAGAGGAGTGTTCCTTTTTCTCTGCAACCTCGCCAGTATCAAATAATTCTACTTTTATTCTTAATGCTACTTTCACCCCTCCTCTGTTTGCTATTATACTGAACACTTAAGACAAACTGTGTGTCAGCACATTTGTTCATGTTTGTGTGCATGTGAAAAACAGACATGCAAACACAAACACACACACACGGGGATTGGAGCGACTTGAAATTCTTGTCATATAGGTACTTCACTTGCTTAGTGAGAGTCACACCAAGGTATTTCATATTTTTTGTGACTATTGTTAAGGGTATCTTTTCCCTAATTTCTTTCTTCACATGTTTGTCCTTTAAATATAGGAAGGCAACTGATTTGTTTGAGTTAATTTTATATCCTGCCACTTTGATGAAGTACTTTAGCAGCTGTAGAAGTTCTCTAGTGGAACTTTTGGGGTCACTTAAGTATACTCTCATGTCATCTGCAACTAGTAATATTTTTACTTCTTCCTTTCCTATTTGTAACCCTTTGATTTCCTTTTCCTGTCTAATTGCTCCAGCCAGGATTTCTAGTTCTATGTTGAATTGGTAAGGGTAGAGTGGGCAGCCTTGTCTAGTCCCTGATTTTAGTGGGATTGCTTCAAGTTTCCCACCATTAAGTTTGAAGTTAGCTATTGGTTTGCTGTATATTGTTTTTATTATGTTTAGGTATGGGTCTTGGATTCCAGTTCTTTCCAAGATTTTTAACATGAAGGGGTGTTGAATTTTGTGAAATGCTTAGAAGTACTCCATATTGTAGATCTTATGTTTCTGAATTGTTATAGAAATGACTCTTTCTTCTTCTTTGGAACATCTTTTTCCTAAAAACCCAATTATGTTGGTTGATCTTCCTTGTAAACTATACATAATGCCCAAAAACTTAAGAAAATCATGAGTGTCTTCGAAGGAGAATCCAGATATTCTCCTTAAGAGACAACTATGCTGTCATGTATAATAAAAGTTCTGTGCTTTCTTCCTTTCTCATATAATTTTGTGGGGGGTTCTCCAAATGATACTTCAGTTTTACTATACACATACAGATTGTGCATTTTGGAGACTACTTAGCTCAGTTTATTGTGTAGTAGAAACACATCCAAACAGCAATGATTACATTTAAGAAATGCAGATGTGTCTCAGCTAATGATGGAGTTGTGCCCTCATAGACCCAAGCTAAAATGAAACTATCTTAAGGTAAATGTGTGAAAATACAGCAGGCCTCAGTTAAACAGTGTGCATTACGATATATGTGATAGAATTCCAGCTGCTTTACTCACAAGCTTATTTGTACAACTGAAAACTGGTTTGCTGCTGTTACCCAACACCCCATTAGATCATTCATGGTGCCTATTTCCAGTCTGAAGAAAGGTCAAATTTCAAACCTGGAAGGGTGGGTTCTACTGAAGACATTTTCCTTTGTCATCATAAAGTTGAAAATCTGTGAACTCAACAGTAAGAGTTGAGTTCACACACACCAAAGAACACACACACACAAAAGAAAGAAAGCAAAAAAGTATGTTTGCATGTGTGTCTGTGTGTGTGTGTGTGTGTGTGTGTGTGTGTGTGTGTCTATGTGTCTCTGTGTCTGTGAGAGGAGTGGCAAAGGGAGAAAGTCAGAAACAGAGAGACAGAGAACATCCTATATTTTCTCATTCTTCTAAGCTTAGCTTGGAAGATTATTTTAATCTTGGAGGAAATATAGCACATGGTGTATTTTAGCATAGAAATTGATCTGATTGGCACATGAAACTTGTCATAATACAGTTTCCCAATTTATATAACATAAGAGGACCTTTCTCAAATGATTTCCTTACATTAAACCAAAAGACCAATACTACTAAATAAATAACTTTCTCATTTAGAACATATGCATAAATTAATGGAAACAAACAATAATAAAATGTTCTCTTAATATGACCTAATGTTAGCTTTACATATGTCATTTTCAACTTTTGTCTACAAATTTAATATCAGTAAGTCTAAGATGGTCATGGATGAATGTTGATGGTTACAACTTGAAATTGCAAAAAGAAATTCAGAGAGTATTCAACCAAGATAACATTTTGATTATGTTCATTTAATTATAAGCCTGTAAGCATAACTCTCTAGAAGTAATTCTTACAAAACTTAAGATAAAGATAAAAGAATCTATCAAGAACATTAAGACAAGGTTTAAAGGGATGGCTTAGTGTTTAGTAGTACTGTCTACTTTCTGGAGAGCCCAGACTTGATGCAAGCACCACACACTCAAAACCATTAGCAATGCCAAATACAGGGGATCAGATGCCCTATTCTAATCTCTATAGTCACTGTACAGATGTGTCCTTGACATTCATGAAAGGAAAATACTTATGTACAAAAATAAATTTTTAAAGTAATACAAATATGTACCTTTCCTCTAATTTTTATTCAATTATTAATAAAACTTCTTAACATTAACTTGTTATGCCAGGCATATGATCCAAAGAGCTACAGTACTTTTGCAGATTTTCCTTTGTGTTCAGGATGGTTGACCAGCCCAGCAGAAATGGCTATCTGAGATATATATCTGGTTGTCCAAGACAAAGCCTGAGTCTGATGCCATAGTCATAGCAAATGTGATCTTCTAAGTTGATAAGAGAATAGATAATAAATACTTATATTCCACCAAAACCAAATTCAGTTATCATTGACTTAACTCTAAATTCAGTTTATTGCCTATAAATCGCCAGTTTTTCTTTAATTTAAAACACTTGAATTTTTAAAAATTATTTCAAAAGTGAAGTCTAAAACATGCATTAAAATGTGTTTGTGTGGTTTTTTATTTAATATATGGACTTGACTTTCTCATCTGCAGAATCTTTGCAGAGTTCTTGGCATACAGTATGACACTAACCAATGGGGTAGTGCATTACTCATTAGACTATATCCCACGGTGGTTGTGATAGTTAATGCTTTCTATGTTTTTACTAAAAACATATTTTTTTCTGAATATTTGACTAACACAGCAATTTTCAGGAAAGGAGGAAAGGATGGGGTACAGGCTGAGCAACTGGTGAGTGGGAGACCTAGGCTGCTGGGGAGCAGAGGGATCTCTGCGGAGTGCACATGGAAAGGGCACCCCCTGCCCTGACCTACCCTGTCCTCCCCGATCCAGTGACCGGGAACAGATCTTAGGAACTTCGGTTCCCACCCGGAGACGACTTCAGGACACAGAGCAGAGCCTGGCCCAACTGCCAGCCAGAAAGGCGGCTCGTACAGGCTGAGCAACTGGTGAGTGGGAGACCTAGGCTGCTGGGGAGCAGAGGGATCTCTGCGGAGTGCACACGGAAAGGGCACCTCCTACCCTGACCTACCCAGTCCTCCCCGATCCAGTGACCGGGAACAGATCTTAGGAACTTCTGTTGCTACCTGGAGACGAGTTCAGGACGCAGAGCTAAGCCTGGCCCACCTGCCAGCCAGAAAGTTGGCTCGGAGAGGCTGAGCATCTGTGACCAGGAACAGATCTTAGGAACGTCTGTTCCCACCCAGAGGTGACTTCAGTACGCAGAGCAGAGCCTGGCCCAGCTGCCACCCAGAACCTGGGCTGCCGGGAGTAGAGAGATCTCTGCGGAGTGCACACGGAAAGTGTACCAGGGACACAGACCAGATACAAGGGAAAGGCAAGAACATATCACTGACAACAAAATGGTAAGAGGAAAGAGAAAGAGTATATCCCAAGTAAACCAAGACAATCTAGCAACATCAGAACCCAGCTCTCCGATAGTAGCAAACATCGGAATTCCAAACACTCCAGAAAAAAAAGACACAGACCTGAAATCATGCCTCAAGATGCTGATAGAGTTACTTAAACAAGAAAGAGAGGAAAAGCAAAAAGATTCAGGAGCTTTTAAAGAAGAAACAAGAAAAACACTCAAAGAACTCAAAGAATGAGACGAAAACAGAACCAAAGAAGTAAAGGAATGGAAGTGGGAAATTAAAACAGAAATTGAAACAATAAAGAAAGCTCTAAAAGAGATAACCCTAGAGTCAGAACACCAAAAAAAGAAATCAGGAGTCACAGAAGCAAGCATTTCCAACAGATTACAAGAGATCGAGGAGAGAATCTCGGGGGCAGAAGACAACATTGGAAACATAGACAAAACAGCAAGAGAAGATGCAAAAAAAAAAAAAAAAAAAAAAAAAAAGCTCCTAACCCAAAATGTCCAGGAAATACAAGAAACAATGGAAGACCGAACCTAAGGATAATAGGAATAGAAGAGGGAGAAGAGTATCAACTAAGAGGCACAGTAAATATCTTCAACAAAATCATAGAAAAAAACTTCCCTACCCTCAAGAATGAGATGACCACGAGCATAAAAGAAGCCTTCAGAACTCCAAATAGGTTGGACCAGAAAAGAAATACCTCCCAACACATAATAGTAAAAACATCAAGTGCCCAAAGTAAAGAAAGAATACTAAAAGCAGTAAGGGAAAAAGGTCAGGTAACATATAAAGGCAGACCAATCAGACTCACACCCGATTTCTCAACAGAGACTATGAAAGCTAGAAGAGCCTGGACAGACATCATGCACTCCTTAAGAGAGCACAAGTGCCAGCCCAAGCTGCTATACCCAGCAAAACTATCAATAACCATCAATGGAGAGACAAAGATATTTCAAGACAAATCAAAATTCACACAATATCTGACCACAATCCCAGCACTACAACAAATTATAGGTGGAAAACCCAATACAAGGAGAAAAAATACAGCCTAGTAAAAACAAGAAAACTCCTAAACAAGAAAACTAAAAGAAGAAAAAAAACACAGACACTACTCAACCCAAAAAAGCAAAAATGGCAGGAAACAGAAACAATTATTCCTTGATATCTATTAACATAAATGGTCTCAACTCCCCAATAAAGAGACATAGACTATCAGACTGGATACATAAACAAAATCCAGCCTTTTGCTGCATACAGGAAACTCATCTCAGAGACAGAGACAGACACTATCACAGAGTAAAAGGGTGGGAAAAAAACTTCCAAGCAAACAGCTCCAAGAAGCAAGATGGAGTGGCTATTCTAATATCGAATAAAGTAAATTTCCAACCAAAAGTTATCAAAAAAGATAAAGAAGGACACTTTTTACTCATTACTGGGGAAATCTGTCAGGAGGAACTCTCAATCCTTAACATATATGCTCCAAATAAAAAATCACCCACATTCATAAAAGAAACTCTACTAAAGCTCAAAAAATACATTTCACCCCATACAATAATAGTGGGAGACTTTAATACCCCACTCTCACCAATGGACAGATCAGGGAAACAGAAACTGAACAAGGACACTGCAAAACTAGCAGAGACTTTGAACCAACTAGAATTAATAGATATATACAGAACATACTATCCTAAAGTAAAAGAATACACCTTCTTCTCACCACCCCATGGCATCTTCTCAAAAATTGACCACATAATTGGACACAGAACGAGCCTTCATCGATATAAGAAGATTGAAATACTCCCATGCATCCTCTCAGATCACCATGGTCTACGGCTGGTCTTTAACAACAACAAAGACAAAAAAATGCCCACATACACATGGAAACTAAACAACGCTCTGTTAAAGGATAGCAGGGTCAAAGAAGAAATAAAGAAAGAAATTAAGGACTTTCTAGAATTCAACGAAAATGATAACACAACATACCCAAACCTATGAGATGCAATGAAAGCAGTATTGAGAGGAAAACTCATAGCCCTAAGTGCTTCCAAGAAGAAACTGGAGAGAGCTCACATCAGCAACCTGACAGCACAGCTAAAAGCCCTAGAACAAAAAGAAGCAGATATACCCAAAAAGAATAGACGGCAAGAAATAATCAAAATTAGGGGAGAAATAGACCAAATAGAAAAAAAAAAAAAAAAAAACATTGAAAAAATCAACAGAACAAAGAGTTGGTTCTTTGAGAAAATCAACAAGATTGATAAACCCCTAGCCAGACTAACTAAAGGGCAAAGAGACAGTATCCAAATTAACAAAATCAAAAAGGAAAGTGGTGACATAACAACTGAAACTAAGGAAATTCAAGAAATCATCAGATCCTACTACAAAAACTTATACTCCACAAAATTGGAAATTCTGGAGGAAATGGACAAATTCCTAGACAGATACAAGGTCCCAAAGTTTAACCAGGACGAAGTAAACCATCTAAATAACCCTATAACACCTAAAGAAATAGAAGTCATCAAAAGCCTCCCAACCATGAAAAGCCCAGGTCCAGACGGGTTCAGTGCAGAATTTTATCAGACATTTATTGGGGATATAACACCAATATTCGCCAAACTATTACAAAAGATAGAATCAGATGGAATATTACCCCACTCATTTTTTGAGGCTACAATACCCTCGTACCTAAGCCACACAAAGACCCTACAAGACAGAGAACTTAAGACCAATCTCACTTATGAACATTGATGCAAAAATACTCAACAAAATCCTTGCAAACCGAATCCAAGAACACATCAAAACCATCATTCATCATGACCAAGTAGGCTTCATTCCTGGGATGCAGGGATGGTTTAACATAAGGAAATCCATCAATGTAATCCACCATATAAACAAACTTAAAGACCAAAATCACATGGTCATCTCACTAGACGCTGAGAAAGCATTCGACAAAATCCAACACCCCTTCATGTTAAAAGTCCTGGAAATAACAGGAATCCAAGGCCCATATTTAAACATAATAAAAGCAATAAACAGCAAACCAACAGCCAACATCAAACTTAATGGCAAGAAACTTGAAGCAATCCCACTAAAATCAGGGACTCGACAAGGCTGCCCACTCTCTCCCTACCTATTCAACATAGTACTGGAAGTCCCGGCTAGAGGAATTAGACAGCAAAAGGAGATCAAGGGGATACAAATCGGAAAGGAAGAGATAAAAACATTACTCTTTGCCGATGACATGATAGTGTACTTGAGTGACCCCAAAAATTCCACCAAAGAACTCCTACAGCTGATAAACAAGTTAAGCAAAGTGTCCAGATACAAAATTAACTCAAACAAATCAGTAGCCTTCCTATACTCAAAGGACAAACATGTGGAGAAAGAAATTAGGGAAAAGGTACCCTTCACAATAGTTACACAAACTATGAAATACCTTGGTGTGACTCTAACTAAGGAAGTGAAGGACCTGTATGACAAGAACTTCAAACCTCTAAAGAAAGAAATTGAGGAGGATCTCAGAAAATGGAAAGATCTCCCATGCTCATGGATTGGAAAGATCAACATCTAAAAAATGGCCATCCTACCAAAAGCAATCTACAGATTCAATGCAATCCCCATAAAAATTCCAACCCAGTTCTTCATGGAATTAGAAAGATCAATGTGCAATTTCATATGGAATAACAAAAGACCTAGAATAGCGAAATCCATCCTCAACAACAAAAAAACATCTGCAAGAATCACTATCCCTGACCTCAAGCTATATTACAAGGCAATTGTGCTGAGAACTGCATGGTACTGGTACAGAAATAGGCAAGTGGATCAATGAAATAGAATAGAAAGTCCAGAAATGAGCCTTCATGTATATGGTCACCTGATTTTTGACAAAGGAGCAGTAAACATTCAATGGAAAAAGGACAGCCTATTCAACAAATGGTGCTGGTCCAACTGGCACTCAACATGCAAAAGAATGAAAATAGACCCGTTCTTATCTCCTTGTACAAAGCTCAAGTGTATGTGGATTAAAGATCTCCACATTAAACCAGATACACGGAAACTATTAGATGAGAAAGTAGGGAAAACCTTAGAACACATAGGTACAGGAGAAAATTTCCTGAACAAAACACCAATGGCTCAAGCTCTAAGGTCAAAGATTAACAAATGGGACTTAATGAGATTGCAAAGTTTCTGTAAGGCTAAGGACATCTTCAAGAAAACAAAACGGCAACCAACAGAATGGGAAAAGATCTTTACCAACACCCCATCAGATAGAGGCCTAATATCCAAGGTGTACAAGGGACTCAAAAAGCTAGACACCAGAGAATCAAATAACCCTATTAAAAAATGGGGTACAGAGCTAAACAAATCATTTTCAGTTGAGGAACACCGAATGGCCGAGAAACATCTGAGGAAGTGCTCGACATCCTTAGCCATCAGGGAAATGCAAATCAAAACAACCCTAAGATTCCACCTCACACCAGTCAGATTGGCCAAGATCCAAAACTCAGATGACAGCAGATGCTGGCGAGGCTGCGGAGAAAGAGGAACACTTCTCCACTGTTGGTGGGGTTGCAAGCTAATGCAACCACTCTGGAAATCTGTCTGGCGATACCTCAGAAAATTGGATATAGTACTACCTGAAGACCCAGCTATTCCACTTCTGGGCATATACCCCAGAGACACTTTAATACACAACAAAGATACATGCACCACAATGTTCATAGCAGCTCTATTTATAATAGCCAGAAGCTGGAAGGAACCCAGATGTCCTTCAGAAAACGAATGGATACAAAAATTGTGGTACATATACACAATGGAATACTACTATGCCACCAGAAACAATGACTTAACCAAATTATTAAGAAAATGGCTGCATCTAGAGAAGATCATCCTGAGTGAGATAACCCAGTCACAAAAGAACAGACATAATATGCAGTCACTGATAGTGGGATGCTAACCCTAGAGGCTTGCACTCCCCCAGAAACAACTCACAGACTGTATGAAGTCCAAGAAATAAAGAAAACAAAAAATATACATATATTCACAAAACAAGAAGACTTTGACTATTTCCATGTTGCGTTTTTTTTTTTTGCATGTAATTTACGCTTATTACAACTAGTAGGTTTTCAATGCATACTCTCAAGCCCTTGAAAAAAATCAAGTACTGACTAAAAAACATAAAAAAAAAAAAAAAAAGAAAAAAGAAAAGGATGGTGTCTAAGTTACAATATTAGTGCACTGTAGAGTTATCTGTAGCTTTAAGTGCAATAAAAAGGAAAATTGGTGGTGGGAATTATCTGTGCAACCCTGCCAGGTGGGAACCAGTGCTGAGCATATTTGGGTCACTGGAGTTAACTAAAGTAAAATCATGCATAGAGGCTTGGTATCTGTAGAACAATTTTAGTGCCTTTTAAATTATAATATATGTCTAGGAAGCTGCTAGATTTCTCTGCCTAGGGTCAATTTTTTTGAAGCTTGTAAAAATCCACAACTGTTCTAATTTCTGTTAGGAAATTAGAATGTACATTCTCACAAGGAAATGAAGTAAAAATATATAATATAAAGATTTTATTTGGCCACAAATTAAATCAGGAATCAGGGTGTTCTGGTGCTAGGTGGTTTCTGTCTTGCTGAAGGGGAACAAGGAGTAAGCTGAGACAGGAGAAAGAGATGCCTACGCTTGTGGCATTTATTTGAATACAGCATTTGGTCTACCTCTATGCAAAGATGGTTTCTTTTTTGTGATTTTTTGACTTGTTTTGTTTTCCTATAGAATTTCCCCTAATATTTTAACCATTACATATATTTAGCTAATAATCTTAATATATATCCATAGTATTTGGAAATTAAGTAAGGTTAGAGTTTCCCAGATGGCAGAACTGACCTGGTTTTGTCTACCGAGAATTCTAAAACGTCACCTTCACTTTCTTTAACAAGACCAGAAAGAGACCTATGTGGACTTCCCTCTGAGGCAAATTCATATCTCATTTTTGTTTTGACTGAAACTTATGACTGAATAAAATCTTGAACACTGGGAATATTGTAGAATTCTTCTAAACCTTGGAAAATCTTATTTTCTGGAATCTCAGGTTGATTTCATTACAAATATTTGAAATTATTTGTTTGAGATCTATGTTTCTAATGCAAGTCTCAAAATTCTCTAAGTTATATTTTACTTGGTGATTTTTTTTCCTTTTTCAAAGTATTGTATAATGTAATGAATATTTCATTGGTTCCTATGTTTCTGTTTAATGTCAACCCAGTTTATAAAAGTAAGAAATGGTAGCTCAGATTTATAAGCAAAACAATAAATCTACCAGCTTGTGGTTAATATTTCTTAATAAAATGAAATAAATGAAATTTTAAGGCAGTTAAGGAATTGCCCTTGCCCTCTATTACTGATGTTAGAACCAGTTGTCAATTGCTGTATATAAAGTATTTGGATCTAGCTACAAAGAGAATGCTCCCTAGTAAGCGTTAGGCCCTGGGTTCTAACAGCAACAACAACAACAAAAGGAACAAGTCTATAAAGCTTGAGGAACCTTGTTAAATTGTTAATTTTAAATAGCATCATAATGCTGGGATATAGGGTAAAAAAGTGACAAATTTCCCATGCCTCATACCTGCCCAGAAATATTTAAATAGAACTTTGTGAAACAATGATGACATAGGAGAAATCTGACAGACTAGATTTTCTTAAATATTGAAGTCATCAATATTGAATTTGTTATTAACAAATAACAAACATGTACTTATTACCTAATAAGGCTTGGGGATGTAAAACATACTTCTTAGATTACTCAGAGTGTCAATATGCATAGAAAAAGCAAAAGTCATCTCTTACTGGTACTTCTGCATTGTGTGCTACAGCCACTGGTCTAAAACTGTACACCAATTGTACAGTAATTCACCTCAGAACCTTGGAGGTAAAAAGCCACTCGTGAGTTGAAAAATAGATTTGATGGAGACCTTTGTTTCCTTGAGGCTGAAACGGAAATTGTGTCAACAACACAAACCTCTAAAATAATTACGGAACTGTGATATCTAGAAGGTCCTGAGGCTTAGGGGTGTTTTTATGAGAGAAACCACCTGTGCAAGGTGCTAAAGGATTATCAGAAGCCCAGAATACCATGAAGAGATTAGGTGCAAACCCCTTCAGCTGGAGAAGAAGGTTGTTAGACACACCCTCTTGGTGGGGGAAAATATGGAATTGAGATACAGATGTGTAATATTATTCTCATTGGCACTGAAGATAAATGGATCAACAGAACCTGTAATATACAGAAGGCCCCACGGCATGCTCGTATTGTTATGGGAATAACCATCTCAGTAATAAGGTCGATGTATTAGAAACTCCTCTTCCATGCCTATTACAATGTATTCATTGTCTGTGCTGGTATGGAACATAATGAAAGTTATGAATATTCTCTTCTTCACGCCCCCTCCAAAAAAAACAATAAATAATGGGCATGCCACTGACAGATAACTTGCAAATCATCCTACAGTTTTTTGACAGTTTGGTTTTTGACAGTGATTTTCACGGTAGATGGTGCAGGAGCTGGCACTACTGCAAAGGCCTGGTGTTGCTGAGGACAGGAACACCTCATCTTCATGCCATTCCCAGGCACACGTTCCCAGCGAGGAACGAGACAATTCCTAACTCAAGGACAACTGCCTTTGGCCATTAATTGGTGCACAGATAGCTGAAGCTTTGAGAAGCGAAACTCTTCAAGTACCAGATTCTTGAAAATCACACTGCATATATGCCTGTTTTTCTGTACTCACATGTATAGATGCAGGAAAACTTCAGGGCTTTGTAGATCCTAATTATTCATTGTTTGTGAGCTATTTTTGCCCTTTAGAAATTCCCTCTTCCTGCACCAGAGCTTCCAAACTCTACTCATGTCTTAATTTAAGAAATAATCTGTCCAAGTATTAAGGACTTTATGGATTTTGATTTAGGAATGCATATTGAAACTATTATGTGAAAGGATATATTTCTGAAACTTATTATATCTTTATATATACCCGTTGTTAATGTACAGTAACTACTGTTTTATTTTATATGTCATTGTCCATATTAGGCTATAAAAATTATAGTATGCTCTATGTGTTACTATGTAGTGAGTGTAATATGGTTGTTTCTAAAGTTTTTCTTACTCCATAGACAGGAAAAATTAGTACTAACTGCTACAACCTCATTAACAACATTTTTGTAGTTACCAATATATGTTTAAAAAGAAACTGTGTACATCATATTTCTACCCACCTAAGCCTTTAGCTTCAGAGAGAACACAAGTTAACTTCAAGAGTTAGGAGAAGAAGTGCTATATTTACTGAAACTTGGTATGACCATTTGTGTTGATATTCTTGGGAAGCTTGCTTTTTTTCTGAAGGGAAATGGAGGAGGATTGGGTTGAGGGAGAAGAGCGGCAGAGGAGAGGTGCAGGGATAAGAGGAGAGAGGTGAAACTGAAGTTGGGGCGTAATATATGAGAGAATAAACAAATTAGGAAAAGAAGGAATTCATAGCATTTTATTTTTAACCTTTTATATCAAAGGACAGAGTCTGTTTGAAAATGTGACTTCACATATAATAAATAGCCTAAGAATCAAGCATCTAAACTTTAATCCTTAAACTTTCATTCCTTCCATTTTACACAGTAATAATATACTCTAATCCAAATCAAGTATATTCTGATCATGTATACTTAGGAATTTTATTACTGAAACATTTTTCTTAAACTTTCATAAATACTCGCATCATGAGATATTGTAAAAACCTCTATTCTGTAGCTCACAGGAAGCTAATTAGATTGTCTTCTAAAGAAATCAGCAGCAGGATGAGATAAGGGTGCAAATTAAAAGGTAACACATAAAGCCGTTGGAAAATGTGGTGTCTCAGTCTTACCATTCATGCTTTTTGCATAATGAGCTGCTCACCTGCTCCTGAGTGCCAGTTATGATTATCTCTCCAGGACATTATGTACATAAGGCAGAAAACAGTACTGCCATCCCATGACCCACTTATCGATGGAAGGAGATAACCTCAAATGGTCAGATCAGCTAAAAGGCAGAGAATCATTTCAAATGGCCAAAATTATGCATTTTATGGACATCAATTGGAATTAAATTTCCTTACACGCTTAGGCATTCAGGGGCATTTTTATTCATGCTTTCTTTTAGAAGTCCTCTGCTATCTATAGACGGTGAAATTATTTTCCTTTCACAGGGTTGCGTACAGTCATTTAAGTTACTGGCCCTTCACTGACCTCTTTGGAAGATTGAAAGAATACTTTTAGACACTCTCAATTCTTCACACCAAATTTTTCACTCTCCATGCCTCTTATGTGGTATTTAAGCCACGCTCTGCCTCCACACAATTATTGGCGACCTCGTAAGACACTTTTCTTTCTGAGTCATGTCTTTGAAGTGATTTCTGCTTTGCTATGGACAATCCACATGCCAACTCATTTTATCACTTCCACAAGATCCCCAAATGTCAGTGCATCTTCTGACCATCATACATGGACATATATGCTTTCCTTTCTTACTCACTGTGGCATTTACAATTGAGTTATTAACTCTGATTTTATAATTGTATTTATGTCTGTCAAGTACAGGTTAAAATTAGCTATTAAAGAAATGATAATCAAACTATAATCCACAGACTCAGAGAGAATAGGTAAAGAGGGGGACTCTGGTAGGAAACAAGGATTGTCGTCGAAAGGGGAGAGAGATTTTGGGACTGATGGGTTTGGGCGTAGAAGGGATCATGTTCGGTTAGATGGAGGGAGAGAGTACTGGGGAAGACAACTGAAATGGAGGGGGGCGGTATATGAAGACACTGTGTAAAAAATCCTTTCCATGTGACTAAGACCTTTTGTGGCTGAGTTATTTCTATTATTTTATCTTCTAAATGCTACTTCCCTCTGTTTATGTCCATCCATAAATTAGCTTATTGTGGCTCTCTGATCTCAGCATCTCATGCTTGTCTTTCCCTATGCTTCTTGGATAGTTAACTTATTCAATGTTCATCAAAGTTCTGGTTGAATTAAGTATGTATTAATTCATAACAACAATTAAACTATAATATTATGTAAGTTCCCATGACAGTAGAATATAGTACTGTTCAAAGACTATTTACTTATATACATATACTCTTTGTTTTTTATACTCTTCGTTTTTTAAATTTTTACATTTCATTTTATTTTTACATTTAAATATGATGTGTGTGTGTGTGTGTGTGTGTGTGTGTGTATGAGTGTATCTCTGCATATACATGAATTACAGCAAATATGTTGAGGTCAGAAAACAATTTTCCAAAATCATTTCTCTCCTTTCCTCATGTGGGTCACTGGAAGTGATCTCAGTTTTTTAGCCTTGGTGTTTTGTTTAGCAACTAACCAACAATAAAATCTCCTTAAAGCTTTTATTACTGCTACTGTTTTCCTTTTGTTTTGTTTGGGGAAACATGTCCAGATAAGAAGACAACATGCAAGAGCTGTACTTCACGCCCTGAGACATCTTGTTGTCCCTCATGGTTTTTTTTTTTTTTTTTTTTTTTTTTTTGTGATACTATCACAAGATTAAAATTCGAGTGACAGGATCATTATCACTACACTTTTGTCCCATGAACATAGCTCAATGCCTGAAGCACTGAGTGAAATGTAAGTGAATGATTAAAAATAATGCAGAGCTTGTTGCAGATATTTAATTTTTTTTTTTGCAGTCTTGGAGCCAGTATTTGTTTGTATGTGCCCATTTTAATTAATATCCTGGTAATTCGGTGAGGCAGTTCTTGCCTCTTGGGAAGCTGGAATTTCGAATTATGAGTTTGACAAAGGCTTAGAAAGGCATTCAGCCTCTGAGCCCATGTGCCTCCACACAGCGTGAAGCATGACAGAAGAGAGGACTTGGACAAAGAAAGGTGGAAGAAAAGGAGGTAAAAAACATAGAGAAAAAGGAAGAGCAGTCAACACAGAGAGTATAATATAGAGAGAACCAAACAGTTATGCGACAGAATAATATGAGTAAAAGAATGCTCGCTTAACATGCACATATTACTACATTTGAATCTCACATCTAAACTAGGGAACAACTACTTACAAAAAAAGATGAAAACCAAGTATGAAAGAGAATATTCTGACTGGTCTAAATATTTCTTTTGCTTTTTAAATTTTTAACTTTTTTCATGGTTATTTTATTTATTTACATTTAAAATGTCATCCCCTTTATATTTCCCCTCTTCAAATCCTCTATCTCATTTCCTTTTCTGCCTGCTTCTATGAGGGTGTTCCACCATCTACCCACCCAACAACCTACCCACAACCACCTCATCAACAATAGCGTTCCCTGTTGCTTGGATATCTAGCTTCCACAGGACCAAGGGACTTCATTCCCACTGATGCCAGATAAGGTCATCCTCTGTTCCACATGCATCTGGAGTCATGGGTATGTGTACTCTTTGGTTGGTGGTTTAGTCCCTGGGAACTCTGGTGGGTCTGGTTGATTGATATTGTTGTTCTTCCTATGGGGTTACAAACAACTTCAGCTCCTTCAGTCCTTCCCCTAAGTCCTTCATTTGGGTCCCAGTTGGATGCTAGCATCTGAATCTGTATTGGTCAGGCTCTGGCATAGCCTCTCAGAGAACAGTTATACCAGGCTCCTGTAACCAAGTGCTTCTTGGCATCAGCAATAGTGTCTGAGTTTGGTGTTTGCAAATGGGATGGATCTCTAGGTGGGACAGTCTCTGGATGTCCTTTCCTTCAGTCTCTGCACCACTCTGTTCCTTGTTTCCTGTGATCTTGGCGTGTCAACACTCCTGGAAGACAAGCTTTAGGCTGTATTGGGGTGTGGAGCCTGTGACACAGAGTCAGCTTCAGGCACAGATGGAAAGCCAAATATTTCAGTGAAAGTTATTTTTGTGTTGTTGGGGAACAGGTGTTTTACCTGTGTGTCTGTATATCACATGATGTGTGCAATCACTCATCAGATCACCTGGAACTGGAGCCACAGACGTTTTTAGCCCCCATATGAATGTTAGGTATTGGACCATGTGTTCTGGAAAAACAAAAGGTGCTCTTAACTAAAATAATCTCTACATCCTTAAATGTGTCACTTTCCTTATGCAGAAAAGATTTGTAAAGAATTATCCTCATAAGTGGCATGCTTTGATAGAGCACATACTTACATACACAATTTAATACGAATTGTCCCTCACTTTCCAATGACCTATCAAAAATCATACTATAGACCCGCAATCTGACTTATCCCATAAGTGTAGCAGTTGTCATTGAGATGAGGAAACATCCATCCTGGACAATTCAGAATTGTAGCAAAAGCAGTTGTGCCTCTCATGGATTTGGGAGAATGACAGAATGTCATGTGAACATATGAAGTTATTAGGGACTACAGGTCTAGGAACTTGGGAATACATGTCCTCCAGTTTTAGTTCACTCTAAAGGAGGACTTTATTTATGTCTGGTTAAATCCATGCTGTTCTGTGAGTCATAAACTCAGCCTGGTGAATGACTGTAATGAAAGTTGTCTTAGACTGTAAGAATTGGTAAGAAAGTTGACTGAATGACTGTTGGTCACTTCTGTAAAACAGAGATAACTTTGTTGAAAATCCTTAAAATTCTATCTGTCATTTTCAAATATTGTCAACTTTATTTCTGTACATAGAAAACAAAACAAAAAAGGAACAATTTTGGCAGCCATATGCTTACCCTAAGTGCTCATTCAAAGATTATGTTAAAGCTGTTGCAGAACTTACTACATTGTACTTTCTATCACAAGCTTTTCTTTTCTTTCCTTTTTTTAAATTTTCAGATATTAAAGTTCTAAGGTTGCAATATTAAAGTGATCTAGCTCACCAGGCACAGCCAGCAACCTTTATTAATTAAAATTGCTGTGCTATGTCCATTGTTATTTTAATTCTTACTTCTTATGTGTAGTGAGAACTATGCAGATTCAAACTATTTATAAGTCATCCAAAATAATTAAAGGCTCATATCATATACAAGATATAAATTCAATTACACATATGAGCCTCTTCTCAGTGCAGAAACTTCAAGAGTCCTAAAGACTTTAATTTCCCACCAGACAGCAAAATTTCATTGAAAAAAATAAAAAGAAGTCCCCAAAGTAAGATTTTAAATTTTCACCTTGACCTCCTCACTCCTGAGTGAGAACTTAGAGTGGCAGGATCGAAGCCAAGTCCTTCGATAACCAGGATGTGTGACTTAGGGCCCATCCTTTAATCTCACTGGGTCTCAGGATACTCCTGTGTAAAATGAAGGGATTGAAATAGATCATCTTCAAAGTCCTCCTGCTGCAGAGCAAACTCTGAGCTCTGATTATTATCTGAGCAGGAACATCCAGTTGTCTCCTCCTCAAAATAAAGTTTGGCAGCGCGCAACTGCCAGGATTATATATACGCTAAGAATGGACATGCATTTTCTTGTTTTCTTTTTAATCCTATATCTAGTTTCTCTCTAACCTTAGGCATAATATAGAACTTTATGCCTCACATAACTTTCTTATATTTTTTAACGTCATAAAATGAAGTCTCACTTGTAGAGTATCTTTCTGAAAAGACTTGGATTAGTGTTTACCACCTAAGTGATAAGGATATAAAAAAAAAATCAATCATTAAGAAGACTTAGAAGAGGAGGCATGAGCTTTGTCGTTAAATACAATTATGCTCAGCTACTTCACTCAAGATGCTTTGGAAACTTCCCCATTCCAGACAGAAAATGTCAAGCAGCCTAGAGCAGTTACTGCTACAAAATATGCCGTGAACCAGTGACCTATATCCTCATGACACACTTACATAGTATTTTGGAAAAAAAATTAACCTTTTCTTTATGAGATAAAGTGAATAGGCATGACTCTCAGAATTGTTCTTGTGAAAATTGATTGTCACACATTCAATTTAGGATTTTGTGACGTTTTCTGAGAGATGTCACTGTGTCATTATATTAAGTAAAGACGAATATCGGTTGTGTTCTTTCATACACGGGTACTGTATTTTAATTACTCGGCCTGTGTGTATTTTACACGTGGGAGGGCATAGGTACTAAAAGCATGGTGGGGACCAGGAGGGCAAATGGATAGCTGTTACAGGAAGGAGGAAGAAGAAAATGAATAGAAGGTAATAGACTATGTCTGATGAAAAAGCAGAGAGAAGGCTCCGAGTGCAGAGCCAAGGCCCCGGGAATGAGAAATTGGAGGACTAGGTGGTCAAACATGGGAGAAAAGATGAACATAACAAAGCATGCATAAAAATACCTTCTAAGACCTTTACTCTGTACATTAATTTGAAAATGGCTTCCTTATAAAATAAATAAATCTTTTCCCTTTATGGATGATCTGGTTGGGTTTTCACCTTTATTTCATCCTTGGTTCTACCCAGCCTCAATCTGCTGAGGCACAGTGCAAAATACTAGAATGAGTCAAGCCCTGTCTACTGCCTTAGGCATCCTTCAAATTGACTTGACTCAGCTGCTGTTGAGACTATGCACAGCTGACATCAGCTTCCCAAGAGAACAGGAGTTTCATTCTGCCCTGGAATGGTCCTGTTATCCTGTGATGGAAGGCTCACTGCCAGTTCCAGAGTGAGTGGACCTCCCGTAGGTCTAAAGGAGGAGTCTTCTTATTTGAGAAAAGTAAATGTAAATATTCTATGGGGGGGGGGGATACAGAAGAACCCTCATAGACTTGGTGGGACAATTAGGCACAATCTTTTTCTCCTCGTCTGACTATATCTTGTTTTGTCCTTCTGGCTGTCATCCCTTGGAGACATGGTCTTTTAAAAGTGACAACAAAAAAGGGGGGTGCTCATATTGGGGAGAGGTGAGGTAGCCTTGAGAGGGGAGGCCAGGAGCCGTGGAGGGAGGGAAAACTGTGGTTGGGACATATTGTGTGAACGGAAAAAATCTATTTTCAGTTAAAAAGAAAAGAGAAAGATTTCAAACTGTTGGTGTAGATAGACAATATTTCTGAGACAGAGCATGAAGCGTTTTACTAGAAATAATACTTGGCATGATTTTTCAAGACAGCATTTTCTGGAAGTCTTTAAAGGAGGATTATCACATTTTATACTGAACTGAATGCTGTTTTTATTTCATTTTTACTAGCCAAGACACGAGCTCAGAAAACAACTTGCCATACGAGAGAGGTGGTGATTACCCAATATGTTTTTGAAATCTGTTTCATGTAAAGGAATAGAATTTTGAGCCTCATCAATTTTTAAACACAAAAGGAAGTACTTGACATACTGCGGTGAAAGAAAGTTATAGTCGCTCATTATTAATTCACAGATCAGCTGTTCAAGCAAAATTGTTTCTGAATTTATAGCAAACTAAAAGGAGCATAAAAATTATTTCTTCCTCTTGGTTTCTATAAGCAGCTTTAGCAGGTAGTAGGTAATAAGAGCGGAATAAATGCCTCTCCAAATAGATAAGTGGAGCGGTGATTGGGTGCAATGCATGGAATGTGTGCAGACCACAAGTCCGTACCAAGGCCACTCTCTGCCTTCTCCCAAACACTTTTTCCCCTAAGCAAGAACTGTAGTGTGTTATATTATTACCTACTTCTGAGAAATAAAACAAGTTCTCTAAGGAGCTTTGAAGAGTAGCACATAGGCATCCTACAGGGATGCTCAAATCATGACTGTTGTTGTTGTTATTATTATAGTCTGTTTGAAGAAAGCAAGGCCAAGGTATACAGGCTGCTCAAAGGCCTTCTGTTGATATCCAGCTACTCAGATATGTTGGTATTTCAACTATGTACATTAGACCCCAGGAATACTACCTTCTCCTCCTTTATCTTTCCTAAGTTACTTGTGTTTCACAACATTCCCAGGTACTATAAATGATAACAAATAGCTCCAGATCTATGAATCTTGTTAAGCCAAAAGGAAAAGCTAAGTGTTCATGGTCAGATGTCTCAAGAAATTCATAGTTCATAGCAGTGATACTAAGTCTTCTTAAAATTTGACAACCACCTGGAACTGTCGCGTTGCAGATGGATGTAGGATCCTGAGTTCTATGCCAGCTAGTGCTACACTGACAATTCAAAAGTGTCTGGAGCTCTGAGGATTTGTCTGATAGAAGCAAGGAACATGTTTGTAGCTCATTGGTGGCATTTGTTGCGCACGTGCAACACCTAAGTTCAATCTAAGTTTAATATTTTCTATTGCACAAAAAAGCTGTTCTTTTAAAAGGACTTTTTTCATCCCTTGTTTTTCATTTGTTCAGTTATTTATGCATAGGTCTATATTGTGCTGTTGTCCTTTTTTTTTTGTGCATGCCTATGTGCCCAGGTGTGTGTGTGTGTGTGTGTGTGTGTGCGCGCGAGCGCTCTCGCACGTGCATGCTTGTCAAAGTTGTCTCTTTTTACCATGTGCATTAAAGAAACTGAATCATCTGAGTTAGCAGCAAATGCCTTTACTCATTGAAGCTTCTTGCTTCTCATCAGCTGTTTTGAGACAGTCTAATGAGTATTTTATGTATAACATTTGAACTGTTCTAAATATCTCCATGAAAGAAAAATTTATAAACACTAATTGCGCATTAAAATATAAATTATACAATCTATATGAAATCAGGTTTATAAGATCTCCAAAGATGCCAGCAGCGGATAAAGCTACAGTATGATTTATTATAAGGCCCTTGCTCGTGTGACTGTAAAGTCACAAGTAATTCATTGGCAACTATAGACCCAGCAAAACTTGTCTGCAGGCCTGAGATTTAGAAAGCTAGGGTTGTGGCTCTGATCCAGCTCTGAAGGCTGAAAAGTTAGAAAGAACACTCAGGGCAGCAGACACCATAATTATGGCAACATGCTGATGTTACATTATAAGAAAGTACAAAATCAAGAACTGTTAGTTAAAGTTTCTTGTTTACATCACTTCATAACAAAGACAGGAGTAATCCAAGAGTGTGGTTTTAATTTCTACGTTGCCAAATGAAGACAGTTGGTAGTTCTAGAGGTCTCCTGGACCACATGAGCAGTGCTGATGTTCCCCGCTGTCTTCCTCCACAATCTGATACACATCTACTTTGCTTTCAACATACAATATATTGGATTGTGATTACCCATGGTAGGATGACTCAAACTCTCAACTTTCAATTGTCTGGATTTATAATAGTCACATAATAATTGAATGGTGAAGTTTTTCTTTTACCTTATTCACAATGTAAGCCAACAAGGTTATACTACAAGAGAAAAACAATTTTTGGGCTATGGGTCATAAATAGGTAGATATATCCATGACTAAATGATCATGTGTCAGATCATATATATGAATATATGCATATATAAATATATATGATGGATGATACATGTATGTAGAATCAAGAAAATGCTAATTGGTATGACATTATGAACGCACCAGTAAGTGCACTGACTCATGCCCTGTTTGAGTTCTTGTTCTTACCTCCCTCGAAGATGAACAACAATGTGAAAATGGAGGCTGAAATAAACCATTTCCTTCCTACGTTGCTTTGATCACGGTTTCTCATCACAGCAGTATTAACTTAAACTAGGACATAGAGTAAGCATAATCCATCCCATCATGGTATTTTTTGCATAATAAAATATTATGGACACACATTAAAGGAATGCATGAATTCATGGACATATTAATATGTTTATGCAATTAATTTGTATAAGTTACTGTATGTAAGATACCTTTATTTCTAACTTGATTTATTTAATGTGGTCTTCAGGTATGCTCAATGAGAGATCAGGTGATATAATTTTACAGAAGAGAAATATAGATCCCGAGAAATACAGATTTAGCATGTGGTAAGATCGGAAAGCAGGCATCCCAACCCTGGGCCCGTACTTTTGTCTTTATCTGTACAATCCTGAGGTGTAGTCAGTGATGAGTTGCTAGCCTTCATTACAGTTTCAGAACAGATTACAATGAAAAAAGAAAATTAAAGGTCAGAAAGATTGTATGTTATTAAATGAGACATACATAGTACCTTCATGTAACTGAAGCTATCACATCTTGAGAAAAGTGATAAGAATCTCAATAATATTTGAGATGAAGCTGACAAATACTGGGGCATTGCCATGGCTTGACTGATCTTTTTGTACCTACTAAAGTTTTCAATGCAAATCTATCATGCAACACTTTGCAGAGGATTAGGCAATGAGCTTCTGCCTTACGAATTGTATTAATGAGGGACTGAGCCCCTTTTAGTCCTAATTTCCTAACATGTGAGGACTCAACAAGAAGCTGTCAGCAAACAATACATACGGCCTTTTTTTTTTTTTTCCCCTCCGAGTGCACAGCCTCCAGAGTGCGGTCCTTCATAAACTACCCAGTCACCAGTGTACTGTCATGGCAACAGAGATGAAGGCAAGGACAAAAATAAAATCTTAAGAAGATACAAAACAGTAATAGGAAATGCTTTTAAGGAGGCACACTCTTTCAGTGATAACAACACAGAGACATTACAGGGCCTGGAAGAAGGGTCAGTGACCCCCTCAGTTCTCTGAAGTGTTTGATACATTAGGATACACCAATTGAATAATACACCAAGCCTTTGCTGCTTATCAGAACAGTGTGTGGTACACACAACCCCAGGCGGCTTTAAATTTTTCTCTTAAAGTACTAATCAAGAAGCGACTTACTGCAACATATGAGTGGTTCTCAACCTCCCTAATGCTGTTAATCTTTAATACATTTTCTCCTATTGCGGTGACCGCCAACCATGAAGTTGTCTTCATTGATACCTAATAATTGTAATGCTGCTACTGTTATGAATCATAATGTAAATATATGATATGCAGATTGTCTGAGATATGGTCCATTCAAAGAGTCACAAGACACAGGTTGAGAATCATTGTAATAGATCTTCAAGGAAATCATTTACCCTTCATATATTAAGAGCCCCTCAACAAAATTGAATGAGTACATGTAGAGAATTAGTGTAAATACCGACTCATATATTTGAATAAGTAATATAGAAATATTTCCTTGTGAATGTAAATCAATAAATTATACAAGCTGGCCATATATCATGTCCTGCATACTATAGTCATAAATTAAAAACAATGACAAAAGTAATTAGCAGCTAGTGCTGTATTTGTTGTTTTATTTTGCTACATATCTCATTTTTGTAATCCATGATATAGCATTATTCTAAAATGGTAAAGGAGCCATGAAATTGAACATGTGAGAAAATGGACCAAGGAGAAGGTTGTGCTCCTCCTTCCTCCCGTACATCAGTCTTCTCCAGGAAAATAGTCTAAATTCTAGAAAAGAATAAGCTACTCACTAATATCTTCAGCTTTCATAATTCCAATACCTTTTCATGACATTATTATTATTTTTCTTAACGATGATAGCTGCAATATACTAAGTACCTACAATATATCAGACATTATGCACATAATTTTTAATTCTTATTCATTATACATTATAACAAAAAAACAAAGAATCATTATTTGGAAAGACAAAGAAAAAAAAAAAGCTCTAATGGCCCTTTCTAAGTATGAGAGAAGAACTCAAAGCCAGTCTAACTTTAAAGCACATCTTTCAGTGTCTGAATACTCATGTCAGTAACCCAGGTCAAAACACTCTCTTTGAACATTAAAAGTTGTATCTCTTAATAGACAGAAATGCCAAGTCATTGATTAATCCAGATGGAGGACAAAATGAAATGCCCATTGAAAGCACCTAACCTTGAGGCATATATTTTTTATTTCATCTCTATGTTATTCTTATATTTCAGTTTGTGGGCTTTCATGGCATTCCATGACTGAGTCATTTCTTCAGCCCTATATGTTATTCTTAGGTATCTCATTTCCTATCTTTTTATTCATGAATACCAATGCTTACACATTCATAGTAATACCAATTAGTAAATATTAGACAGTCATTTGACTGTATACATCTGTTTTATTACAAATTATGAAATATAACATAGGCTATGACACCAATGAGGTATTTCTAGAATTTATAAGTGACCTCTGGTGTGAGCACTAAATCACACAAAAGTGTCTAGAGCTAGCACAAGGACATGTCAGACACAGGGAATTTTTATCCATGCATTAAAACGTGCTTATTATTTAATCTCTCCAAACAAATATATGTTTAATTGAATTGGCAACCTTTATCTTGTTTCTAGGCCTATTGACGTTAACAGCTGAAAGTTATGTTTTCTGAACAATACATTTGAATGTACCTTTTTCTCCATTTATTCTCTTCAAAAATGTGAGCTCCATTTTTAAGCAGGCTTCTCCAGAAGCAGACTGTGTTTTCTGTCTGCTTTTAATTGATGCATTGTGTGTGTGTGTGTGTGTGTGTGTGTGTGTGCTTCATACCCCCACAATATTTAAATAAAATCTAAGATAAAATCAATTATTAGTACAGGAATATAAATAAGTTTAAAATACTAAGCAAAGGACTCAGTTAAACTCAAAAAATTTAAACATGAATTATGTACCATTTGAATAGCAGCAGAAAGATTTCCTCCTAAGTTAACTACAACCCATTTCCATTCATTGTTGTAAACACTGTGTATTTTTCACCCTTCAAATCAGCGTCATCACTGATACATGGTGGTTCCTAAAATTAATTTTTTCTCAGATTATTTGGGGACTTAACTAGCAGAATCACCATCATACACATAAATTAAATGCATGAGATTATAGTCTTTGGGAAGACTTACAGCATTAATATCAGGAAAACTTTGGGATTTCTATTGTATAATCATCTTGATAATATTTTTTACATTTCTCTACTGTATCACTGGGGAAATTAAACGGAGTCGCCTGGGAAAGGCTCCTCGATTTGAGAAGATTCGTTTCCAAGCACAGATAAAAGTTCAACTCCTTTACTTTGTTCCTTCTTCCTCCTTCAGTCTGTCTGCTCAGCTCAGGTTTGGCAAAAGTCCTTCTTTCCTGACATTGCAGTAACAGCATACTGACTTTTAAATAGAATTTAGTCATCAAATTGTATGCAGTAAGTTTAAAAAGGAAAGTTTCCTAAAGGCCTTTAAAAATTAGAATTCAGGCAGCATAGGTACAAATTTGAGTACTGAGTTTGGGTTAATAAAAGGATGGATTTCAAGGCAAGTATTTAAAACCGAAGTGTCCTGGAATTAACAGGGAAAGTGCATCCGTGACACCACAAGACTTAAACAGGTCCCAAGTAATGATCATACCAATAGAAAAAAATGTTGGCCCTACTCTCTAAACATAGAACTACAGGTACTTAAGGACTACACAGACATGAAAATAATAAACTTCCATGAAATTGAGCCCCTCGACAGACTACGTAATTTCAAGTAGTCGTGCCTGAAATGATGTAAATACAAACAGCAGATTATATTTATGCATTACTTCACACACACACACACACAAACACACACACACACACACACACACACACATATATATATATATATGTAAGAACTGCAAAGAAAAGAAGCCACAAACTAGAGAGACATTTAATGTGATAAGACAAAAGCAGATGAAGGAGAGAAATAATGTAATTGTGTATTAATTTTAAAGTTTTGCATACATAAGCAATTTAATAAAAATGATTACTAGTCAGCCATGAAATGTATCCCTAGCTTCTTTTACAGGAATCTATCACTAGAAGGAAAGTATTTCTTTTCATATCACCAGAGTTGTTCATTAATGTGCTCTGTCCCATAAAAAGCAAAAGTGCAAGGCTTTTCTACACATGATCCTTGTGTTTAATTCTCCTATGGCAATGTTTTCATGATATTACAGATGGGAATCCTTGTACCAATATTAGTTTATCAATAGTTTGTATTCCCTGTTTAGCTACACTATTTGCTTCTTTATTCTCAACATCTCCCTGCTCATTGATTGTACAAAAAAAATCTTGATACTGACCAAAAATTTAGTTTAATAAGTAAATAAACCATGATGCTTAAGATCAATTCAACATGTTTACATGAGAGAGTGAGGCTTTGTATATATGAACCATCCCATTAAAGCGTCATGCATAGGCCCTATGTATATCTACACGCTTTTTACAGTTTTTGAAGGATAAATTGATATTGTCCAATTATAGGCATGGCTGAAGTTTTATTTAGAATTAAGAGGTGCTTATAGTTCTATACTGATCATCTATCTGTCAGCAACTATCTATATAGAGTTCTTATCAAAGACATAGACTATGCTCATGAACAAAGTCTATAGAACTGAAACAAACATATGCATAAGCAATAAAGGAAAATTAACTTGATCCATTCAATGAACATGACTATAGCTAAACTTTATTGTCTCTTTTCTTCATGCATGCACTTGCATATTTTATTTATAAAAGTTTAAGTATACCATTCACCCAATAATGTTCTATATTCATATAAAATTTCAAAAAAGGTTAATGTAAAAGTAAAAATTTATTAACAGCAATTTAACAGATGTAGGTCATCACATGGCTATGTCAACATTTTGTCAATATACATGGATTTTTGTGCTTTAAATTGCTTTCAAACACTTCTCAATTGTACATAATGGTGTTATGGATGCTTTCTCCACAGAACCTTTTACACCTTTTTCTTTATTTCTTCAGGACACTTAACAGAGAAATGAGTTATTATCACAAGGTACATAAATATGACAAAGATTCTTCATGGTAATTACTAGTTGCTGGCTACACACATTAAATGTGACAGTAGCAGTGAGAGAAAATTCAGCTTTGTAGTATCTTTACCACATGTTACAAATTTTGTACATGAAATTAGTCTCATGTATTAAATGTAATTAATCTGACAAATCATAAGGTAGGGTATGAACACACACACACACACACACACACACACACACACACACACACACACACACACACACAAACACACAGAGGCGGGTAAGGGTAGAAGGGGTGAAAATCCCTGTTAAAATTCATCATCTGGGGTATGGATGAGCTGCAGACCTTCATGAGTGCTAGCGATAAACTTTAACACTCGGATATATCAACAACATTGAATGCTTTTGTATATTTAGATGCTTATATGTAGTAACCAAATCATTCCACAGCATATATACTAATAGCCATGAATATCTTATATCTCTGAAATAAAAAAAAGAACTTTTATCTTCAGAGTGAAGATCATGTACCAGTAATTCATAAGCTTGCAGGGGAGTGTGTGCATGCTCTGTCATGTATTAAGTACTCACTTAATAACTTGGTGTAGGTGTGGCTTCATTTAAATGGAGGGATAATTTCTGAGTGAGTTCAGAGAGTATCTAGGGGTATGTGAGCATAACTCTTTATGTGGCTTTATTCCCAAGTCCATGAAAGATGACTTCTTGTTGGTTTGAGTAATGAGAATTCTGACAAAAATATATAATAAGTTATGAGACCACAGTATTTGGCCTCTACTCTCAGTTTATTATCAGTGGATTTGTGTAAAAGTAGCTGAATTTTCAGATCAAAGTTCAAAACTCTATAAAACAAAACAAAACAAAACAAAACACACAAATCTGCAAGTAACTCTGCCTTTCCAGGATCTGGCATGCAACAGCTTTATTAACATAGTTCCCGTGTTCCTCCACTATCTTACCCCTGTGGCCAGATTTCTATTTCCTGCAAACAATTGCTTTATTTTTCTCCCTCTCTTTTTATTCTAATTGCAAATTGCCCTTTTACTTCTGGGATGCACCCTATTATAGAGTCTTCAGAGGAATCCTGGTACAATGGAAATGGGATTTAATAGTCAAACAGGAATATAGCAGTATCTGTCTCTTCTTCCAAACCCTCTTAGAAAATAAGGATTATATTGTAAGCATCCAGTGCTTGACAATAATTTTCCTTGAGGATATAGGTCATTTACTTCCTTTCTGTTTCCCTCCTCAGGCCAACAGAGGGTTTTGCACTTGGCGCATTGTAACTACTAGACTAATTCATATTGTATGTAAATGCCAATTACAGTCAAACCAGGTTTCTTATGGCACACTTTGACCATTATTTCCAATTTGAAATCCTTTGGCTTCATCTATATTGCATTTCCTAAGGCTTCTTCTCTGGGTTCTAGTGAAAGTATATCATTTTGAATGTTAATGATTGGGTTTTTGTGCTGGCTTCTAGGATATAGGCTTGGAATGATAATCTAAAAAGATATTTTCAATTCCTATTTTTCCTAGAACAAAATTTGCAACATGGATAAAAAGTTTGAATGGTTAAAAACAAGCATATAAATATGTTTCTTAGAAAACATCTTTCTTTTAATCCTGGTTTTTATTGGATATTTTATGAATTTACATCTCAAACATTATCCTCTTTCCCCCTCTTCCATGCCCCCTCTACTATGAAGATGCTTCCATTCCCATCAACCCATTTCACCTCAACACCCTTACATTCTCTTCTCATAGTGGTTCTAGTTGCTCATGACACACACAGATTTCTTTTGGCTTGATATTTATTACTTGATATTTATTTGTCTTGTGTATGTTTGGTGGATGCTCTACTTCTTGATCTCTGTTGCTGTCTGCGTTTTATGAATGTGAGATGGCTGTGGGTTGCTTGGTGACGTGTACTTCTGCATTCCTATCTGCTGTTGCCACAGGGTGCTGTATCAAACATACAGATATGAACTATAAAAGGGCAGTTAATGAAAGAGTCTGCAGGAAGGAGAAGAGCTCAGTCAGGCATGAAGTTTGGTGAAATCCCTGGGCATTGGAGTCAGAGTAAAAGAAAAACTCTCTGCAAGTTGTTTAACGTTTGTTTAAAATCCAAAGTTAAAGAGGAAATAACAGAAAAACGATCTATAATATGAAACTTTTGTAATATCTCAAGTAAAGTGTGAAAAGATAGGAGGACACTGTTCATACTTTCATCATTTTCCCGGACTATGTTTTAAAACCAGGAAAATTTCTAATACCATCATATATCAAAGCATCATGTTGCTCATAATTTTTCCCTTTCTTAGATAGAAAACATTAGTCAGTGCAATAATTCTAGTTCTTGGTATCAATTTCTCACAACCATGAACATGGTCACACCTGATATAATAAAATTTTTATTCATTTACGTAAAATTCTGATAAAATCTAAATATGTTGCTTTCGGAAGAAATGTATTTATGCTTGCTTTTTTTAATTTTTATTTTTAACATGGGCAAGTTTAAGATAAAAGAAAGCATTAATAGAAAGGAATTCTTCACTAGTGAATGGTGGCTCATGTCACTTTCGTGATTTGTGTCCATGAAGAATGTCAGTGGTGAGGACTAGAAGAACTCTTTGCAGTAGCCATTTATGTCACTGCCTCGGCTGACATCCTTAGATGTCTAGATTCTGGTATCATCCACAACATTCTCTGTGATTTGAGAAAATCTCACACCACACCAGTATCTATTTCTTTTTTCTTTAAACTTTATTTTATAAAACAAAGATAAAAGGAAAAAAATTTTAAACATTTTTGCATAAATGTATACAAATACATTTTTGTCAGTGCTTGGCTTTTTTTTTCTTTTTTTTTTAAGGTTTGATACACTGCATTAAGGTCTTACTAGTTACAATGAGCAAAAAGTACATGTATCTATTTTTAAGGCCCTCATTTGTGTTGAACCCAGTTCACCACAGGCAGTAGGCCACCTCCTCAGTAAGTTCTCTAGGAAGTGGTACAGGGATAGCTTGGCAAGTCAGAGGCCTGTGCCTTTGTCCTAGCTAATTCAGAGATAAAGGAAAAATGATTATTGAATTACAGAAATCAGATACCTCCCTGAACAACTTATTGAAACACTATACGGAATATGAACAAACCGTGGAATGAATCGTTTACTCCTTTTGGCGGGGGGGATTTAGAAGCCAGTTAAGGTATAAACTCAACAATCCTCTTAGGGATAAAAGTGAGAACAACATTGCAGACAGGATTCCGACTGTCATTCTGGTCTCCAATTATGGATCGACATATAAGCATGTGCTAGTTCACTTTTTATGGCTATAGCAAAATACCAAAGGCAGTCCAATTTATGAATAAAATGCATATATTTAATATACTGTCTTGGAAGCTGAAAGCTCATAACTGAGCTGTCCCAATAGTTTGTTTTTGAGTGTCCATTTACTTCTATGGAATCAAAACAGGGAGAAAATATCAAAAAATGTCATCAGAACAAGAAGCCAATAGCCTAGAAATTCCACAGTTCAGTCTGAGATCACAGTCCCCTTGTCTTTAAGTCTTCAACCACATACACACTTCAGACTGAGGATTAAGCTTTCCACCATGAATATGTGGAGAACCCCTGGCGTCTTAACCACAGCCAGACCTCTGGAAGATAATGTATTTTAATTTTCGCATGGTGGAGATAGCAGCTGAAAAGAAAAGTGCCTCCCAAGTTTGTCTTTGGTTTTACATCGTGGCTTACAGGATTTAGTCACAGATAAAATTGTGTATAAACATGAGACACTAGAAGAGAGGTGAAAACCAGAGAGCAGAACACAGGGACTCATGTGGAAAGTGAATGGATTGAAAATAGGAGTATGACAGAAATGCATCCGACACAATTGTGTACTCGCATCTCAGAACCACTATTTAACAGTGCCATGCACATTAAACATCTATGAGGAAAACTAAAATAAAAGCAGAAAATAACAAAAAAAATCCCCAATAACAATGAGAAAAATTCTGTTTATCTGCATGGAGTATAATAAATAGATACACAGAGCATAAAACTGATGAGCAATCACGGTGCTTGGGTCCTGCAGGAAAACACTCCTTGAACTTGCGATGCTGCTGGTTTTATGTTTGGTAATGTAAACATTACTTCCTTCTTCAGAGTCATCTGAAACAGTGCACTCTTCCTGCCAAGGCAAAAAAATGAAACTTCTGGAAGTGCATTTTCCATAGGGTCTATTACAGTTAAAATTGTTTCAGGAAATGAATTCAGTCTGGAAAGAAGGCCCTGCTTCATGGCAGACAACAGGATTTCCAGACACAGCTGAGGCACAGAGAGAGTCACTTAAAGTGGGGACTATTATTTTTTTTACAACTCCCAAAGAAAGTGTATTGACTAGACATGCAGGAAGGAAAAAAGAAAGAAAGAAAGAAAGTAAAACAGAACTCATTACATTGAATCTGACCAACCCACAAGGGGCTATGTAGGCCAAATAATAATTTTCAGTGAAAATATGATACTGAGAGAAGGTTATATTGAGGGTACGTTTTATGCTTTTGCTACAGCGTTTTATCCTAATATTTTTACAAATGTTAGACAAATAAGCACCCTGTAAGATTTCATAAAGATAAACATGGATATTCTGTCTCCCAAGCATTAATCACTGCCTAATGAACAGTCAGAGCCTTCTGAATACCAAGCTGTTCTGAAATGAAATTTTATTTAGAGACTTCACTTCCTGACTAATAAAGCAGTGGTGTGAACAGAAGATGTCCTCTAAAACATCTGCTTTATTGGCTTAGCTGTCGAGTCCTAAAGCACAGCATGATTTTAAGATGATTACCATTTTATTATCGTTACGGGGTTCCTTATTTTCAACCAGACCAGGATTTGTTTTTCCTTTAAGTTATGGAAAAGAAGCCAAGGTGGATCTCAGAAAATGTGGGTACATCACTCACATCCCAGATGAAACAGTTCAGGTAGACGGTGAGTTTAGCTCATTCCTTCTCATTATCAAGTGCAGCCCGTTGCCTAAAGGGTTGAGAGGACTTGACATCCAGGCAGAGCTAAAATGCCAAGACTTGGTTATTGCTTTCACTAAATGAAGGTGATATTGCTTTTCCTCTGAGCTCATGTACAATTTACATCAGAAAAAAATCTTTCATCCTAATTCATAATTTCATTAATGGTATACTTCTATTCTAGTGGATTAATAATCACGTTTCATTAATAGAAAGACAACATGATTTATTTGACAATGAACAGAGTTGTTTATTATGACAAAATTAAACATGGATAGCAAAACCTAAGGATCTGTATCTTTGATTCTAAGTTATGAAAATATTTGAATCACTTAGTTTTTGAAGGATTTTTATTTTATATTAGTTAGAAGAGAATTAAAGCTTCTTCCTGTCCCAGCTGCCATCAGAGAGCAGTAGCCATGGCCCTGCCCTACCCTATGGCCATGGGCCTTAACAAGGCCCACAAGGTGACAAAGACACAGCTGGCTGGCACCAGGGGTGACTCAACAGCACACCAAGTTCCTGTGGGACATGGTCTAGGAGGTGTGAGGCTTTGCTCCCTAGGAACGGCGTGCAAAGTGTCCAAAGACAAGCGCACACTCAAGTTCATCAAGAAGAGGGTGGGCAGACCTATGTGCCAAGAGAAAGGGAGAAGAGCTGAGCAACGTGCTGGCAGCCATGAGGTAGGCTGCGGCCAAGAAGGACTGATGAACCCTTGGCCCCAAAAAAAGATCGTCTCCCCCACTTTGTCCACCAAAAAAAAAAAAAAAAAAAAAAAAAAAAGAGGAGAATTAAAAAGGGCCATATATTTTTGCATTAGATATTAGAAACATTGAAGAGTTTGATTAACATATGAATTTTTGTACATTTCTTCTGCACTCACATTTTACCTAGAACGTATATGGAATGAGCAATTTATTCAAGGATCATCAATAAGTGTTTTAAGTTACATGAAGAATAATGAAACCAGAAACAAATCAGAAATGATGGCCATAATTTAAAAAAAAACTAGAAATATGATTTTTAATCATATTATCTCAAGTATATGGGGATAATAATAATTGTTATTATAGAAGCAGGAAATAGAATACATAAGCATTAATCACTAGTAAATCTCAAACCTTTATTCTCTTAAAATTTCTAGACTTATTAAAATCAGGAAGACTTGATCTTCAATATAGCTACAGTGTCTTCTCCAACACATATTTACAGCTGTTGAAAGGAGTTTCTATATATTTAAGACTTCAATATAAAACTTAAAACTATTTACAATATAAGAAATGTAGAAACAGTCATAATTTTATGGTCACATAGTAAACTTCTGCACTAAATTTTTCCTTCTCAAACATAATCATATGTGCTGCTGATTTCTGAAATAATTCTAACTATAGTAAATCTCTGTATTGATTAATATTAATATCCTGGTTTGATATATATCTGTATCTATCTTTATCTATATCTATATATCTATATTTGAGATTATAATAAGGTATTTCTAAAATTATTTTTGTATTACATGTGGAAATAATTTCTACTTATATAAATAAAATTCCTAGGATTATTACTATACAGAAAATAAAATGTACACTGTGATATAAATGCTTATAGTTATTTTTAATTTATTATTTTATTTAAATGAAATATAATTACTTAATTTCCTTCTTATCTCCTTTCTTTTACCTATTCAATGTTTATTTTCCACCTCAATAACTTCTATCAAAGGCACAGCCTCTTCTTTAACTATTCTTGTTACATATATACATAACAAATAGACTTTGAAACATTCTGCCTGGTTCTTTCAGTCTTGCCTGTGTGCATATATGTCTAGGGATAATAACTTGGTATTGGATAATACCGTCGAGATGCTCATTCCAGTGGAGGACTCAATCTCTTTTTCACAACACTTGTTCTTGGCATGTAGAGCTAATCTAGGGATAGGTACAGTGAGATTTTCCCATCTATGCTGGGATGTCAACTTGTGTCCGGGTTGTTTTCAGAACTTTTTGGGGCAGCCTTGCTGTACAGATGTCATGGGTGTTGCTCCTCTATAAAAGCTAGAAGGCACAATCTCACAGAGTACTCCCTGGTCCTCTGGCTCTCACAATCCTTCTACCGTTCCTCTGGGATGATCTCTGAATCTTAGATGTAAGAATTGTAGGGACATCCTAGAGTCAGTTGTTCCTTGCTATTTTATTAGATATGCCTTTCTGTAATGATATCTTTCTGTTCCAAAGAACAAGTTTATAATAAGTTTATTTGATGAGAGGTGAGATCTTCACTAAGTTGTGGGTGTATTTATAAGAGTTATAAATTATATTAGTAGAGAGAAGTGGCCATGTTCTAAGATATATGACCTCAGTATCCACATAATTCCTCCTGTGTATTGTGACTTCAGTTCAAATAGATCTCTGCTGGTTATCATCACTATATTTAGCACCACTGCTGCATTTCCAGAAATATCTTGCTATGATGGTTATTATTATGTTTCATAAATACCATAACTAAATTAGATTGGGGACTTTTTTTTCCATTTCTTTGAAAAGCATTCATTCGTGAGGGAAGTTTTTGGTCATATATAGCTCAAATCTTCTGAGTACAGTATACAAAACACTTGGTGTCTTCAGAAATAGGGCTTTCCTTTTAATGTCTGGGGGCAACGAAGTGGAATAGCAATAGGTTCAGTTGTTTTAGTGCTTTTAGACTCTCTGGACCAAAAACTTGGAATAAAGGGGCTTATGACTGCTACTGGGGTTTATATATATGTCAGTCTACCCTTGAGCTTAGATCCTTCCCCTAATTCAACTATAGGGGTCCCCAACTTTAATTCAATGGTTGGGCATCTGTTTCTGTCTCATTCAATTGCTGGTAGGGCCTCTCAGAGTCAGCCTCCAGTATATAAGCACATCATAGCATCAGTAATAGTGCCAGATCTTGGTGCCCCCCCTACCCCCTGCGCGAGATGTATCCCAATCTCTTCTCCATTTTTGCCCCTGCAGTTCTTTTAGACAGGAATAGCTCTGGGTCAGAAATTTTGACTGTGGGCTAGTAACCCTGTCTCTCCCCTTCAGGCCCTGTCTTTCTACTGGCCCTGTATCTTTGAGTCTTTAAGTTCCCTCTCCCCAATGTAGGGCACTTTACTCAAGTTCACTCCTCCTGGGTCCTTAGACTTTCCCACCTCTGAGGTCTCTGGACTTTCTAGAGGGTCCCCCCACCTCCCAGCTCCCATCTCCCGATGTTGCTTATCTGCATTCATTCTCTTGGCCCTCTGGGTTTCTCTTCTGTTTCCACCTCATACCTGATCCTTTTCTCCTTTTTACTCCCACTTCGCTCTGTCTCCCCTGAGTGATTATCTCCCTCCCTATTCTAAGTGGAATTGAAGCATCTTCATTTGAGGCTTTCTGCTTGTTTTACTTCTTAAGGTCTGTGGGCTGTATCCTGGGTGTTCTGTAACATTTTGGCTAATATCCATTTACCAGTGTGCATATACCTTGTATGTGATTTTGGGCCTGAGTTACCTCACTCAGAATGATATTTTCTAGTTCCATCTTTTTGTCTGCCAAATTCATAATATTCTAATTTTTAAGACCTGAATACTGTTCCATTACATAAATGAACCACATTTTCTTTTTTTTAATTGAACAACTTTATTTTTAAAAACATAGAAGAAATGTACAAATTTTAAACATTTTTGCATAAAAGTATATGAATTACATTTTCTGTGTCAATTCTTGGTTCAGGGTTTGTTCTAGCATCTGGCTATTACAAATAAGGCTTCTATGAACAGCCATATTTCTTTTCTTTCATCTTAATGCAATACAATCGCCTATTTTCTTCACATATGAGAAAAGAACAGTATCTTTCATTAATTGATATGGCTTTTGAACTATCAAAGAGTTATTCTATTAATATTAATAATAATACCAAAAATGATTGATGACATTTTAGGGTATAATTTTATTTTATACTCTCTCTCTCTCTCTCTCTCTCTCTCTCTCTCTCTCTCTCTCTCTCTCTGTGTGTGTGTGTGTGTGTGTGTGTGTGCTCCTGTCTCTGCTTCTTTTTGTCTATTTGATTCTCTCAGTTTCTCTCTCCATGTCTTTCCTGTCTCTCTGACTTCCTTCTCTGTTGCATCTCAGGTTTTGAGGCAGAGTCTTCATGAAGTATTTCAAATTAGCTTAGAATTGCTAATTCTCAAGTCTAACCACAAGAATGTTACCAATGTAGTTGTGAACCACTATACCAAATTCTTTTTTATTTAGTTGATTAAAATGTAGGTATCAAATATATAATTAATTTGTTTAAGAGTCCTTAAAATTTTCACCTGGACTGATTAACAATTAAACTAGATTAAGCAGAGAAAATTAAATTGGCTTTATTTAAAAACACCATATTTTCCAAATTTCTTCATTGCTCAATATGTGAACCAATATAATGAATGTATGAAATCAAAATGAGGACAATCTAAATGTTGTGTGTAATAATTAAAAAACAATCCATGCTAGCCATGCTCTTGCCAACTATGCTCTAGTAACATGATTTACCTGCCCCCATGGTTTCCATGAGGCATCTACCCAATCACTATTCCCATTGCTTAGGAATCTGCTATCTTTCCCAGACATCCACCCCTTTTTCTACCTGTCACAAATCCCTGTAATCCAGTAAATCAGATCTAGGACATCAGGAGTTCCAGCAGGTCAGGTCAGTTTAGCGTGTTTGTCAATGAAACTCATCAAAGCTCTACATTGTACAATGTAAATATCAATACACAATTTAAGTATCATCAAGATATCTGTATGCATTCTCCTATTCTGTGCAAGGTGTACAGACTAATTAGAATGAAATTCTGCTCCTTCTTTGCGCATGTAAAAGACAGTCTTTTAAGAGCCAATTTTAGTAATAACCAATCAATCATAAGTCCTTGTTTGTGCCACATCAGGGATGGCACAAAGAATCTTTACCTTTTTTTTTGTTGGATTCTATTGAATCTAGTTCTTAAGGGGGTCTGCCTGCATCAAATTTGATTCATATAACTCTGGGAGGTATTCAGAGTCTCTTCACCTTTTCTAAAAAACACAAATCTGCATCTCTTTTATCTGGTAACCAGGAAGTCCCTGGAACCCAGGAAATCCAAACTCTAGAGACTTGTAATCTATCAGTCAGGTTTATATCATTAAATTCTCAGCCCACAAAATGTCCACACAGTGAACTCAGCTAATTGATATTGATACAAGCTGCCCACCTAGATTGTACAAATTGTCCTATATTGTTCCATCCCTTCTATGATATTTATAGCTACCTGTGGCTATCTAAAGCCACATAGATCAGGTTCACCCTTTTCTTTCTACACCTTCTCTCCTTCTCCCTCTTTGTCCCTATCTGTCCTGTCTCCTTTTCTACTGCTTAGTCAGAGACACTAGCTTTATTTTGTACCTGCCCTCACCTGCATATAAACAACAATTCCCATCTAAACATGGTGTGCTGGAAACAATTAAACATAAAATGTATAAATATTACAAAAATCAAAAGACCAGTTTAACAAAGTAATAATAACATGTAATAAACATAAGTATAATGTTACATGCCAAAAGTAAAAATATGCATACATAAAATAATCCCTTAAATATTATAAGACTGATCTGGTTGATTATCTGAATAGTAATATTATCTATTTAATTCATATTCAAAGGAACTTTGGGAAGAAGCTGAGTGCTGTCTGGCATCCTGGAGTCATTGAACAAATTTTATCACAAAAGAATGCCAATGAAATAAGTGAAGTTCTTTGTAATATAACTATGCAAATGTACAAATTATCACTTTTCAAACCTGTTATTCTTTCTGTGATTAGTTCAGTTCACTACTTTTGTCAGTATCATTTGTAGAGATATAAAAGCAAAATTTTAAGTTAAAAGTAAAATTGGCTTTTTATACTAACTGGTGCCATTGCTTTAAGTTCTTTTTCTTCATTAGGATTTATAATCATTTGGATGTAAAGAGTGATTAAATGACCTTGAAAAATAATCTGAACAGGACACCGGAAAGATTAATTTAACATTAGTGTTACATAGAAAATTTACCACCGTAGCCAATGCTCTGGTTTGGGGCAGACCTTGTTCCTATCTGTGATGTACGTATTTGTTAAACAACTCTGTAGTTCTCTTCCTAACCTTGCTTTTATCATTTCAGATTTGGATTTATTCTTCATAGAGATGAATCTGCACTACACAAAATTGATCTTGAAACAATGTCCTACATCAAAACAATTACCCTGAAGAACTCAAAGTGCATTCCTCTTTCCTTGGCATACACCCATCTGGGAGGATACTACTTCGTTAGCTGCAAGGCGGATATCACCGGAGCCATTCCACCACAGCTTGTCATAGACAGTGTGACTGACTCTATCATTGGCTTCAACAGAGATGTGACAGGCACTCCTTATGTCTCTCCAGATGGACACTATCTTGTCAGTGTAAATGACGTGAAAGGTCTTGTCAGAGTCCAATACATCACCATCCGAGGAGAAATCCTGGATGCTTTTGACATCCACACCAACCTGAACATATCTGACCTGGCCTTCCAACCATCCTTCACAGAAGCTCACCAGTACAACATCTATGGCAGCTCAAGCCAACAAACAGATGTACTCTTTGTGGAGCTCTCCACTGGGAAGGTCAAGATGATCAAAAGCCTCAAAGAACCCCTCAAGACAGAAGATTGGCCCTGGAGCCCGAAAAACAGGCATATCCAAGGCAGTGGCCTGTTTGGACAGTACCTGATGACACCCTCCAAAGATTCTCTCTTCATTCTGGATGGTCGCCTTAATAAGTTAAACTGTGAGATCACTGAGGTTCAGAAAGGAAATACAGTTGTTTGGGTTGGTGATGCCTAAAGAGCCCTATTACCTAATTACGGAGGAAAAGTTTTACAGTACATTGCACTTGATCCATATTTAAATTACAAGTTAACTTTTCCAAGTTTATATCCTAGTCAAAAGCCCCTCTGTTAAAAATAAAAGGCTAGTTTTCTTTTCCTTTTTTTACAATGATATTGGCTCCTTAGAAACATTTCATACAATAATTAGAAATTACAGCATTTGCGAGAATCAAACATATAGCTATATTTTAAACCAACAAAATGAGATTTAAAATCCTTTAAAAAATATACTGCAGGGAATTTCTGATGACTTAAGCATCATGTCATTCTTTAAGGTGTTTTTTTTTTTTCCTGTCATTTTGCTATGCTTAAATGAGAAATAAAAGGTCGTGTCAAACCTTAAAATTCTTAATTCAAAATACTCTGTCCCGTCCACTGTTTAAAATCTTTTGTGCCTTGAAGGAAATGTCATGGGAGAAACAAAAGGAAGGCTAAACTCTGCATATTGGACAACCTCATAGCAATGAATCTACTGTCATTAAGAAATGTTTATAACTTGTACCAAATCCTGCCTTCAGGCATTGGTTTGACCTTCAATGAAATGTCATGTGAAGGCATAATTTGGCCTTGGGCTGTATACAGATGAGGAGCTATCCAACATACACTGTACAATTTGCATCGTGCTATAGAAAATGAACAGGAAGGGGAAAAGTACATATGGTAAAAATGTTTGCAATGTATTGTGTACACATTTTGCTTTCATTCACTAGAGTGCATTATAGCATTGGTGTATATTTATCTGGGAATTCAATTGCTTACAGAAGATTTCCTTCTTTAGTATCAGGATTGACTTTTATGTAGCCTAGTGTTGCATAAGTCAGGAACTTTCTCGGATCTTGGAGGAAAGCATGACTGCATCTGCACAGAAAGACCACTTGTAGGGAGATTGACAGTGAGACAAAGCTGGGACCACTCTCTGTAGTGCAGTGACCTATGTCCTTTCCAGACAACATTCATTGGTTGGTCCAAACAAGATGAATGGTTTTCAGCAGAAAATGGTAAGATGAGCCCACGGTGGAAGGTGAACTCCACTGCTTTTGCTATTTAGATGTTATCTACTTAACAAGCCCATCCTTTATCAGTGGCTAAGATGATTTCTACTCCTGTATATTCTCAAGCAACTTCTAACAGTGTGCTCTAGCTTTGACCCAAAAAAGTCTCTTGAGATATATTAGAGAAATAAAAATGACTGCCTTTGTCCTTTTTCCTAAAGGGGAAAATAGAAAACCAGTAGAAATAGATTAATACCAATAACTGTAATTATTGGAATAGGAGAAAACAATCCAGGTGTAAGGGAATACTGTATAATGTTTGAGAATCTTTTCTACTTATTTTTCTTCTTGTTGTTGCTGAAACTGGTAATGAGCTATTGACGTGGTGTCCATTTGCTGAAGGTAATCCAATGAGGTCTTTTTTAAAATACAAATTTTATTCAAGTTGAAATTGTGTACAACTGAATAGAAACTTGGAATTTTATAGTGTGCACTCTCTTATGTGTATATAGCACCATGGGCTGAGTGATAATAGATCTCTTCTTAGCTTAAGGAAACATTAAGGGAAATAAATTTAATAAACAACAAAAATCAGCCTGTGTTTTTACAGATTGAGTCTGTCTCACTCATTAGGGACTTCCTCCCGTGGGAACATGAATCATGCAGTGTCTTTGTGTTAATGATTTGGTGTAAGTCTATCCTGTACATCTACATCTTCTTTTAGAAGCTTTTACCATGTGGATGCTGTCTGTTGTCACTGCTTGATAAAAGAATAAACGTCTTATGTTTTATTGCTTGTGTCCTTGAAAATAATTTACTGTTCATATTTTAAGCCTCCATGGGCTCCAGATATTAATGAGTGTTCCAGGTTATTGTAAAGATGAAGGCCAATCAAAGAAAGTTCTGAGTCAACTTTTCACAAGATATCAGTCTTCCTATATCTCCATGTTATGGGGAGTCCATCAGAGAAGACTACTCAGCCACAATTTACAGCCAATTAAAAGGCTTTTCTCCAACAGGTTTACCTCATGACAAGATAAGCAGTTAGATTTCATGGTAGGTTGGTACAAGCAGGGAACTTGACAGAAGTCAAGATAAATTGTCCAGTGCATTTTAACCTCCTTCAAGAAAACTGGGAATGTCAAGTATTAGTCAAACCTAAAATGACCTCAGTAAATACCAGATGTAGAAATCTCTGTGTTGTCTTGCCCTGTATACTTTTAATATTCAGTATTCGTTTAAAAACCTGTATCTTGTGATGTTTGCTTCTTCAGAATCTTTCCTATAGTAAAAGAATTAGGACAGAGCAGGTCCCCAAAAGTAAACTCGAAAGCAATACTTTCCTCCCCATATCTATAAATAATAAACACACAAAGTCACCTTATATTTTTTTCTTGTTGAGAAAACCAGGGCCTCAGCTTTTTTAGGCAAATGTTCTCTAACTGAGCCATGCTCACTGACTGATCCACTTTTCTTTTTTTTTTTTTTTTTTTTTTTAAGCAGAATAGTTAAAATCTGTATTTAGAAACTGAGCTAAAAGTTTACGTCATATTTACGTTCTCATTCATGTGGATATTTCTTTCTTCAAAGACAGAGCAGAGATATCTGACCAGACATAAGCCTCACACTGCAGGTAGTGACTAACACTGTATTCTAGTGTCCATCTCAACAGTTTTATGCAAAAACTGAAAGTGAAGGAAAAAATAGGAAAATTACTAGAAAGAGGCTACAGCATCAGAGCATGGGAGACAGTAGAAGAAAACAACAGAGTTAGAGCTGTGAAGCAAGCAATATGACCAACAGAAGGAAGGGGGCACTTACATGTAAAGGTCTACACCAAAGCAGAATATGGGAAGTTGACAGTTATTGGGATGGCAGCTTAGATATACTAAAGAAAATAATGGCTTGTGGTCAGATTCTGAGACAAGGACACAGAATGAAAGCCCTATAAAGTCTGGACTACAGTAGAGGCTCAGCAGTATTTGCAGGGCTGACTTATAGTTATGTTTGTAAAGGATTTACTTGCTACATAGATTCTCCAGATATCCCAGTTACTGCTATCCAAGGCACTTCTTTCTCCAATGTTTGTGGCTGGATGTTTGCCGGGGGGGGGGGCAGGGGGAGTAGAACTTAGCTTGACCTCTGGCCTCTATGTGTAGTAATACCTCTGGCCTCTATGTGTATTGACTTCCACACACAGATGTACACACAGAAACAGACACACACACACACACACACATAGAGAGAGAGAGAGAGAGAGAGAGAGAGAGAGAGAGAGAGAGAGAGAGAGAGAGACAGATATACACATACACACAAATACTGTATAAATGAAAAGAAATCCTAGTGATAGCAGCATTAGACAGAAACTGATGAAAAGGCCATTCATAGACCATGCTAAGGAGCCATCCCATCTTCAGACACACCCCCTGCCCCCCCACAACAGAGACACACATACACACTCACTATGGCTGATCCCAAGAAGTGCTTACTGACAGGAGTCTGCTATGGCTTTTCCCTGAGACATTTTACCAGCACCTGACTAATACAGATGCAGATATTCACATCCAACCATCAGGCAGAACTCAGGGACCCCATTCAAAGAGTCAGGGGAACGACTAAAGTAGCTGAAGGGGGTTGCAACCCCATAGAAAGAACAATATTAACTAACTGGACCACCCAGATCTCCCAAATACTAAACCATCAACCAAAGAGGATACATGGTGATATCCATGGTTCTAGATACATATGGAGCAGAGATTGGCCTTATCTGACATCATTGAGATGGGAGGCCCTTGGTCCTGTGGAGGACTAATGCCCCAAAGGAGAGGGATGGGAAAATGGTGACGCAAGGTTGAGCGAGAGGGTGGAGGTGCATCCTTATAGAGCCAAAGGGGAAGGAGAAGAGGAGATGCTGGAATGGGAGTTTTTTGGAAGGATTACTGGGAAGGGGGATATTATTTGAAAAGTAAATGAATAAAATAATTAATAAAAAAGAAATACAAAACCAAAAAAGAAAACTTTATATTTTTAGCGGAATAAAAACCTAATTGGAAAAAAAAAGAAATTAAGGGAGAGATAACAAAATATTGGCAGTTTGGGGTGTTTAGAACGTGAAATTGAGACAAGCACTAATATAAGCCTTGTTAAGGAGTCATATCTGATGGCAGCTTAATAAGCATAGGTCATAAAAATAAATGAGCGCTGACAGGCTTTGCATGGGACTCATCAAGAGAACCTAGAAACAAGTGAGGGAGAAGCAGAGTTAGGAGATGTTGTTGCAATAAATAATTTAGAAAGAAACCAGCCCTCAATATTGTCAGCATCTGACAACCATATGGCATTTGTGCGTGTAGGGGATCATTCCTACCTGAATGGCGGACCCCCTTTTGGCTCTCTGTCACTGGCTACCCTCTGTTCCCAGGGGCAATCTCTCTGCCTCTATGACTAGGTCCATTTGTCTCAGAATCTCCATTGTTCTCCACTGGGGATTCTGTTCGCATTCCCAGAAACATCCCTATGTGATCATTGTCACAACTTTCACCAGTCCAACAAAATAAAAGCTCCAGAAGCTTGCAATTTAACAATCAGATTTATCTCAGCCAATTCTCACTCCACAAAATATCCACACAATAAACTCAGATCCAATTGATATGATATAATCTGCCCACCTAAGTAAGACAAATGCTCCTATAATAATCTATCCCTTATAAGATATTCATAGCTACCTGTTGTTATATAAATCCACATCGAGATTGAATCTCCCTGTCCTCCTCCATCTTGGTTTCTACCTCTCTCTTGGCTTCTCTCCCCTTTCCAAAACTCTGTCCTCACCTTACAATTTCACTGCCCAACCACAGCCCATGCCTTATCTTGTGCCTGCCCACACCAGTATATCAATAGAATGTGCATTCAGAAAAAAGAGAAATTGATGAAATTGCACAGTGGCTATACCAGAGACATGTCAGCATGCACAGCAAATCTCTGCTACTTCTGACTCATGCCTGTCTAGGTAATTGCATATGTATGAGGCTGACACCCAGTAAAAACACAAAATTTAGTTCAGAACTTTATCTCTGGCAGAAGCAACCTAAGACATTCTTTTGGAGACTTTTCTTCTGTGACATAAGTTAATTCAATTGAATTTTATATTCACTAATTAGGGTTTTACATGGTGAACAATGTGTTATATCTGTCAAGTTGGAATATTATGTAAGTTTTTAAAATAGGAAAAAATTTCAAGTTCATGAATACTAATATATTAGGAAACAATATGAAACCTAAAGTCACAATTGTAAGATCTCACACAGATCTGATGTCACGTGTCAGTATTACTTTTTTCCCTTAGGGCTTTAATACAAGAAGAGAAAGAGGAAAGTCAGACCTCCTCAATGGTTATTTCCATGTTTCTTCCAACCAAACTGTTTTCTGACAAATTCCAAGGACAGATATAGTCTAAAAGTGATATTACAGGAATTCTCAGATACATATGAAATCATGGTGAATATCCTGCTCTTTCTAGAAGACTAAATACTAACCACAAGATACAGAGGTAGCAAGGGTTGGGGGACCTAGCCTCACTGCCAGGCAGTATCCTAAGGAGCTTCTAGTGTTAGCCACTACCAACTAAGTAAACGTGGATGTGGAAAAGATTTTTGGATGAGCCAGACTAAAGAACAGTTAGTAAGTTTATTATTTACACAGACACATCTAAGAAAAGAGTATGGTAAACCCCCCAAGACATGAGTGTGGGCCATTCCAGAATGGCACTTAGTGTCTTTACAATAGCTCTGTGGCTGAAGAGATGGATCAGCTACTAACGTCTAGGCTCACAGCCAAACCTACAAAGGCTCTACAAATGATAATATACTTTCTAGGTTACCTTCCTCAAGGGAAGAAATTTGCAAACAATGTGGAAAGAGCAAGCCGAGTAGAAAATTTAAGAAAATTAAAAGTTAAAAATACATGAGATGGCTTACAGAATTTTCTTTTGTAAATGAAATTTTAAGGTGCTTTTGATGAGGGTTTATTATTTAGAACTAAGGATGAACATTGAGTACTAATAAGATAAATTAAAGGTTACAAACTCTTTGCCCCTACATAAGCACAATGACTGTGTTTTAGTGTTCTTATTTGAGATGTCATCCAAGAAACACATTGGCCCCCATAGACGACATTGGCTTTAACAACTGATCAACACAACTAAGGGATATTCCCACACTGAAAAACTCGCCTGATGGTTGTGGCTACTTTAAGGTGGTGTTCCGGATTCACAGGCTTGCCATTGGCACAGATAGGTCTGGAAGATTATTGTGGATGAAGTGTTAGAAAGGCCTGCTTGGTTCCTGTCTACTCAGTAGCCCCTGAAATCACCCAGAAGCCCCTGCTCTGGGACTCCTGTAGCATCCCACAATCCCTTTGTGCATGAGCCCCCCTGCATTAGCTGAGGCCTAACCTTATAAATTTCATGTGGCACTCTTTTATAATTCTCTTAGAGATAAGGAATATGCAAATTGACTTAGTTTGGGCAATGATTGAGGATATAAATGAGAGCTAACCTGTAGAGATGACAAGGGTTCGGATGGAACTATGAGAGGTTAAGTGCCGGGAAGAAACCAAATAACTGACTAGGAAAAGGACCATGATGTTAAAATTCTTTAGGCAGAGATACAGTCAATTTAGGCTAGGAGGCAGAGACAGAGGAGATATTAATCTCCCAGAGAGTAAATAGGATGGTGGTACCTAATTTTCAAAAGAGAACTGTGTCATCTGGGAAAGAGGTTTCTTTTAAAACAGCAGTGAAAAGTTAGTGGACTTTCAAAGGGCCCAAGAAATCCCAGTCATCAGTCACTGGAAACACGTCTCCAAAGCATAAGAACCAGTGCAAGGTCTAGGGTTCCAATCAGGACATTTGACAGGAAGGCTCTCTTAGTACAGTTTATTCACATTCACCCAGCATCTGTTTCAGTGGTCAATAAAAGCAAAGCAGGGACGAGTGCGTCTAGAGAAGACAAGGAGGCTGAGAATGAGAGCTGAGTCTTGATCTTAGGGGAAAGAAACCAGAGGCTCTTCCATAGAGTTCAAAAGTGATGGGCCTGGGGTTGGGGGGAAGTTATCAGGGAAAACTAGAAACTTGTTTTCTTCTTCTTTTCTTCTTCTTCTTCTTCTTCTTCTTCTTCTTCTTCTTCTATTTCTTCTTCTTCTTCTTTTCTTCTTCTTCTTTTCTTCTTCTTCTTCTTCTTCTTCTTCTTCTTCTTCTTCTTTTCTTCTTCTTCTTCTTCTTCTTTTGTTTATGTACATTTCAAACATTTCCCACTCCCACTTTCCTTTCAAAAGTTCCCCACTGCAAGAGAATGCTATCTCACCCATCCATTCCCATCCCACTGCCCTATCATTTCCTTACACTGATTGGGACATTGAGCATTCACAGAACCCAGGGCTTCCCCTCTCAGTGATTCTCCCAAATAAGACCATTCTCTGCTACATATGCAGCTGGAGCCACGGGTCCCTCCATGTGTATTCTCTGACTGGCTAGAAACTAGTTTCTTAAAGAAAACAAAATAATAGGATCAATTTTTTTTATAAACACAAATCCTGAAATAGGTAGAGAGCAGTTTTGAACTAATGTTTACCATTGATCAAAGCAAAAGATCTAAGCACAGTGCCCTGGGATTCACTATATATTACATCAAAACACTGATTCAATAGATAGCTTTAGAGAACCTGCAGATCATTGTTCTGCTTCACAGGAGAGCCAAACAACTTTACAAAACAGGGCAACAAGTTTAAAAACAATAGTCATGAGAGCAGGCACACTGCTGTCAGGGAGCAAGGCCTGCCCACAGAGAACTGAACAGAAGAGACTCAGGAACACTTTCACTTTTGAGCTCACATTGTCTCTCCACTGATTATCTGGGGAGAGACATCTGAGAACTTTCAGGGTGCAGATATCACCTACTCTTAGATCTGTGCTCTTAAGGCCTCCATTTGCACCCAGCCCTAGAGCTAGCCCATTGCCATCTAAACAGTCCCATAACCCCTAAAGAAAGAGAAGCAGTCATCAAAAGCCTCCCAAAAAGCCCATTCAAAGACTGCCTTACCTAGCTAACCATCCCATATGTAGCTACCTAACCCAAGTGCTATTGCTGATGCCAAGTAGTGCTTACTGATAGCAATCTGATAAGGATACCTCCTCAGAGGCTCTGCCAGAACCACACTGATACGGAGGAGGATGAATTTAGCTAACCATGGGGACTGAAATGAAGGAGCTAGGGAAAGGCTCTAGGTGCATATGCAGCAGAGGATATCATTCTTTGGTCTTAATCAGAGGAGAAGCCTTTGGTCCAGTGAAGGCTTGTTTACCCAGTGTAGAGGAATGCCAAGGTGCTGAGGTGGGAGAAGGAGGTTGGGACGGGGAGCACCTTCATGGAGGCAATGAGAGGGAGAGAGGGATGGAATTGGAGGAAACGGGATAGCATCTGAAATGTAAATACAGAAAAATATCCAACAAAAAAGACAAAAAAAAAAAAAAAAAAACAAACAAACCAAAAAAAGAAAAAAAAAAAAAAAAAAAAAAAAACAGCAAGAACAAAAGAAAAACAATAGTCCTATCCAATGTTAGGAAAAGTTATTCAACACAAATCCAAAAAATTATAGCTTGGATTCAGTGGTCCCCACCACAGAAGAATTTTGAAGTGTTTCTACAAATAGGGTATTTATAGGAGCAGCCCCAAAGGAATAACAGTGAAAAGATGAAGCCTCATAAAACCTGTCACAAATCCTGTTTTGAGGGAGTGGGCAGGATGTTTGAGTCAGATGAGACATAGTTTGGTATAACTGGATATTTCACTTCCCCAGGGAGAGGGTATAACTGGACAAAAGACAAATAACAAAGAAAACCCACAGAACAATTAACATATAACAGCAACCATGTAGGCAGTGTGGGTAAAGAATGTCCAGGCAGCAGAGAGGCAGTGAGGCTGTAATGCAGAGAGAGAAGGAGTGCAGGGCACTTAGAGCAACATGGGTCTGTGTTGACTGCCATTGGGGTGCAGGGGTGCTACTGGAAAGACTAACCACAGGGGAACTTGGCTATATGGCTTTCCAGCTGCCATTGGAATGCCAGCATGTGGTACGGAGGTACCTACTCAGGAGAGGAGAAACACAGCCTAAGATTGGCAGTCCCAGACAATGTTTTTCTGGATGAGAAACCTGGACATAGGGTGTGGTTCCCTAACTCCAGGACACCAAGATGATTCTTGGAACTGCAAGGGGTTGAGGCAGAAGCAAAGGCCTGAAATGAGCCAGAGACAGGGGAGGAGGAAATCCTGCTTAGCTCAGGGTGGGTGTCAGGAGAATGGAGGCACCTCCGGTGGCTACCTTCATGGTGGTTCTTGAGGAAAGAGACTGTCCTTTTGTGTCCAAATTATTTATTCATGATGGTAAAGATGCAGTGACTTATTCAGGGTGGACCAGAGACTAAATACCTTTTACAGAAAGGAATGTCCTAGAGAGGAAGGTTTTTGGCCCTTGGGTCATCTAGATACATCATTAGCATGGAAAATCCTGGGTATTATGCTACCTGACTTGTTGTCGTGGTCCTCTTAGTGGAATGTCAATGTCACATGCTCCAGGACTGGAATCCGGTCAGGAGCAGATTCAAAAGCTTTCTGTTCTCAATTATGAGACTTGCAGTGGGGTTCCTTAATCAGCTCCATGTCATCAGACAGAACACGAAGCTGTAAGCTAGTAATAAGAATATGTTCCTGGGAAAGACCTAGAAAAGCAAGAACCCAAAAGAAGTCTAGCTCTGTTTCTTTAATAACTGACTACAGGAAGCACACAAAGAAATACAAAAATGACAGTAATAAACAATGTAACTCTCCCGGCAGAGTTAGCCAAGTGTGTACTCTACTCAGTCCCATAGTTGACTCACCATTCATTCAGACTAAAAGCAAAACTAGATCAGTATCAAGAAATCAGGGTCTCGGCATTTGGTGTTTCAAATTAGTGCGGAGGATGAGGGAAGGCTCCTGGCCATGACTGTTCACCTAAACAATAACAAGGCTCCTAAACATCTCTCCTATTTAGCTCTAAGGAGGTTCTCCAACATGTCTGGACTTCTTTCCCAAAGAAGGATGCTCAGAGGCATATCCTCCTCTTCCCTAAGTTAATCCACAAAAAAGTTTTACCCAAGAAGCAGCTCCTCTCAGAGGCCTATCCTTCCTAATGCCTAGAAAATTCCTAAACCAGTCTGATCTGCCTTCTTAACCAAAACTGAATTCAAGGTACTTATTTCCCTCTTAAGAGTGTCAGAAGAACTTATCCATTTTGCTGTGTGGGAACACAACCTTTATTCCAGACCTTTCAGGACTCAGGTAGATAATCAGGGCTCTGAAACTTTCACCAGGTTGTTTTACCCTCTGCAACTTCTCCTAGGCATGGCCTGGAATAATCTTTTAGACAGTAGGAGAAATCCTGATGGAGCCATCAGTGAAATAAGCTATATGATCATATTTTACTTGAAGTTAGTCTTCCATTAAGCTGATTAAAAGTAAGGTAGGTTTATGCCTAGAGAGAACTTTTGGTACCAAGACAAAAAAATAAAAAATAAAAACAAAAGAAAAAATAAACAAAAACCACAACCACAAACACAACAACAACAAAAAAACCACAAAACAAACAAAAAAAGAGTAGAGTTTTAAAAGTAAAACCTTGTGATTACATCATAACTAGTTCAGACTGTGGAGTCTTTACAATGTAACTTCTGATCTTGTAAAACAACACACACACACACACACACACACACACACACACACACACACAGACACACACACACACACACACACACACACACACACACACACACACAACAATCTAGAGAACATAACTGTTTTTATACCAAAGTACCATTTGTCAGTAGAGAAGGAGGGCTCTTTGGTATAAAGCCTCTTGTCAAAAGGAGAGAGAAGATGTCTATTTATGAGCAAACATGACTTCCAAGGGGAAGTGGTGTAGTGTCAGGGCAATCTCACATTTCTTAAACTATCCCAGACTATGTTAACTTTATATTGTTTGTCAGATTTGGTTTTGGATGAGAAAATCATGTTATTTTAGGTTCTTTGTTTGAAAACCCACTAAAATAAAATGGAGGTATATTTATTACATCAGCTGAACACCTACTGGGTTTTACTTGATACAAATTCAGAAAGGAAATCATAGCTATTAAATCACAGAATTTCATTTTGTATTTATGTGTACATTATTGGTGTTTTTGAATAGCTGTCATTGTAAGAACCACAATATAAATTTATATAATGTATATTAAGTTATAAGATCTTAGTTTACAGACTGACTTCAGATCTCAGAATTTCATACCTACTTTCCATAAAAGTAAATAAAATTATAAACTAACTAAAATAAATTAATGCATACTATTCCTTAAAAGCTGTGAATACCCAAGAAACAACTCACCGACCTTATGAAGCTCAGAAAGAAAAAAGGCCAGAATGGGGGTGTTTCGGTCTTTCTTAGAAGGGAGAACAAAACACTCTTGGTAGGAAATACAGGGACAAATAAAGGAACAGGGGTTGAAGTAAAAATCACTCAGAGACTGCTCCACCTGGGGATCCACACCATATGCAGCCACCAAACCCAGGCACTATTGCTGATGCCAAAAAGTGCTTACTGGCAGCAGCCAGATATGGATGCCTCTTCAAAGGCTCTTCCAGCATCATACAGATGCAGTTGAAGGTTCTTGCAGCTAGCTATCAGACTGAACCCAGGAACCACAATGAAAGTGATAGAGAAAGGAATGAAGGAACTGAAAGGGTTTGCAACCCAATGGAAAGATCAATATTATCAACCAATCAAACCCTCCAGAGTTCCCAGGGAGTAAAGCACCAACCACTGAGCACACATGGAGAGAAACCTATGGCTCTGGTTGCATATGCAGCAGAGGATTGTCTGGCATCAATGGGAGGAGAGGCCTTTGGTCCAGTAAAGGCATGTTTTTCCATTTCTGGGGTATGTCAAGGCACTGAGGTGGAGAGGGTGGTTTGGAGAGAGAGCACCTTCATGGAGGCAATGGTAGGGCAAGGGGAAAAGGGGAGAGCATTTGAAGTGTAAATACAGAAAATATCCAATTCTAAAAAAAATTTAATCACATAATATATATATATATATATATATATATATATATATATATATATATATATATATATATAAACAAATAAGCACATACTCTAAAACAAATATTAACAAATGACATTTTAGGGTAATCACTTTGAGACATGTAGAATGTCCTGATGTTGGTCCTTGCTATAGGAATAGAAATAATAACCTGTAGATAACAAAGTGTCCCACATTACTCAGAATTCAGAGTAGATTTGTGTCTTCTTGATTGCAAAGAATGTATCTCCTTCCTCAATATAAAATAAAACTGACTCCGCAAAATGATTATGGAGTATATCTGAGAGGTTGGCTTCAGGATCACCAGGAAATTATTACCCAATAAGAACAAGGAAAGACTCAGGTCTTGAAACAATTCGAAGAAAGGAAACACATAGGAATTTTGCAAGTTCTACGAGATCATGGCTGGGAAGACCCATTTGGAAAGGCTCATTCCTCAGACTTGTGGAATTTGTTTTCACTAAATACATAAAGGAAGATCAGAGGCATACCGAGACCAAAACAACTATCTTCCTTTTATTAAAATGTGTTTCAGACAATAAGCCTGACACCTGAAACAGTTCCTCTGTCCAGGGGAGCAACTGTGTGCTTAAAATCTCCGGGAATTCATACCTGTTGTGTCTGAAGATGTCCCTTGATGTTTTAACTACCACCTTTGGCTTTTACATATTTCTGCCTTTTTCAAACATCTTGGGAGACAAATGGGTCCCTCCAGTATCATCGACCTGCTCTGCTTGGGTAATTTGGAAGTCATAGGAATTTACGTGAGTACTCCTTTTGCTATGTTTTATGGCTGTCTCTGGGCTCAGACTGGACTTCTGGTTTATGGTGTTGCTATGGTCACCTAACATCTCCCTCTTACCTGATTGCCACCAAAATTTCAATATCTTTTGAAACACACACAGGCTTTATCTGCTCTTTGCTCCTTGTGGTTCCTCTTACCATGCCACCAAGTAACTGACACAAATTTAGAGCTGGTAGGTATGAGGTCTACTCTGAAAGTCAAAGTCCCTTTGTATGACAAGAACATTGAATGATAAACAATTGTCATCCTTCAGGGCTTCCACCTCTGAACCTGAAACCTTAAAGTTGAAATGAAATGATGCACTATCTTACCAGTTTCTCAGCTACAACCTCATGTGAGGCACACATCTCTCTCCTGGAGCAACTTTCCTGTTTTTAAATTTAATTATTAAGTTAATTTCATGTATGTATGTGTGCATCTTTGTGGATGTACAACACAAATATTCACAATAGCTGCTAAAGTGTGAGAAGAGAGTTGGATCTCTTGAAGTATCACTTATAGATGGGTCCTAGGAAAGCAACCCACTTTTCTGTGGATATAGTCAGTGCCCTTAACTGCCACACTATTTCTGATCACACTTTGTTTTTCTTTTCTTTTTCTTTTCTTTCTTTCTTTTTTTTTTTTTTTTTTTTTTTTTAGTCTCTGCAATGCCAGATCTGGGCTTTAAGTCTTCCCATTTCTTCTAACTTGAATATACATGCATGGGCTACCTTTGTGATATTTTTAAACCCTCCTTAAAAATTAACTTGCCAGCAAGGATTATTCTCTGCCCCATGTAAAATTAGCATTTTTTTTGAAATTCCAGAAATATAATGATCTAAGTTTGCTGACAGTGCACTTGCATAATTTTAGAGGCTTTATGTGTCACATAATTGAAATTTCAGCTTATCGTCTTATCATAGCATTTCTCTTACACATACTCTGAGTGGTAAGTGATTTTTCTGTTTGCCGCACTGCACTCAGAACAGGGTTTTAGCAGGCATGCGTCAGACATTCAATAAGCATATATGAGACGATTTAACGTTTGGATATTTTTCTTTTTTATTATTCCGTGTGTTTAACCTTTGATAGCTAAAATCTGAGTCTAGTGAGAGGGAAGAAGCAGGTAAAAACCTACTGCTATTATCCTGCTAGAGAAACATAGCAAAAAATCTTAACTGATATATTCATAGATTAAAAATTGCTCACTGCCCATCAGAGTTTTCCTTGCAGTAGCCGGAAATCAACACAGAGACCTACAAGTGAACAATGTGCAAAGAATGAGAGATGTTTGGAGCACTCAGCTATAAGTGATATGTTTTTATCAAGCCTTCCCCCTCAAGACTCAGGTATTTATATAGAATAGATGGTAGAAAGATTGCAGGAACCAAAATTGGTGTATGACTCCAAGGAAATAGTATTTTCCAGACACAGTATGGCTAGTGCACATGTAAAATCACAATGATGCTGAAAGCAAACACAAGACCTGCACAGGTTTAAAGCACTTTCCTCACAGTTTATAATACCAGGATTTAAAACACTTAAACATCTCTAAAACTCTGAAAGTACATTCCTAGAAAATGTGGATAGCTATATTTGGAGAATTTCGAAAGAAAATACTAGTTTTACATGGGGCAGAAAAGAATTCTTGCTGGCAAGTGATTTTTTTTTAAAGTTTAAAACTTTTCACCAACATAGCCGAGGCATGTATATCCAAGACATGAGAAACAGAAAGTGTTAAAGTCCCGAGCTGACAGTACAGAGTCTTAAAAACCAAGCCAAACTAAGCCAAACCTAACCTGACCTAACCTAACCTAACCTAACCTAACCTAACCTAAACCAAACCAAACCAAACCTAATCTAACCTAACCTAACCCAACCTAACCTAACCTAATAAAACCAAACCAAACCTAATCTAACCTAACCTAACCTAACCTAACCTAATAAAACCAAACCAAACCAAACCAGACCTAACCTAACCTAAGTTAATAAAACCAAACCAAACCTAACCTAACCTAATAAAACCAAACCTAACCTAACCTAACCTAACCTAACCTAACCTAACCAAACTAAACCAACAAAACAAAACAAAACCGAAAAACTAACAGTGTATGAGGGCGAGGTTCATCAGTTAGGAACACAGGGAAGGAATTGGAGAGGAAATCTTATTCGTAAACAAGAAGCTATTTGTTATAAATACTACTTAAAAAAGCAAAGGCGTTTTCTACAGTGGAGTACCACTGGATTTATCAAACACAATTTTTAGGGATTTTTTTTTGCTGTTGTTGTCTGTTTATGTGCTTAAAATCTCATTTGGCAAAAGGGGTTGAGGCTACACTGTAATCCTTAGGATCCAGTATAGTTTCAGGCTGCTTAATAATATCTTACTAATTGCTTAAAGGATAAATAATATAAATAAAAAGAAAAGAATATTCCAAGTCATTATGATAAAACATAAACCTTAATTCTTAACTGTGATATACAAAAACAGCAGTACAGTGATATTTCCTACATAGTATTTTGTGATATCTTAACATAGCTAGGCATAAAAGTGTATTTGAATAGATTATGCAATTTTAAAACTCTTCCAGCTTTTAATTAGAATTGTTCACAGATTACTTTCTGTTAAATATCACTATTTTAATATTATGAAAGTCTAAATTGAACCCAAGATCTTTCAGTTGTCTGTAGATGCAGGTCTTACTTATATGTTAGCCATCCAGGATAAAGAATGGTTATAAGAATCAGATATTTCAAATACAGACGTAGTAACATATTTTAGGATGGTAATTGCAATTTCATATTAAGTTACCGAATTAAATATTACATTTATTAAAATTATCAATGTTTGATAAATATCTGTTTTTACAAAATCTATTAACATCTTTGAATCTTCTCATTGCAACAAACTATCAATACAGCTGCACACTGTGTTATCCATCTTTACTCTATCTCTTACTATTATCTTTTCTTTGTTTTTGTTTGTATTATTATACTATTATAATAAAACATTTGACTAACAATCAGATTAAAGTGCTAAAGGTATTTAATGCTTTTTCAAGTGCATTTTCATTGTGTGATAAACAATTGTTTCTTGCAACATCCATTAAAAGATATGCAACTGTAAACACTGAGTGATACATCATTATCCAATCCCTCTTCTAGCTCAGTCTCTCAATTATATTTGTAGCATAATAATGCTATTATCTAAATATTAGACTAACAATAACCTTCCCCAAAATAATACAGCTTTAAACGTGACAAAAGAAAAGTAAATAAATATATTGATCATCATACATTCAGTCCTGCGATACACTTTATCAGACAATTCAGTTGTATAATTTACTTGGTAAAATATTTTTATCTCTTTCTAGAAGTTTTATTTTAGATCACTCCACAAAAAAAAAAAAAAAAAAAAAAAAAAAACAAAAAACCAAAAAAAAAAAAAAAAAAAAAAACACTGCTGCCTGTTAACATATCAAAGCAACTCTAGCCATTTCTCTCATCTTTTATTGACACCTTCAGCTCTTCCCAGCTCTTCTCAACCCTATCTCCACCCTGAACCTACCCCTCCTATGGTCTGGGCTTCTGGTTCCCTCTCCAGCATTAGGTTTGCTCTTCTTTCTCTGCTCTTAGGATCCAGTGGCCATGCTCACTCGGAATTTTTTACTTTGTTTTCTTCCCTTATATGCTGTAGTTTGTCTTGTGTGTTGTTTAACCAACGTGATGTAAAGAATGTCTCCCATTAATTCTTCTTGGTCAATAGTTGGTGTGGGCTTTATAACTGGGCAGAGATGATAGGAAGGTAGAACTTCGAACTGAATGAGAGTTCTTGAGAGAGGCAATGAGTGCGGAGAGAGGAAAGGAGATAGAGGAGAAGGTCTTTATCAGATAGAATGGACCAGGTGGATGTGGCTAAGGGAGGTGCACCCTGAAGACAGGCTGATGGAGCAGCAACATCCCAGGAGACATCAGAGTGGGAAATGACAGGCCTTCGCTCTAGCGATATTGGAATGTCTTCTACAGGGTTTCTTCTTATCTTGGAGTACATAGCCTTGTAATATTTTGCCAGAAGAAATTCTTTTTTTTTTTTTAATTTCTTTTTGATTTGTCAGAAAAGAAATCTCACTATATAACCCATGCTGGCACTACACTTGAAATAATACTCTTGCCTTTACTTCCTGAATGCCACCTGTAGAGCAAGATGTAATTCTGAAATTCATTAGATGAAAAGTAAGTTCTTGTTTGCTACTTTACCAAGTAGAGGACAGAGCACTTAGACATAGTTACTACTTGATTTATATTGTATAAAGAGATATCAATATCACCTGACATGGGACAGTAGAATTGTAGGTCAGAAACTGTACTCAAGTCAGCTGACAAAACTGGGTCTACATGGAGAACATCGGCTTATTTAAAAGGTGGAGTTTCATGGGAGAAGAAGTAGCTTCTGAATACTTGTTTCTACAACTTAAATTTGCTGATCTTCTACTCCAGAGAGGGTAGCTCTCAAAAATGAATAAGCCTTCTCATCCATGATTTCAGAGAAGTGTTCAGATATTTAGTCTAAGCGAGGTAGGTCATATATAAAAGAAGTCCACCATTAGCTGAATATCAGGCAACTGGAGACTTAGTGTGAGGAAAATCAAATCGTCACTTTTCAAAGCAATGAAGGTTTCATTTTGCACAATGAGGGGAAGGCTGATAGATCCATGCATAGAACAAAGTAAATTCCAAGCCAACTACTACTACCACAGAGAATCAGGTGAAGAGGCAGCTGAAAAACCACTCCTGGTATCAGAATGAAGTGCAAAGAAAAGCCTCAAAAGCTACCTTGCAGAGAGGCTAGAATTCAATTTGGACAGACTATAGAACAATTTACCCCCCCAGGGTACTGTTACAATACTAAAAGGAGCCAGCAATCAGTGTAGCTTAACAGCTGGACATTATACCTACAGGCAAAGATAGCTAAACAGAGGATTTTTGTAAAGGAATAACCAAAAAGAACCCTGCTAGCTAATCTCATTCTATAGTAACTATGAAAATGTCAAGGCTGCTCCCACTGAGATATCATGTTGAAGGCTTTATGGTTTGCAGAAACTATATCTCATCACAAAAGTCCCGCTAAATCTTTATACACAAATAAACAAGCATTAGGATGCTCTGCTGGATTTGAAATTTGCCACAGTATAATGTACTTTATTTTAAAACAGAGAAAATAATAAAAATGCAAAGGAAAATGAAAATTGTAAAATAGTTAAAATAAGCAGTCCAACTACTATGTCAGAGACTAGGAAGAGCTCTAAAATAAGGCAATGCACATATGTCTCTGAAACTAAAGCAAGCAGGCTAGATATGTCAATAATATAATGACATCTTCTTGAAAAAAGACATCCCTTTAAAAAGATGGATATGAAGAGGGAAATGAACTGAAACAGGAAATCGAAGGTTGAACAATCGGGAATAAGTAATTTACTAGAGGATATTCTAATTGGCAGAAGACAACACCAGTGTACTTAAAGGTAGACAATATGCTTATTAAACAGAGTGAGTATTCAATGTATGGCTCGGATTCCTAAAAAGAAGCTATGTCAGCTAGTGTTTGATGATTTCAACCTGTATAAATACAAAGATGTCTATGCTTATACACAGAAGACCAGACTGGAAAGATGGTTTCTTGGATAAAGTACTGTCTATATAAGCCAAAAGGCAGTATTTGAATGCTTACTACCCATGTAAATGTTGGACAGGCACGTCAGCCCTTTTGTAATACTGTCCTTGGGAAGCAAAAGATAATGACCCCTAGGTCCTGTTGGTTAGCTAGATTTGCTTAGTGAGCAAGCTTAGCTAGTTTAACCAGAAACTGTCTCAATAAAACTAATCATGAGAGTGTCTGCTCTAGACCTCTGGCCTCCCCAAGCTTGCATGAATGATGATCCATGCACAGGCATGCATATTTGCACATATCAAACACACACATACCTATGGCTACCACAAAAAGCCAATGACAGCAAAGTCAGCCAGAGAAGAAACATGAGGTTTCATTTATAAATAGAATAGCCAAACAGACAAATACCAAACATGAGAGTGAAAACATTGAAGACCTAGGGCAAGGGGAAGAGATAATTCAAACTGTTAAAAAACGTAATAGAAAAAAAATGTTATTTAGGAAAAAAAACTCCATTTGCCTGTGAAACTCATGATGCCCTTGCTCTTAATAGCTGAGTAGTATTCCATTGTATAAATGAACCACATTTTCTGTGTTCATTTACACTATAGAATACTATTCAGCTATTAAAACTAGGACATTATGAGTTTTGCAGGAAAATAAATGGAACCATGAAATGTTGTCCTGAGTTATGTAAGCTAAAACTAAAAGGACATGCCTGGTTCGTACTCAGTGATAAGTAGATATTAGCCACAAACTTCCACAGATACTGTAGAAATCAATTTGGAAGTTCCTCAGAAACCTTGGGATAGATCTTCAGGACTCAGCTATATCACTCTTGGGCATATACCCAAAAGCTACTCTACAGTCCTTCAAGGACACTTTCCATAATGTCTTATCAGAGCTTTTTTTTAATAAAATTTTATCTTGTCTTTTGTTTTATATATATATATATATATATATATATATATATATATAACACACACACACATATATATATCTATCTGAAGTGGCTATTCCTGGTTGTCAACTTGACTACTTGATTATATCTGGAATGGAATAAATGACAATCCAGAAATAGAAGCTCACCTGTGATCCTGATCTTGAGGAATAGTGGCTATGAATCTTAGGACACTAAGTCAAGGAGATCTCTGAGTTCAAGGTCATGTGGGACAAAGCAAGTCAAAGGTCCAGGTGTGGTGGTACACACCTTTAATCTGAGATACACCTTAAGGACCTACAGAATAACATTGGAAGAAGGAAAGCTTGCTCTCTTTGCCAGCTTGCCTTGTGGGACTGAGCATCTTCTACATCTTTGGACTTCCACTTACAGCTGCTGCCAACCATTGTTGGGAGTTGGACTACAAACTGTAAGTCACCAACAAATTCCCTTATAATATAGAGACTACCCATATTTTCTAGAGAACCCCGACTAATACAATTACCACACAGATTTTTTAATCTACATGTGCTTTCTGTAGATATTATAGATTCCAGTTTATTGCTTTCATGATATCCTTAAGTATGCTAATAAAGTAATGGTGGGTCTTTCTGTATCTATCCATCTATCTATCTATCTATCTATCTATCTATCTATCTATCTATCTATCTATCTTTTTTTTGCCTTCTTGTTGGGTATCCTCTGCAGCCTTGATATTGTTGAGGTGTTTGTCTGCTTCTGTTGCCTACTGCTTTTCTCTAGTTGGTTCCGATAGATCACATTTTATCAACACAAATCAAATTGCTGCAAGAGGTACTGGAGCACAAAACTCTCATTGTACAAAATCAGCAATATATTAGAAGAGGCAATTTCCTGAACCAACTGATTGAATTCTCATTGTCAAGTCTTCTCAGCAAAGCTACCACCTCCTGAGATCCTGACAAGCAGTGGGTGGTAACAGGTGTTTGGCAAGACCTATTGTGATGCTTGCCTCAAATAATGGGATTATGAAGGAAACACTTAAGAGATTAAATTAGTGTCTTTGTCAAGATATTAAAACAACAGGCACATCTTCCTAAAGTTCTCCTTTTGCAGAAAATTTTATAAGTAGCAGCAATAAATGTGGCTGTTGCTATTTCAGAGACCAGGACGGCACCTATTCAATATGTCACAGTAGAATGTACTAGAAGGAACACAGGCAATTGAAGTACTATTGTTGTCCTCAAATTATCAATCTAGTGACCAATAAACAAAGACAAAATTGTAAAGTTATAACACTATTTTTGTTTTAGAAATGAATGGCTGCTACTCACTTATTGGTGACTTCATTCAATAGAGGAGCTTGCTTCCACAGCTCCTCTCCTTGCTTCATCTTCCAAACATTTCTTCTCTATACTTTTTGTCATTTCATTGATTCATTTAATTAGAGTTTTAAGGAACTATGTGAGGCTCTGATCAAACTGATGATCAGATACTGTTGGATTAAAAGGAAAATAGTGACAAAAAAATAACACCTAAGGATATTCTGCTGTTCTCACAGACCTGTGACTTATTCAGCTACTGAGAGAGTAACAGAGAAGCTAGAGAAGCTTCCTCCTGCAGTTGATAGGAACAGATACAGAAACTCCCATCCAGATATTATATACCCCTCCCACAAACAGAGAGAGGGAGGGAGGGAGAGAGAGAAAGAGAGGGGGGGAAGGACCTTGCAACATTCAGCTCTAAATGGGATGTATCAATCAAATACCTCTTCTCAAAGCTCAAGGAAGTCCACTTAAGAGAGGGCAGACAAGATCGGGTGCATTCAGGGTAGTATGGCATACTCAGCCACCAGAAACAACGACTTAACCAAATTCTTAAGAAAATGGCTGCATCTAGAGAATTTCATCCTGAGTGAGATAATCCAGTCACAAAAGAACAGACATAATATGCAGTCACTGATAGTGGGATGCTAAGCCCAGAGGCTCGCACTGTTCTAGAAATAACTTACAGACTGTATGAAGTTCAAGAAAAAAAGAAAACAAAACAAACAAACAAAAAAAAAGAGTCATGCTCAATCCTTACCCACCAAGTATACATTGACAAATTCCGGTTGTACCCTATATTACATGTACTGTTTGCTCATTGTAAAAAAAAAAAAAAATCTTTACACACCAAGAAAACTTTGACTATTTCCAGGTTGCATCTTGTTTTACATGTACTTTAGTGGAATCTTGATCACACTATCAAACCTTTAAAAAAAAAAAAAAAAAAAAAAAAAAAAAAAAAAAAAAAAAAAAACCAAGTACTAACAAAAATGTATTGTATACTTTTATGCAAAAAATGCTTAAAATCTGTACATTTATCCTTCTTTTTAAAATAAAGTTGTTTAAAAAAAAAGAGAGAGCACAGGAAGAGAGTAAGAGATAAAGGACACCAAGAAAAAAAGATCCTCTAAATCAACTAAGGCTGATAGAAACTCAATGAAGCTGAAGCATCAATTAGGCTTGATCAGGCTTGTACCAGGTCCTCTGCATTTATGTTTTAGCTGTCAGCTTGGCGTTCTTATAGGACTCTTGCATGTGTGAATGAGTTGGGTTTTAATTCATGTCACTTCTCCTGAGCATCTTTTCTGTATCTCGATTCTCTTTGACCAATGTTGATGTGATGGTTTTTGCTTTATCATCTTATACTTTTTTTTTTAATCTCTTAGGAGCCTAATATTTTCTAATGAGAGACAGAAATGGAGTAGAGATTCAGATGGGAGAAGTGTTTAGAGGAACTGGGAGTAGAGAAAGAGGAAATTGTAATCAAAATATATCTTAGGAATGTAAGGGTGCATGATTTATGAAGAATGATGGCCCAAACATGAATTGTCTGCTACATAAAAGAGCATTCATTCTGCAGAGAACCTGCATGCAGGGGTCCACCATACATCTGAGTGGAAGGCAGAGATGTTTAACTTTGCTTGTTAAAGTAGGAGTGGATGAGTTTTTACCTTTCTTTCCCATGATTGGTTTGTTCTATCCCCAGAGATAAGGGTGCCTTTGTGATTGGTTAAGACTTTGGAGGATTTTGTGGATTTTGTGATTAGCTATACTTGGCCCAGGCTGGGAGTCTGGGGGTGAGGTGGGGCTTCTGAAAGCTCCTGATATGCTGCCTGTGAGAATGGTTCAGGAGAGGTGGCGGGGCAACTTTCTGATTGGTTGTCTCTGAGGGGTGGTTTTTTTTTCTGGAATTGACTGGTTTTGAACCTTTCAGATTTGGGAAACAGAAATGTAGGTCTAGTTTCCCATCTGGCCTCTTTGCAGGCTCTCCTGGAGTCAGCCTGTCACTGACTAACTCAGTACTTTCTAAAGAAAATAACCTATTTTTAATAAAAGAAAAAGTTTTGTGTGTGTGTGTGTGTGTGTGTGTGTGTGTTTGTGTGTGTATGAGTGTGTGCGTTCGTGTTCGTGTGTGCGTGCATATGTGTATCTGTGTGTGGCTGTGCCCATGCACACATGCACATAATATGCACAGAAGATAAGCTCAAGCATTATACCTCACGAACCATCCATCCTATTTCTATCTCACTGGAATATGGAGCTGGTTGATCAGGTTATGCTGGCTCACCAAAAACAAGAACCATTCTGCTTGCCTCCTTAGCACCAGAGTAGAGGGAGGGAAAATCGTAATCAGAATATATTATATGAGAAACAATCTATTTTCAATAAAAGGAAAAAAACCCAAAAAATATCAAGAACCATCAAAAAAAAAAAAAAAATCCAATGCCTTCCTTTAGAGACTTTTTTCTTTTTCTTTAAGTCAGAAAGGACAAAGGGACAGGAAATCAGAAAGAAAATCTTTGTTATTTCTGCCTTAGCTTTGTCACTTTGACAGCCCCTGCCCTCACCTCTAGTACCATTCTTGATGACTTCAAAGGCTGTGACTCTGCTCAGTCCCATCTCTCTTTCCTATGCTATGGTATTTATATCCTTTCACACAGTTCTATTATTTCTCTTCCATTCTAACGGCTGAAGCTCTCAGTGATGACATGCGGGGGAGAACGTGAAGGCGTGACATTTTTCCAAGGCACAATGGGCATTTTCTCCATAGTTACTAATGATTTCTTTATAAACACTCTTCTTTTTCTTCAATCTTAAGCCACTAAGTATTTCCCAAGGGTGAAATTTCATTGTTTACTTCATTAAAATTATTAAACACAATACAGCTATCGTCCTTATATCGAACTTCAAAAAACAATACCAATAAGCTTCCCTGCAAATAATTTGATCATATAAGATTGTTTAGAAATAGTGTGTTTAGCGCATTCATTTTAAGGTGTTGGACTAACCATACACTATCTGTTTAGATTTCAATTCTAACCCAGAAGATGGAGTCCATGTCTCAAACCCATTGGCTAGTCAAAAAAGTGAGATTAGATAGATAAGAAGGGGACTTACGGAGAAACAAAATAACACTGTTCTACTAAAGAATTGTAGCAATAACTTAACTCCTGCATTCTGCTCTACTCAGTGATCAGTGTCTTGTTAAGATATGATCAGAAAATGCCTCCTTTTGCAGTTATAGGGCCAAGTACAGAGACTTACAACTTGGCAAAATCAGAGAGTAAAAGATCTTAGAATACTCAGTCCTAAGTGGGGTCTCCTCATCAATCTTTTCCTCTTAGGGATCAGAAAACGCTGAAGAAGAGAAGACAGAGAGCTTTTACGAGCCAGAGGTTGAGGAAGACATCAGAAGAACAAGATCTTCTGGACACAGTAATGCTGAAGCTCACATGAATTCAAAGAGACAGTGGCTGTATACATAGAAACCACATGGTTCTAAACCAGATGAGGCTTCCACGCTAAGAAGAAAGGGGACATAATACCCCACTCTGAACTCTGAAGCCATCTCCAATATAACCAGTCAAAATCGAAAAAAAGAAAAAAAAAAGAGGTTTTAATGACACTTTCTGAGCATGTAAGCCATAGTTAGTGGCAGGCTGATGTGAGAGGTAGATGGTACACACAAAATAAATTCAGTAGTGTTTTGGCAGGTTGTTTTTTTGTTTTTATCATAATCCTTTAGTGGGCAGTTTCCCCTATATTTCTTTTGCCTATATATTATGACTTCCAATTTTGTGTCTTAATAGTCTTTCTGCTTGTGTGAATAGGTGTGTCTCTATGTTGATATGTTTCTTGTACCTTTTCTTTGCCTCGTTTTATTCTGTTGGTCTTTTTGTTTTGTCCTTGTCTTAGTCAGGATTCGTATTCCTGAAAAAACAAAAAACAAAAAAACAAAGAAACAAAAAAAAAAAAAAAAAACTTCATAATCAAGAAAGAAGTTGGAGAGAAAAGGGTTTATTCAGCTTACACTGTTCACATTGCTGTTTATCACCAAAGGAAGTCAGGACTGGAACTCAAGCAGGTCAGAAAGCAGAAGCTGATGCAGAGGCCATGGAGGGATATTACTTATTGGCTTGATCAGCTTGCTTCTCATAGAAATTAGGTCTACCAGCCCAGGGATGGCCCTCCCCACAATAGGCTGGGCTCTCCTTCCTTGATCACTAGTTGAGAAAATGCCTTAGAGCTGGATCTCATGGAGGCATTCTTCAACTGGGGCTTCTTTCTCTGTGATTAACTCCAGCTTGTGTCAAGTTGACATACAAATACCAGCCAGGACAATTAGCCTATTGTCAACTTGACACAGCACTATTAAGCCTCAACCCTCACTTTCTCATTCATCCCCAAGACATAAATAACCTTAAAAGTCTCACAGTCTTTACAAATCCTTACATATTAAAATTGTAATCCCTTTACAATATCCAATCTCTTTTAAAAATCAGTCTTTTTACAATTCAATGTCTCTTAGCCATGGGCTCTACTTCTTCCTTCAAGGAAAAAGGAAATATTAGAGCACAGACAAAATCAAAAGCAACATCAAACTCTAATCATCCAATATCTGGTATCCACTCACAAACTCCTGGGCTCCTCCAAGGGCTTGGGATACTTCTCCAGCTCTGCCCTATGTAGCACACACACCTTGTCTTTTAGGCTTTAGCTGCCTGTATTCCATTGTTGTTGCTGTTAATGGTGGTCATCTCATGATACTGGTATATCAGATCACTGCTGTCTAATGCTGAAACAAAGCTTTACCAGTAGCTTCTCACAGGATTTCTTCATTGTGTCTAGCCTCAACTCCTTTGCATGACCCCTTCAGTCCTGGGTTATCAATTGCAACTGAGGCTGCACCTTCACAAATGGCTTTCCATAGCCTCTCACAGTGCCAAGCTTCTGATATTCTTCATAACCCCTTCATGCCTTCAAAACCAGTACCATCTGGATGACTTACACATTACCAAGTCCAACCTGAACACTGGAACAGAGCCTCTTTGTACTCTCAGAAAACAGTTCCCAGAAGATTTCACCTCAATGATGCCAGTCTATTCTTAATCACCACTAATTTTTTCATGCCAGTTGACCAGCATCAATAGTCCCAGTAACGAAAAAGTTTCCCTTTAGTAGTTCTGGTATCTTGTTAATCACAGCTCATTCTTCAGCCCCAAGCTAACCAAAACAATAGAATTTTCACTTTCAAAACAGCAACAATCCTCACAAGAGTCTTTAATCTTCTCTCTGAAATTTTATAAGTCAGCCCACCATCTTCTGCACTGTTCTTAATATTATCTTCTAATCTCTTACAGAACATTCCACAGAGCTTTTAACACCCCTATGGCTCTTCTACCTCAAAGTGTCAAAGTCCTTCCAAAAACATTGGTCAGTTTGTTACAGGAATACCCTACTTCTAGTACCAATTTGTCTTAGTCATGGTTTCTATTCCTGCATAAAACATCATGAACAAGAAACAAGTTGGGGAGGAAGGGTTTATTCAGCTTACACTATTCACATTACTGTTCATCACTTAAAAAAAAAAAAGGAAGAAAAAAGAAAAAGCCAGGACTAGAAGTCAAAGCAGGTCAGGAAACAGAAGCTAATGCAGAGGCTAGAGGCCATGGACAGATGTCACTTACTGGATTGCTTCCTCTGGCTTGCTCGACTTACTTTCTTATAGAAACCAGGTCTACCAGTCCAGGGATGGCACCACCCACAATGGGCTGGGCCCTCCCCACTTGATCACTAGTTGAGAAAATGCCTTACAGCTGAATGTCACGGAGGCATTTCTGCAACTGAGGCTTTTTCCTCTGTTATTAACTCTAGCTTCTGTCAAGTTGACACACAAAGTCATCCAGTGAAGTCCGATTAATTTTTTATTTAATATTTAATATAACCCCTAATTATTATTATTGTTGTTGCTGTTGCTATTGTTGTTGAACATATGTCTATTCTTTAGTGAGTTAGACCCAGAAGGGTATAGGATTTGGGTGAGGAGGATCTAGAACAAGTTGGAAGAGAAAAATCTGTAATCAGAATATATTGTATGAGAAAACAGTTTTTCACAAAAAATATGAAACAAACAGAAAAACATTTTGTAAAGATTTATTTATTTTGTGTGTATGAGCGCACTATCACTGTCTTCAGTTACTCCAGACAAGGGCACCAGATCTCATTACAGATGGTTGTGACCCATCATTGCTGAAAGTTGAACTTGGGACCTCTGGAAGAGCATCAGTACTTTTAATCATTGAGCTATCTCTCCAGCCCCAGAAAAACAAATAAAGGAAAGATATCATTGGGAGCTAAATATAGGCTGTGCAGTTTATCTAAAAAGCAGTTAGCCCAATGCTTAGACATTCAAGTACCTAAGATACATAAATACTGCCTCACCTGGTAATCTATCCCATATGCAGCCACTAAACCCAAGCACTATTGCTGATGCTAAATAGTGCTTACTGGAAGGTATCAGATATGGATGCCTCATCAGAGTCTCTGCCAGAGTCATACAGATACAGTTGAGGATGCTTGCAGCTAACCATCAGACTGAACACAGGGACTCCAATAAAAGAGCTAGAGAAAATACTGAAGGAGCTGAAAGATTTTGCAACCCCATGGGAAGAAAAATATTATCAACCAACCAAACCCTCAAGAACTATCATGGACTAAAATACCAACCATTGAACACACATGGAGAGAGACGGGTGGCTCCAGTTGCATATGTAGCAGAAGACAACTTGTCTGGCATCAATGGGAGAAGAGGTCTTTGGTCCAATGAAGGCACATTTTTTTCCAGTGTAGGGGAATGCCAAGGCACTGAGGTAGAGAAGGTAATTGGGAGAATAGAACCTTCATGGAATCAAGTGGAGGGAGAGGGGAGATGGGAGTCAGGGGAAGATATAACATTTGAAATGCAAATACAGAGAATATCCAATAGAATTATAATAAAAAATAAAAGACAGTAAAAGAAATAAAGGAAGAACGCTATCATTTAAAAAATAAATAAACACTGTCTACATAGATTTGAGTTTAAAAATCAGTGTACTCAGTCCGTCAACCTGAGAGTGCTACATGCAACATATGTTCAAGCCATAGTGGTGAGTGTATTGATATATTTTTTAGCAGCATGGGATATAAAAATATTTGGTTTTGAAAAGGCCCTTGTATAAGACTTCTGTGTATTCTGATGCGTCTGGCCTTATGTATAATGATATTTTTCAATTTATAGTGTCTTGAATTAACCTTTTGAATTGTACCATGAAGAGGAAGAGATAAAATAATTATAAATAAAATTTCAAATATTGATCATGTCTCCAATTTGCTACCTGTAATAATCTTCACATGATATTGATCAGTGGCAGCAGGTAGCAGATCTCTACCAACATTTTGGAGAAGAATGGCAGGGCAAGATGGTCCTCAGTGGATTGTGTTGTTAAACTATGAAGTTCAGAGGTTGGGTACTCTCTTTAATAATAGGTTACTCTTCAAAAAAAAAAAACCCTAAGTAATTATTGGGTATAACTCAGGGTGAAGTCCAGTTGACTTTGTTCCTTCTGGAGATACACATACATTTCATGATGTTGGTGGAACCACATTCAATGTTGTGATATTTGTATGTTTTTGGGTGAATTGTCCAGACAATACATGACCTCACAAAGCATCATTTTCACGACTGAGACCAAACTAATACAGTATAATCAATTTATATTTTAAAATATCAACCAGTTTGGAGTGTTCTTCGTTATAGTCTCTTATTTGCATGAATAACATATCAGGATGAAGTATGAAACACATGTTAAGTCTTAATTTGTATAATCAGACTGGACTATAGCCAGGAGATGGGGGTTTTTTGGGACTGAAAGGTTAAAGTTGGAAACGTGAGAGGTCAAGTTTGGTTGAAGCCTGGAGGACAGGTGACTGTCAACCGGCAGGTGCTTCCTGAACTTCCGATTGCAAATCCACTTTGCCTGGATGCACCACAATGGGGCAGATATACAAGGCTCTAGGCAAGCCCCAAACCCCTCATCCACAGGAGAGAGTATAGACTCTAGCCAAATCAGCCACTCCCTAAGTCCTTCCCCTGTACACACACACACGTAGCATTAGAGAAACAATTATGTCCAATCTTAGAGACAAACGTATGGGAATCTGGTGGTTGGATCCCAGGCTGTTTAAAATGAAAAGAACAAAGGAGAGGGGAGCGAAAATAAAGACACACGTTGAAACCTCCTAGGTCTTGGTGCCTTTGTGGTCCTGACTCATTCGCCCACTGTGAACACTTTATCCCAGAGCCTTATGTAGGCTCTGCACTTTTCTAACAGGCAGGCCGGGGTTTATGGCCCTGGCCAGCAGGGGTATAATCTGAGCACCTGCAGAGTTCGCAGGCCTGGCGGCACCCTGCTGAGATTTGTTCCCACTCCTCCCAGCCTGAACTCCTGTGGGCCAGGCAAGCACACCAGAGGCAACCTTCCCAGGGACTTCAGTGTGAGGAGCTACCTTCCCCTGGTGGAGCAGAGCAGCACCCCACTCCCCCCAGGCTGATTAAGTACAACAGGGTTTGTCTTTAAGCTAAATTCTGCATTTTCCTTTTCTAGGCTAACTTTAATTTTTTGACTGTGGTATCCCAAGTTTACCAACTATTTTACTAAAAATAAAATTTGTAACTTAAATCGTTGTCTAGAGACTTGTCAGCAATCTATTAATGTACCTTTGAATTGTAGCATGTGCATTTTAAGTTTGGTTTAGCAACAACATCTGTATAAAATGGAGCCCAGCTGGCCATATGGGAGCATCCTAAAGAATTTAGGTAGCCCTCAGATGATTTCTGTCTTCATAACAGGAGATCATTAAGTTTCAGAAACCATTCTTTCTGTTTAACACAAATGTCTTTACTGAAGTGACTTCATATACATAAACTAAATACATTTCAAAGACAACTCTTAACAATTTAGGTAAAATCTCAGTGGAAATATTCCACTACAATAAAAAATTTGGAAATGGATGAAAGGAAGGTAAGTCGTGATTGGATTGACAGTCTCCATTGATACATGCATGAAGATCAACTTTCATTTCTTAGTGGCCTGGTCATTCCTAAACATTAGAATGTCAGTAAAATAAAAGGAAAGGAAAAATGATCTTATTTTCCTTGTTACTGTCCATATTTTGAATGACTGAGGCAGATTTGGGGTATAGTTATCGGTTTCTGCCTTTCCTATAAACTGTAAGACACAGTTTGTTTCCCTGCACAGACGTGAGGAGCAGTGGTAAAAGATAAAAAATCAGGACTTAAAACCCCAAGCTTAAAATGTGTCAAAGCAGAAAGGTGGTTACCACAACACAATGTTTCACAAATTTCAACTAATATAAAATCTTGTTGATGTGTGGATGTCTGCTGTCCTCTCTAGTTTAAGAGGCCAGCGGAATAGAAACCCAAGATCTTTTATATTAATGCTGAACAAAGTGTGAAATTTGAAAGAGTATTGGCTGTTTGAAATACATTAGAACATTTCCTGGCCTTGGTGACATAGTTATTAAGTAAAGCCGGAGTGTGAACCCAGGATGGCTATCTCTAGAATTTCCGTGTTAGAATATTGTCATTGGACTCAGTCTTGGCTGTTTTCAATGTGCAGTAAATGAAGATCTGCAGAAATCTGTACTTAGTAGGAAAAATTTTCAATATACTTTAATGTATTATCTTAACATTAACAAGATCCTGCCTTCATAATATTAATATCAAATGAAAAGAAGTAATCTGTATAAACTATTTTTGACAGTTGTGTCTTGCACTCTGATAAATTGTGTTCATGAGTTGGTGTAGGTGTCTGTATAGGAATGATTAAGGCAGACACAGGGCACAGAATAATAGGTACAAAAATAGGAAAATAATATGTCTGAGATTTTTCCCCGAGGTAAAATAGCAAGGAATAAAACTATTTGGATTTTGATAAAACTGTATCTAAAAACTGCATCTAATTTGGAAGTAGATAATATCAATGCACTAATAAAGTGGGTATGTCCAGTGTAATGATTTACATATTTTTCCTATGGAATTTACTCATGTTTTATTCCTCTGCCTCATTAAAGACCTAACCCTTTTGTCCGAGGAAACTCTGTCACAGTGTCCCTTCAAGCTCTTCTAACTTTCTAAGAACTTTAAGATAAGATCTCAGTTTGCAACCCAGCCTACAACTGGACTTAATTTCTCTCTTAACTTCCTTAGCGCGGCAACTGTCAGCCAGACTTAGAATGTCAACTATAAGATTCCAGTGGGAGTCATTTTAATCTGAGGTGTCCTTAGTGTTTGGAGACAAGGGTTCTATGCAATTGATGGCTTTACTTTTCTCCTTTTAAATACCAGTTAGCAGCCTGCTGCTCGGCAATGATATAGGCTAACCTCATTGGTAAAGCTTTAAAGATGTCTGGATGAAGAGAATTTCATGGGAGTTTGGGTGCTACCAGAAAGCATCTAAACATCTCTGGTCTACAGAGCTCTGCACTAACATGGCAATAACTGAGCAATAGTCAAATAAAGAACCTCTACTCATGGATAACGACGTTTTTCAGAAACCAAGTATAGTGATGCATTTTTTACAGGCACTATAATAATACTTGACAAAACATGCCAATCCCTACTAACCTGAATAAAGACATAAGTGCTGTCATGTTTTAAAAATTATATGGCTTTACATAAACAATTGGGAAGCTTGAGATGAGGAACATTTGTGCTTGGTTATTCTCATGAGCACTAAATATTGTGATAGTTAGCCTAAGAAATCAGAGGCAGAGAAAGGGGTGTGAAAGAAGGAGGCCCAAATAGTGACTTGGCTATGAACTGAGAATATTGGGTAGCACTCTTTGGGAATAACAAGTGAAGATTTTTGCCTAGAGCATCTGGAGAAAATGCAGCCTCATCTCATTTCAGATTTCTCTATCCGCATGTGTGACAGAATTTATTTATATTATCCCCTGTCAAGTTTCAGATTATTAGGTATAACATGAGAAAGAAACTAACACATCTTTGTTATGTACTTCTTGTATCCTTATTATGCTGAATGCTCTTCTCCTGCATACAGAGTGCACATGCTCAAAAACTGCTAAGAGGGCTTTCACTATTGTTAAGATCTTATTTTCAAAGAAGAAACAAAGGGACAGAGAAGATATAATTTGCATCTTTATGTTTATAATAAATCTCCAAGATTGTGTTTTAACACATGTGTTTCTGTTTCAAATTGCATTAATTTAAAATGTTTTATTTATTTATTTATTTATAGGTGTGCATGAATATATATATATATACACATATATAAACATATATAGATAGATGTATTTATGTATGTATATTTATATGTATATATGTGTATATATTTATGTGTAAATGTGAATTTATATATGTACATATATATATACATATACAGAAGTGTGCACACCATATGCTTATGTGGAGACAAGAATGGAATAAAAGTTCTCTTCCTCTTCCTCTTGCTCTCATTTCCTTGACCTTGATATGAGGTCTCTTACTAGACTTGGAGCTTGCCATGTTTTGGCTAAGCTGGAAAATTTTAAGCTCCAGCAATCTTCCTGTCCCAGGTCTAATCCTAGTACTGGAATAACAGGTAAATTAAGAAGTAAATGTACCTCAGTCGTTATTAGGAAAAAGAATAAGTGTTTAGCACCCCCTCAGAGTGGGGTACACCTAGACTTTAAGTCATGAATAATTCAAGAGCTAAGAATATAATCTTGTGGCAATTCTTGGTATTTAAAAAAACATTATGTTTAATCTTTACACAGCAAGAAAATTTTGAGTACTTCTATGTTATGTTTTGTTTTACATGTACTTTAGGCTCATTATAACTAGTAAGATTTCAATGCATACTATCAAACCTTAAAAAAAAATCAAGTACTGACAAAAACATAATCATATAATTTTATGCCAAAATGCTTTTAAAAATCTGTACATATTTATCTTTTTTTAAAAATAAAGTTGTTTAAATAAATTTTTAAAAAAGAAGTAACTGTGGCCATACCAGGAATTTTACACCAATATTGGAGATTTAAACTGAGGTCTCAATGGTTTACCTACTGAACGCTGTCTCAAGGCCCACATCCTACATCCTGAACCTCTATCTATCTTAGTGTATCCCCAAAGACTGTAGAATGCACACTGCTTTTCTACATAAACACTAAAGGTGCCAGGGATCCTGTCTTGCAAATTGTAAAACTTTTGTTTGGTTTACCTATCATGCTAGGGATTCTGGTCAGTCATTACTCATGAATGTAACTTGAAATAAAGATTGCGCTCTTTCCTGAAGCCTAGCTATACCCCAGATTTTGGATGTTTATTTTAATTAATTTATCTTGTTGTTTACAATGGCATGTCAAGGCGTTACCAGTGAATAATATTTCCTTTTCTTATCCTGTACCAAAATGTATTTTAAGTAGCAAAACCATCCCCTACATATAAAAACAGTTTAAAATGCTTTAAAATATTAATAAATATTTGCAAATATTTGAATAATCTGACCCAAATGTAAAATGCTTTCAAGGATAACTCCATTTTAACTTTAATTTGTGTGTGTGTGTGTATGTGTGTGTGTGTGTGTGTGTGTGTGTGTGTGTGTGTGGACCCATATGCACGTGCACACATACGACTCTGGTTATCTTAATGAGTATGGTCGCCATACTCACATACATTTGAGAATTTTGTTCCCTATTTGTGAACTGCTTAGGAAGAATTAGGAAATGTGGCTGGCCCTGTTGGGGAAGATATGGTTTGGAAGGAGGAATACCACTGGGTGTTAGCTATGAGGTTTCACAAATACAAGCCAGGCCTAGTAGTCGTTGTCGCTCTGTGCCTGCTACTTGTGGATCAGACGTGAGCTCTCAGCTACCTGGCCACTACTATGCTTATGTGCTTGCCACCATGCTCTTTGCCATAACTAACACTGTGAAATTTTAAGCAAGCCTTCAATCAGATGCTTTCACATGAAAGTTACTTTTGTCATGGTGTCTTCTCACAGCAATAGGACAACAACTAATGCACATATATGTTATTGAGCTTCTATAGTAATAGTAATAGTAATAGTTTCTAATATGAATTATTCCAAAATGCATTTAGTGTTAATTACCCTTCCAGATATTAGCTATTCTACCTTGGCCTCACATTCTCTAATCCAGTTTAACACATCCTGTTCCTTAATCCCTACTGCTTTGTCTCTCTCTCACACCTTACCTGAAATCTCCTTGTTTAGGGGGACTTCTTACTAATTTAATTAACTCTATGCCTACTCATGCTAAAGAATATATATCTAAAGTTTCAACCTAGTATTCACAAATGATAGGAAACATATTCTTTTTTTTTTTTGATTGTGGGTTACTTTGCTCAAATTATTATATTCACTTTTATCTATTTACCAGTGAGTCTTATGATTTTGTGTCTCTTATTCTCTGAATGAAATTCCACTGTATAAAACTACAACATTTGTATTTTCAATTATTATGATAAACCATTAAGGTACCCATTTTCCATATATTCTAAATAGATAGAAGCATTAAAGATGGTTGTAAATAGCAGAATATATACTGCACTGAGTATATCTCCAAATAGTATAGCAGAATCATGTGGTAGATATATTTTTTTTAGTTTTTTAAAGTAACTCCAGACTGATTTACACCATGAAATTTCCATAGAAGATTTAATTTGAATTTCCTTGATGACTGAGGAGGCTGATCATTATCTTGAAAAGTTTTACAACTACTTGTATTTATTTGTAATGGACTCTATATTTAAACCGCCATCCCTAAGAGAAAACCTTTTTCTTGAATTAGGTGATTTCCCCAAGAACTACTCTGAACAAGGTACAGAGAATAAGATTATAGAATGCTGAGCCCTAAATGAGAAACTTACTTATAACTTCTGTTCACAAGGCTGATGTGTCACTGCAGAAAAGGGGGCAGGAAGACTACTGCTAAGGCAAGTTGGTGAATAAAAGAAAATACCTCCTCCCATACAACATTGCAGTGACGTTCACAAGGATAGGGGCAGAACGCATAAGCCTTGTATGAGCTCAAGTCAGACAAAAACATCAGAATGTAAAGGGGATGTTCACATGAAGTCACATCTGTAGCCAAGCAGCTATTATACTAAAAGCTACTGAGAAAGGAAGATTCAGATTTTCTTAGAAATGTTAGTCTTGATGGATCAACGGAAGACCACACATCCAATAATGAGTAGGCATCAAAAATTAAACTTGATTTAAAAAAAATGGAGGGATAAAGGCAATCAAGAAAGCAAGGAGGAAATCAATCAAGCAAGCAGAAAGAAAGAAAGGAAGGAAGGTTGAAAGAAAGGAAAAACAAACAAAAAAAGAAGACACAAAGGTGGGTAGACATGGGGTAGGTTTGCATCTGAGAGTAGTTACGAGAGATGATAACCTACTTTGTATGAAGTTCTAGAAGAACTAATACAGTAAAAATGTGCTACCATATTCAACCTTCAAAATGAAGGGGAAAGAAAAGAGTGTTGCACAAGTATTTTTCACTTTGACAACTAGTGATACAACACCTGGGGAGTGGGCAAATCATCTATCCCACAGTCATTTGTTTTATGATAACTAATTATCAGTGTTTTTCAAGGCAATTGTGTTTTCCACACTCATATATATACACATTACATATATTAGACAAGCATCACTGACTTTTGTTTCATGCCTTTGTCATGATAAGAGAAGAAAATTGAAATTTAATTATGTATGTATCCGAAAAAAGGATATTTTAGGCATTCTTATAGTAATATCAAGGACTGTGATACCTACCTCAGGAACCAAACACATTGAGAGGCACATTCTTCTTCTTCTTCTTTTTCTTCTTCTTCTTCTTCTTCTTCTTCTTCTTCTTCTTCTTCTTCTTCTTCTTCTTCTTCTTCTTCTTCTTCTTCTTCTTCTTCTTCTTCTTCTTCTTCTTTTTCTTTTCCCACAGGCTGCCAGATCAACTAGCAGGCCCTTACCTTGTTTGCACTACTAGGTGAATATAGCCACAAGGATTTCCTGTTTAGGAACCCCACCCCCTACTCTGAATCAGAGCCATTTTCTTTCTTTCTTTTTTTCTTTTTAAGTGAACAACTTTATTTTAAAAACAAAAATAAATGTGCAGATTTTAAAAGCATTTTTGCATAACAGTATATGAATATATTTAAGTCAGTACTTGATTTTTTTTAAGTTTGATAGTATGCCTCAAAATCTTACTATATACAATGAGGATAAAGTACATGTAAAACAAGATGTAACCTGGAAATAGTCAAAGTTTTTCTTGGTGTGTAAAGATTAAGCATAATGACTTTTCTCTCTTTTTTTTGGCCTTTGTTTTTCTTGAATGTCATAGAGTCTGTGAGTTGTTTCTGGGGTGTTTAGAGCTTCTTGGGTTAGTATCCAATTATCAGTTACTGCATATTATGTCTGTTCTTTTGTGACTGGGTTACCTCACCCAGGATGATATTCTCTAGATGCATCCATTTTCTTAAGAATTTCACAAAGTCTTTCTGATAGCTGAGTAGTATTCCATTGTGTAAATATACCACAATTTTTGTATTGATTCATCTACTGAAGGACATCTAGGTTCTTCTAAGCTTCTGGCTATTCTAAATAGGGCTGCTATGAACAATGTATTGCATGTGTCTTTGCTATATGTTGGAGCATCTGTTGGGGTATATGTTCAAAAGTGGAATAACTGGGTCTTCAGCTAGTACTATGTCCAATTTTCTGAGGAATCGCTAGACTGATTTACAGAGTGATTGTACAAGTTTACAACCCCACCAAAAGTGGAGAAGTGTTCCTCTTTCTCTGCATCCTCGCCAGCATCTGCTGTCATCTGAATTTTTGATATTAGCCATTCTGAGTGGTGTGAGGTGGAATCTCAGGGTTGTTTTGATTTGCATTTCCCTGATGGTTAAGGATGTCTAGCATTTCCTTAGATGCTTCTCAGCCGTTCCATATTCCTCAACTGAGAACTTTCTGTTTATCTCTGTACCCCGTTTTTTAATAGGGTTGTTTGATTCTCTGGTGTCTACCTTCTTGACTTCTTTGTATACCTTGGACATTAGGCTTCTATCAGATGTGGGGTTGGTAAAGATCTTTTCCCAATCTGTTGGAAGCTGTTTTGTTTTCTTGACAGTGTCCTTAGCCTTACAGAAACTTTGCAATCTCATTAAGTCCCATTTGTCAATCTTTGACCTTAGAGCACAAGTAATTGATATTCTGTTCATGAAATTTTCTCCTATGCCTATGTGTTCTAAAGTTTTCCCTATTTTCTTTTCTAATAGTTTCAGTGTACCTGATTTAATGTGGAGATCTTTGATCCACATGCAAATGAGCTTTGTACACGGAGATAAGAAAGGGTCTACTTTCATTCTTTTACATGCTGAGTGCCAGTTGGACCAGCACCATTTGTTGAATAGGCTGTCATTTTTCCATTGAATGTTACAGTTCCTTTGTCAAAAATCAAGTGACCATATGTGTGAAGATTCATTTCTGAATCTTCTATTCTATTCCACTGATCAACATGCCTATCTCTGTACCAGTACCATGCAGTTTTTAAGACAATTGTCTTATAATATAGCTTGAGGTCAGGAATGGTGATTCCCCCAGATGTTTTCTTGTTGTTGAAGATGGATGTCTATATTCTAGGTTTTTTGTTATTCTGGATGAATACTATGAAGAATTGGGTTGGAATTTTGATGGGCATTGCATTGAATCTGTAGATTGCTTTTTGTAAGATGATCATTTTTATAATGTTGATCCTTCCAATCCATGAGCATGGGAGATATTTCCATCTTCTGAGATCTTTAGCATTCCTTCTTTTGAGATTTGAAGTTCTTGTAATATAGCTCCTTTACTTGCTTAATTAGAGTCACACCAAGGTATTTCGTATCATTTGTGACTAATTTTTTAATCTTTTCCCTAATTTCTTTTTCTGCATGTTTGTCCTTTGAGTAGAGGAAGGCTACAGATTTATTTGGGTTAATTTTATACCCAGTCATTTTGCTGAAGTTGTTTATCAGCTGTAATATTTCTCTGGTAGAATATTTGGGGCCACGTATACCATCATCTCATCTGCAAATGGTGATATATTTAAATCTTCCTTTCTGATTTGGATCCCTTGGATTTCCTTTTCCTGTCTAATTGCTCCAGCCAGGACTTCCAGTACTATGTTGAATAGGTACTGGGAGAGAGGGCAGCCTTGTCTACTCCCTCATTTTAGTGGGATTGCTTCAAGTTTCTCACCATTAAGTTTGATGTTAGCTATTGGTTTGCTGTATATTGCTTTCATTATGTTTAAGTATAGGCCTTGGATTCCTGTTCTTTCCAAGTCTTTTAATGTGAAGGGATGTTGAATCTTGTCAAATGCTTTCTCAGTATCTAGTGAGATGACCATGTGTTTTTTTTTCTTTGAGTTTTTTATATCTTGGATTATGTTGATGTATTTCTGTATATTAACCATCCCTGCATCACTGAGATGGAGCTTACTTGATCACTGAAAATGATCGTTTTGATGTGTTCTTGGATTTGGTTTGCAAGGATTTTGTTGAGCATTTTTGCCTCAGTGTTCATAAGTGAGATTGGTCTGAAGTTCTCTTTCCTTGTAGGGTCTTTTTGTGGTTTTGGGATGAGGGTTATTGTGGGATCAAAAAATTAGTTAGGTAGTCTTTCATCTGACTCTGTTTTATGAAGTAGTTTGGAGAGTATTGGTATTATGTCATCAATAAATATCTGATAGAATTCTTCACTAAACCCACTTGAACATGTGGATTTTTTGGTTGGGAGGCTTTTGATGACTGCTTCTATTTTTTTTAGGTGTTATGTGATTATATAGATGGTTTACCTGGTCCTGGTTTAACTTTAGTATCTGGTATCTCTCTAAAAATTCATCTCTTTCCTCCAGATTTTCCAGCTTTGTTGGATATAGGCTTTTGTAATATTATCTGATTTTTTCTTGAATTTCCTCAGTTTCAGTTGGTATTTCTCCACTTTCCTTTCTGATTTTGTTAATTTGGATACTCTTTCTTTACCCTCTAGTTATCTGGCTAAGGGTTTATTAACCGTGATTATTTTCTCAAAGAACCAGCTCTTGGTTTTGTTGATTCTTTGAATGGTTCTTTTTGTTTCTATTTGGTCAATTTCTGCTCTGAGTTGGATAATTTCTTGTCATCTACTCTTCTTGCCTGTATCTGCTTCCTTTTGTCCTAGAGCTTTCAACTTTGCTGTCAAGTCGCTAATTTATGCTCTCTCAAGTTTCTTTTGGGGAGCACTCAGAGCTTTGAGTTTTCCTCCCATTGCTACTCTCATTGCATCCCATAGGTTTGTGTATGTTGTGTTTTCATTTTCATTAAATTCTAGAAAATCTTTTCTTTCTTTATTTATTTCTTCCTTGACCATGTATTATTTAGTAGAGCATTGTTTAGTTTCCATGTATATATGTGCTTTTTGTTGTCTTTGTTGTTATAAAAGACCAGCCTTATACCATGGTGATCTGATAGGATGCATGGAAATATTTCAATCTTCGTACATCTACTGTGGTTTGTTTTGTAACTTATTATATGGTCAATTTTGGAAAAGGTGCCATGAGGTGCTGAAAAGAAGGTGTATTCTTTTGTTTTAGCATGAAATGTTCTGTAGATGTCTATTAATTCCAGTTGTTTAATAACCTCTGCTAGTTTCACTGCATCCTTGTTCAGTTTCTGTTTCTATGATCTGTCTATGGATGAGAGTTGGGTGTTGAGGTTTACGACTATTATTGTTTGGGGTACTATGTATATTTTGAGCTTTAATAGGGTTTCTTTTTTTGAACATGGTTGCTGTTTTGTTGGAGCATATATGTTAAGAATTGCGAGCTCCTCCTGACAAAGTTTTCCTGTAATGAGTAAAAAGTGTCCTTCCTTATCCTTTTTGATAACTTTTGGTTGAAAATATTCTTTTTTTTTTTTTTTGATATTTGAATGAACACTCCAGCTGCTTCTTGGGGCAGTTGCCTTGTAAGGTTTTTTCCCACCCTTTTTCTCTGAGATAGTGTCTGTCTTGTCTATGAGATGAGTTTCCTGTATGCAGCAAAAGGCTGGATTTTGTTTATATATCCAGTCTGATAGTCTATGTCTTTTTCTTGGGGATTTGACTCCATTTATGTAAACAGATATCAAGGAATAGTGGTTGCTGTTTCCTGCTATTGTTGCTTTTAGAGGTAGAATTGTGCCTGTGTTCTTTCTTCTTTTGGTTTTCTTGTTTAGGTATTTTCTTGTTTTTACTAGGATGTAGTCTCCCTCCTTGTATTGTTTTTTCCACCTTTAATTAGTTGTAGTGCTGGTTTTGTGGTCAGATATTGTGTAAATGTCTTTTTTGTCAGTGATTGGTTCCTGTTTTTGTGTGTACCTGGCCTGTGTCCCTGGATCTATGCTGTTCCTGGTGGCAGATGGCCTGAGCGTTTGGTCTGCACGCATGGGCTCTCCTTGTGGAAACCTAGTCCCTGTGGCAGAGTTCCTTTTCCCCTGAACCAATGGATGCGGGGTGGTGGCGTGCTTTTCGGGCGCTAGGCCCAGTCCTCTCTTTTCCATGGCTACTGGCAGTGCAATCTCACCAGACCTGAGTCCCTGGATCTCTGCTGTTCCCGGTGACCCACATATTTCAAATAATTTTTAATCCCACTTTTTAAGACCAGTTCTTATGCACATTAGTTCATATAAAAACAAAACAAGATGCTGGCCCAAGGCCAGACCTGTTCCACTTGCATCAGGATGGGCAGACTCCCCCAGGTACAAAGGTCCCTTGAACCTGGGAATAGCAGCAGGAATGCTTTCCATCCTAAGCAGATGGGTGAGTCAACTTTTGGCAATGTTCTACCCCAGGAAAGGATGCACAGAACTGTTGAGGTTCAAGCAGCAGAACTGGTACTGAGTGCAAGTGGGCCAGGTCTAGCCTTGGGCTGGAAGTGTGCACTGGAAAGGGCAGCCTGCCTGCGCACAGGTCCCTTGGAGCTCAGAAGAGTTGCATGAATGCTTTCCATCCTAAGGGGGAAGGAAGATGCGGTACCCATCTGCACATCTCTGTGCCAACTGAGAAGCCTAGCAAGAGCTCTCCCACCTGAGCCCACACAAAAGAGCTAGGTGACTGCCATCAAGACTCAGTACCAGCCTGACGATGGCTGAGACCCTGGGACAGCCTTGCAAGTTCTCTTGCTACTGAGCCAACAGAGAGCTTGCCATGCACCCTTCAGCCTGTCCTGGGAGGAGTAGCCTGGAACCTGTGAAGGCCAACTAGCATGGTACAGTCCTGGATCGGCTCTCTTCTGGCCCAGCTAGAGGGCAGGGTGACCTCCATCAAAACTCAAGACCTGCCTGCACATGAGTGAGCTCCCAGAATAGCCTCACAAGAGCTCTCCACCTGAGCCTACAGAGACAGAATGGAGTCACTGCAATCAGAACTCACTGCCTGCCTACAAAGAGCCAAACACCCAGAAGCCATTTTCTTCCTGAGCCCACGGGCCCTTAGATCCACGTGAGAGACAGGCTTCACTCAGAGATAACAGTATCACCTATAATCACAGATAACAAGATGCCAAGAGGAAAGCGAAAGAACCTAAGCAATGGAAACCAAGACGACCTGGAAACATCAGAACCCAGCTCTCCAACCACAGCAAGTAGTGGATTGCCAAACACTCCAGAAAAACAAGACTAGACTTGAAATCATACTTCATGACGACAAATATCTTGGAGAAGTGCTTAAATAACTCCCTTAAACAATTATAGGAGAACCAGGAAAAATCACTCAAAAAACTACAGGAAAACACAACCAAAAAGAAAAGGAATTGAAAACAGATATAGAAACAATAGAGAAAAAAAAGAGACAACCCTGGAGATGAAAAACCAAAAAAAGAACCCAGGAATCACAGATGCAAGCATCACCAACAGACCACAAGTGATGGAAGAGAGGAACTCAGGGGCTGAAGACAACATAGAAAACATAGACAAAACAGTTAGAGAAGATGCAAAAACCAAAAAGCTCCTAACCCAAAATGTCCAGGAGATCTAGGACACAATGAGAAGACCAAATCAAAGGATGCTAGACCTAGGAAAGGGTGAAGAATGTCAACTAAAAGGCACGTAAATATCATCAACAAAAATCATAGAAAAAACTTCCTTGCCCTTAGGAACAAAATGACCACGAACATACAGGCAGCCTACAGAACTCCCAATAAATTGGACCAGAAAGGAAATACCTGCCCACACATAATAGTCAAAAGACTAAATATTTGGAACAAAGAAAGCATTCTAAAATCTGTAAGGGTAAAAGGACAAGTAACATATAAAGGTAGACCAATCAGTTACACCAGACTTCTCAAAAGAGTCTGTGAAAGCTAGAAGATTCTGGCCAGGAAGTCATACAGACCCTTGGAGAACACAAATGTCAGCCCAGGTAACTATATCCAGCAAAACTCTCAATTACCATAGATGGAGAAACCAAGATTTTCTAGGACAAAAGCAAATTTACAAAATATCTGTTCACAAATCCAGCCCTACAAAGGATGATAAATGGAAAAATCCAACACACAGAAGAAAAGCACACAAGCATAAGTCTAACAACAAAAATAACAGGAAACAAAAATCACTATTCCATAATTTCTCTTCATATCAATGGACTCAGTTCTCGAATAAAGAGACACAGACTATCAGACTGGATACGTAAACAGGATCCAGCATTTTTCTGACTACAGGATACTCATCTCAGAGACAAAGACAGAAACTACCTCATAGTACAAGGCTGGAAAAAAAAAAAAAAAAAACCTTCCAAGCAAATGGGTCCAGGAAAAGAGCTGGAGTAGCTATTCTAATATCAAATAAAAGACATTTTCAACCAAAATTATCAAAAAAGGTAAGGAAAGACACTTTTTACTCATCACAGGAAAAATCTATCAAGATGAAATCTCAATTTGACCATCTATGCTCCAAATACAAGGAAACCCACAGTTGTAAAAGAAATCCTACTAAAGCACAAAGCATATATTACACCATACACAATAATAGTAGGGGATTTCAACACACTTCTCTCATCAATAGCCAGATCATGGAGACAGAAACTGAACAGAGACAAAGACAATATAGCAGAGGTTATGAGTCAATTGTAATTAAGAGACACCTACAGGACATTTCATTCAAAACCAAAATGATATACTTTCTTCTTAGAACCTCAAGTACCTTCTCCAAAACTGACCATATAGTTGGTCACAAAACAGGCCTCAACAGATCATAATAGTTGCATGTATTCTCTCAAATCACAATGGACTAAGGCTTGTCTTTAATAACAAAAACAATAAAAAGCCCACAGACAAACGGAAGATGTACAATGTTCTTCTCAATGACAACATGGTCAAAAAGGCAATAACAATAGAAATCAAGGGTCTTTTAGAATTTAACAAAAATGACACCACTACATACCCAAACTAATGTGATGCAATGAAAGCAATACTGAGAGAAAAACCCATAACTCTGAGTGCCTCCAAAAAGAAACTGGAAAGAACATACACTAGCAGCTTGACAGCACAGAGAAAAGCCCTAGAACAAAAAGAAAAAGATACACCCGAGAGAAGTGCACAGTAGAAAATAATCAAACTCAGAGCAGAAATCACCCAAATAGAGACAAAAAGAACATACAAAAAACCAATAAAATCAAGAGCTGTTTTTTTTTTTTTTTTTTTGAGAAAATCAACAAGTTCGATAAACCCTTAGCCAGACTAAATAGAGGGCAAATAGAGAGTGTCTAAATTAACAAAAATCAAAAATGAAAGTGGAAACATAAGAACAGAAACTGAGGAATTTCAAGAAATCATCAGATCCAACTACAAAAGCCTATATTCAACATAACTGGAAAATCTTAAAAAAATGAATAAATTTCTAGACAGATACCAGATAACAAAGTTAAATTAGGATCATATAAATCATCTAAACGTTCCCATTGCACCTAAAGAAATAGAAGCACTCAACAAAAGCCTCCCAAACAACAAAGGCCCAGGACCAGATGAGTTTAGTGGAGAATTCTATCAGACTTTTATAGAAGAACTAATACTCTCCAATCTATTCCAAAAAATAGAAACAGAAGGAACACTACCAAACTTGTTCTTCAAAACCACAATTACTCTCATACCTAAAACACACAAATATACTACAAAGAAAGAGAACTTCAGACCAATTTCTCTCATGAACATTGCTGGAAAAATAATCAATAAAATTCTTGCAAACCAAATCCAATAATACATCAAAACCACCATCTATCATGATCAGGTAGTCTTTATACCAGGAGTGCAGGGATGGTTCAACATACAGAAATCCATCAATGTAATCCATCATATAAACAAACTTAAGAAAAAAAAACACATGATCCTCTCACTAGATGCTGAGAAAGCATTCAACAAAATTCAACACCCCTTCATGATAAATGTCTTGGAAAAATCAGGAATTCCAGGCCCATATCTTAACATAATAAAATCAATATACAAAAAACCAGTAGCCAACATCAAACTAAATGGAGAGAAACTTGAAGTAATCCCACTAAAATCAGGGCCTAGACAAGGCTACCCACTGTCCCCCTACCTATTCAATATAGTACTGTAAGTCCTGGCCACTGCAATTAAACAAAAAAAAGAAATCAAAGGGATTTACATTGGAAAGGAAGAAGTTAAGATAACACTATATGCAGATGAAATGAAAGTATACTTAAGTGACCTCAAAAGTTTCATGAGAGAACTTTTATAACTAATAAACAACTTCAACAAAGTAGCTCAGTATAGAATTAACTCAAACAAATCAACCATCTTCCCCTATTAATGGATAAACAGGCTGAGAAAGAAAGTAATTGACACCCTTCACAATATTCACAAAGACTATAAAATAACTTAGGGTGACCCTAACCAAGCAAGTGAGGTATTTGTATGGCATCAACTTTAAATCTCTGAAGAAGGAATTTGAAGATCTCAGAAGATGGAAAGATCTTGTCCAAAGCAATCTACAGATTCAGTTCAATCCCCATCAAAATTCCATCTCAATTCTTCATAAAGTTGGAAAAAGCAATGTGCAAATTCATCTGAAATAACAAAACACCTATAAAAGCAAAATGTATTTTCAAGAATAAAAACAATTCTGCGGGAATCACCATCCGTGATCTCAAGCTATATTACAAAGCAATTGTGATTAAAATCTGCATGGTATTGGTACAGAGATAGGCAGTTAGATCAATGGAACTTAATTGAGAACCTAGAAATAAACCCATACACCTACCTTCACTTGATCTTTGACAAAGGAGCTAGAAACATTCAATGGTAAAAGGACAGCCTCTTCAACAAATAGTGTTTGTTCAGTTGGCAGTCATCATGTAGAAGAATGCAAATCTATGCTTTCTTATCTTGTATAAATCTCAAGTCCAAGTGAATCAAAGATTTCCACATAAAACCAAGTATACTCAAACTATTAGAAGAGAAAATGGGGAAGATCTTAGAATATATGGGCACAGGGTAAAAATTCCTGAACAGAACACCCATGGCTTATGCTCTAAGATGAAGAATTGACAAATGGAACCTCGTGAAATTGCAAAGCTTCTATAAGGCATAGGACACTGTTAAGAAGACAAAATGGCAGCCTATAGATTGGGAAAGGATTTTTACAAATTCTACATCTGATAGAGGGTTGGTATCCAATATATACAAAGAACTCAGAAAGCTAGACTCTAGAGAATAAAATAATCCTATTAAGAAATGGGGTACAGAGCTAAACAAAGAATTCTCAGGTGAGAATCATCGAATGGCTGAGAAACACCTAAAGAAATGCTCAACATCTAATCAAAACATCCTTGAGATTCCATCCCACTCTAGTTAAAATGGCTAAGGTTAAAAAAAAAAAAAAAAAAAAAAAAAAAAAACTCAGGGGACAGCAAATGCTGGCATTGATGTGGAGAAAAAGGAACACTCCTCCACATTTTGTAAGCTGGTGCAACCATGCTGGAAATCTGTCTGGTGACTCCTTAAAAAGTTGGACATAGTGCTACCCGAAAACCCAGCTAATCCACTCCTGGGCCTATACCCCAGAGATGCTCTAACATGTAACAAGAACACATGCTCCTCCATGTTTATAGCAGCTTTATTTATAATAGCCATAAGCCGGAAAGAACCCAGATGTTTATTAACAGATGAATGGATACAGATAGCGAGGTACATTTACACATTGGGGTAATACTCAGCTATCAGAAACAACTTCATGAAATTCCTAGGCAAATGGATGGAACTAGAGACTATCACCCTGAGTGAGGTAACCCAGGCACAAAAGAATACACAGGAATTTATTTACTGATAAGTGGTTGCTAGCCCCAGAATGCTCTGAATATCTAATACCCAAGAAACAATTCACAGCCATTATGAAGCTCAAAAAGTAGAAAGGCCAAAATGGGGATGCCTCAGTCCTTCTTCGAAAAGAGAGAAAATCTCTCATGGGAAGAAATGCAAGGTCAAATAGAAGAGCAGGGATTAATGAAAAAATCACTCAGAAGCTGCCTCACCTAGGGATTCACTACATATACAGTTAACTATTCCAAGTACTATAGCTGATTCTAAATATTACTTACTAGCAGGAATTAGACAGAGGTGGCCCCTCAGGGACTGTGCTAGAGTCACATAGATTCAGCTGAGCATGCTTGCAGCTAACCACTGGTCTGAACTCTGGGATCCCAATAAGGTTGTTAAAGAAAGGACCTAAGGAGCTGAAAGGGGTCGCAAACTCATATATGGAAAGATAACATTATCAACCAACCAAACCCTCCAAAACTCCCATGGACTAAAACACCAACCTTTGTGAGTGCTTTCAGAGACCTATTGATTCAGTTGCATATTAGTGAAGATAGCAGCATCAGGCATCAATGTGCGAAGAGGCTTTTGTTCCAGAGAGCATGGTTTCCCAGTATAGGGGAATGACAAGGCACTGGGGGAGAGAGGGGGATCAGAAGGGATTGCACCTTTGTGAAGGCAACTGGAGGGGTAGAGAGGATGGAAGCAGGGTCAGGTAAAGATACAGAGTATCTAATAAAAAAAGAAAAAAAAAACAAAATAAGAATCAAGATTCTGAAGTGCAGTAGAATATAATAGATAATTCCTAGTAAAACTACCTTAACTATCAAAAAACAAAACAAAACATGTTCTCTAAGTATATACTTTTATACTTACAAATTTTAGGTTATATTCTATTGTGTGAATTTTTATCTCTAATAAGTAAATGATAAAATTATTATAGCTTAATAAATGGAATTATATCTTTGAAAAATACAATTTTGACTTCTTTTCTATTTGTATCTCTTTAATCTTCTGTGTTATTATTTTATCTAAGATTTCAATGGCTGTAGTGATATCTGTTTAAAGTTTTCCTTCTCATTTCTAATTTTATTAATTTTTATTATTTCAAGGTTGGCTAAGGATTTGGTCATCTTGTTTATCTTTTTGTATCAACATTTATTTTATTAGTTCTTTTTTATTTTGTTTGTATCTATTTCATTATTTTAGGTCTAATTTTATTTCTTCCCATCCAGTGTTTTTGGATTTAAATTGTTTTTCTATTCACAATAGCTTAAAGTACATCACTAAGTTATTAATTTTAAGTCTCTCATATTTTTCATTTAGACATTTAACAATGTAAATGAAATTTACTGTATTCTTAGAAGTGTTTTTATTCTGTCATGAAGAATTTTGTCATACTGTTCTTAATTTTTCTTAATAAAAATATTTAGAATTTTGCTTTTGGTAACTTTAGTGACACATAGAACATTAGCTTTTAGTATTTACATGCATGTGTACATTTTTCATGATGTCTGTAACAGTGAAAAGCTAGCTTTGATTTATTGTGGTCAGACAGATTTAGTACTCTAATAAGGTACTAAATTTTTCCTCTATTTGCAAAGTTACTTTGTTTCTTGTTAACATTCGAGAAATTTCCATAGCCTTCTGGAAAAAAAAATGTGTATTCTTCAATTTTGGGGTGGAATTATTTGTTGGTATCATTAGGTACATTTTATTCATGAAACAATTGAGAGGATAAACAATTCGCTGATTAATAGTCTACCAATATATCAGTGACAATTACACTAAAAACAAAATCAGATAAATAATCACATTTACAAATTATAAGAGTATGAATAGAATAGTTAGGATAAATCTCATTTGGATGGTGTGTACAGTATGAGTTTCTATAGGTTATTTTATTCATTTACATTTTTAAAATTATGACCCTTCTCAGTTCTCCATATCATCCACATCCCCTTTTTTACTCCTAACTCTTCCATTGGGGTGCCCAGGCTCAGTCTATTGATTGGATGTGAGTATCTGCATCTGTATTGGTCAGGTGCTGGCAGAGCCTCTCAAGGAACAGCTATACCAGGCTCCAGTCAGCAAGCATGTCTTGGCATCAGCAATAGTGTGGGGGTTTGATATTTGCAGGTGAGATAGATCCCTAGATGGGACTGTCTCTTAATGGCCTTTTCTTCAGTCTCTTTTTCAATTTTGTCCCTGATTTCCTATGGACAGGAACATTTCTGGGTTAAATTTTTGAGATGTGTGAGTGATCCCATCCTTACCTGGGGCTGTGCCTATTTACTGGAGAGGGTCTCTACAGGTTCTATGTCTCCTGTGTTGTGTATTTTGGCTAATGTTATCCCTGTTTGGTCATGCTTAACCTCTTGCTTTCATGGCATTTGGGACTCTCATAAAGAAAAAAAGTAAAGAAAGCATCAGAAGGTATAAATACATTCTATGTTCTATTCACAAATTTAAAGAACCAATATTGTGAAAGTGGCCAACTTACCAGATAATACAATACATACATATATACATACATACATAGAGAGAGACAGAGATAGAGAGACAAATAGAGAGAGAGAGAGAGAGGAGGAAAAGGAGGAAAAAAGAGGAAGAAAAGGAGAAGGAGAATCCTGAACTAAGAGTGCTACAAAAATTAATATTTTTAAAACATCACATTCATGGTATAAAAAGAGACATTTAGGTCAGTGGAAAAGAAAAGAATACCAGATAATATTCTACAAAAATTCAGTTATCAAAAATGTACATTAGAGAAAATATAGCATTTTCAATAAATAATGTTGGGAAACCTAGGTTTTCACATGAAAGGAAAAAGTACATCTTTACCATTCATTCTGAACAAAATTAATTCTAAATTTATTGAAGAACTCAATCTAAAACCTAAGGCTCTGAAACTTCTGAACTCTAGAGCAAGGAATATATCTTAAGTCATAGGCTAAATTATGGAAGTTTTGCATAGGACTTCTTAAAACATGGAATATTGAAATGAACAAAAAATTCACAAGATAAGCAAAAGAGGTCGGCATAGACATTTAAAAATATTCAACATCCCTGTCTATTACTCTGAATGAGATTAAAACTGACTAGTAATATCATCTCTACTGAAAAAAACATGATGAAGCATATGAATTACAACACAGGCTGTCCTGGATATGAGGATAAAAGAACTGTTATACACAGTGGTGAGATTGTAATCTACTTTAGCCACTCCAGAAGTCAGTCTGGCATCTTAGAACACATAGACACAGGTGAAATTTCCTGAAGAGAATGCCAGTGGTTTATGGTCTAAGATTACGAATCAAAAAATGGGACCTCATAAAATTGCAAAGCTTATGTAAGGCAATGGACACTGTCATTAGGACAAAATGGCAACCAACAGATTGGGAAAACATCATTATCTGTTCTACATCAGATAGAAGGCTAATATCCAATATATAGAAAGAACTCAAGTTAGATTCCAGAGAAAAAAAATAACCTTATTTTAAAATGCGGTACAGAGCTAAACAAAGAATTCTCAACTGAGAAATATTGAATGATCGAGAAGCACCTAAAGAAATCTTCGCCATTCTTAGTCATCAGGGAAATGCAAATCAAAACAACCATGAGTTTTTACCTCACACCAGTCAAAATGGGTAAGATTAAAATCTCAAATGACAGTAGACACTGGCAAAAATGTGGAGAAAGAGGAACGTTCCTTCATTATTGGTGGGATTGCAAACTGGTACAACTACTCTGGAAATCAGTTGCGCAGTTCCTCAGAAATCTGAAAATAGTACTACCTGAGGATCTAGCTATAATACTCTTAGACATATACCAAAAGACTCTACACCATACAACAAGAATACATGCTCCACTATGTTCATAGCAGCCTTATTTATAATAGTCACGAGCTGGAAAAAACTGAGATGTCCTTCAACAGAGAAATGGATACAGAAAATGTAATACACAATGGAATACAACTCAATTATTAAAAACAATGGCTTCATGAAATTCTTAGTCAAATGGATGGAACTAGAAAATATCATCTGGAGTGAGTTAGCTGAATCACAAAAGAACACGCATGCTATGAACTCAACGGATAAGTAGATATTAGTACAAGAGCTTGGAATACCCAAGATATAATTTACAGATCATGTGAAGCTCAAGAAGAAGGACAACAAAAGTGTTGATGCTTCAGTCCTTCTTAGAAGGGGGAACAAAAATATTCTCAGGAGGAATTAAGGAGAGAAAGCTTGAAACAGGAACTGAAGGAAATGCCATCCAAAGACTGCCCCACCTGGGGATACAACCCATATTCAGCCACCAAACCCAAACAATATTGTTGATACCAAGCAATGCATGCTGACAGGAGCCTGATATAGCTGTCTCCTGAGAGGCTCTGCCAGAATATAAAAAATACATAGGTGGATGCTCACAGCCAACTACAGAACTGAGAATGGGGTCCTTATTGGAGGAGTTAGAAGAAGAATTGGAGGAGTTTAAGGAGTTTGCAACCCCATAAGAAAAATACCAACCAGCCAGAGATCCTAGAGACTAAACCACTGTATAAAGCATACACATAGACAGATCCCTGGCTCCAACTGCCCATATAGAAGAGGGATGGCCTTGTTGGGTATCCAATGGGAGGAGAAGCCCTTGGTCCTTCCAAGGCGTGAAGCTAGGATGTACGGAAATATCAGGACTGGGAGACATGATGGGGTGGGTAGTTGGTTGAAGGGTGATGAAATAGTGGATTTAGAGGGCAATCCAGGAAAGGAGATAACATTTGAAATGTAAATAAAATGTATCCAATAAAATCAGAAAAAAATAAAATAAAACCTAAAAACACAGAATGATCCAGAAATATCATTCTTAAGCATATACCTAAAGATTATGTATGCTGATGAGTAGACATAGATATACATGTACACTGTGGCTCAGTTCACAATGACAAGGGAATAGTTCAATCAAGATTTCTATCAAATGATGAATAAGTAAGGAAAATGTACAATACATACACAATGGTGTATCATTCATCTGTGAAAAAAATAATTTTCTAATAAATAGAATAGATAATATATATGAATTATCCCTGGAACTTAAAACAAGTGCCCCATTTTCTGTATCATATATAGTTTCTAGATCTACATATTAGTCTCTATTTAACCTTCAGGATATGTAGACTCCATAGAGTTAAGGGAGGAGGAAAGGGAAATTCAGGTAAGATGAAAATAGAGGAGAGTACTTGTGGCAGAAAGATTGAGTCACGGAGATGAATGAAAAATAGCAGCTACTAAAAGTCTTTATCAGTATGGAAGGTGCATAAAAAACTGTGTGCAAAACTGTCAGCCTCCTACTGAATACAGAAATTTACTTAGAATGATAGAGAATTCTTACTGACATAAAGTGTGAGTGGGAAAAAAAACTGGCCATTGAAGGTTTAAGTGAGAAGGTTCGGGATTGGAAGAGGTTAAGTTACAGGCAAATTCAGAAATATTTTGCACTTCTTGGCATACACAATATTGTCTGGCTTTGTTAGCTGTACGTGGGATGGGTGGGGCAGTCTCTGAATGGCACTTATTTCAGTCTCTGCTTTATACTCTGTAACTGTATTTCCTTCTGTGAGTATTTTGTTCATCCTTCTAAGAAGGACTGAAGCATTGACACTCTGGTCTTCCTTCTTAATCTTCCTGTGATCTGTGCATTGTATCTTGGGCATTCTGAACCTTTGGACTAATATCCACTTATCCATGAGTGAATAGCATCTGTGTTCCTTTGTAATTGGGTTACCTAGCTCAAAATGAAATTTTCTAGTTCTATTTATTTGCCTAAGAAGTTCATGAGGTCATTGCTTTTAATAGTGGATTAGTACTCTATTGTGTAAATGTAACACATTTTCTGTATCCATTCTTCTGTTGAAGGACATCTGGGTTCTTTCCAGCTCCTGGCTATTATAAGTAAGGCCGCTGTGTTGGAGCATGTTTTGAGTGTAGGCCCAGGAGTAGTATAGATGGGTCCTTGGGTAGTAGTGCTATGTTCAATTTTCTAAGAAACCTCAGGACTGACTTCCAGAGTGGCTGTGCCAGCTTGCAATCCCACCAACAGTGAAGGGGTGTTCTGCTTTCTCCACATCCTCACCTGCATCTTCCAGACAATATTGTGGATGCAAAGAAGTGCATGGTGACTGGTGCCTGATATAGCTGTGTCTTGAGAGGCTCTGCCAAAGCCTGAAAAACACAGCCAAAATTAGACTGGGTATTGTGTCCCCAATAGAGGGCTTAGAGAAAGGACTAAACAAGTTGAAGGGGTTTACAACCCCATAAGAAAAACAACAATAACAACCAACCTGACCCACTGCCCTTAGTTTGCAGGAACTAAACCACCATCCAAAGGTTACACATGAAGGCAGCCATGGCTCCAGCCACATATGTAGCAGAGGATTGACACGTTGGGCATCAATGGGAGAAGCCCTTGGTCCTACAAGGGCTTGATATCCCAGTGCAAGTGAATGCCAGGGAGGAGAAACAGGAGGGAGTGAGTGGGTGGGTAAGCACCCTTAAAGAAGCAGGGAAAAGTGGGATGTGATAAGGTGTTTCTGAAAGGGAAACAAGGAAAGTGGGTAACATTTAAAATGTAAACTAAAAAAATCTAATAAAAAATTTAAAAAGCAATACTGTGGATACTAGGTGAATTGTGATGCTTATTTTCAGAAGACATGTTGGTACCAGTATACAATATGTTCCTATGGGTTATTGGTCAGGCAGGCCTCTGAGACAAAACCAAAGTAACACTAACACCATTTTTGGTTTCCCATTGTAACACCCTTTTGAAAGCATTACATGAAAATATAAATTTCAAACTCATACTGGCTAGAATGCATAGTACTGAAAGGTCCTATTTAGGCAGCTGATGGACATTACCAATGGTCTTACCTAGCAATGGATTCTGCATGAAACAATACCTGTATGAAAATGTGCTGATATGTTAGTGACATGTTGACTATGGAATTAGCAAGTGCTTTCTGACGAAATATGAGGCCAGCTCCATAAAATAAATTTTATTTCTAATACTGTACCTGGTCACAATCCCATGTCTGGACATCATAGACTCCCAGGTATCAATAAAGCTACTGTGGTTGTTTTACTAATTGATCTTGACAGCAAATATCATTCAAAATAGTAATGTTTTTACTCAAAGATATGAGAGGTATACACCATTAGTGTGAAATGCTTTATGTTATAGTAAATAATTACTATTATAGAGACTTGTAATGAATCAAAAGGCTGCAATAAATAACTCTGAATGTTCAGTTGCATATAACTCATCTCTATCAAATCACTATCATCCAAGGTCACAAAACAGGGTGCAGGCTCTGAAACATACAGACCACAGAGGACAGTTGTAAAATGCTGACCACAGGAAATGATGTGTCTGGCATGAATGAACTTGTAGTAGCACCGGTTACCTTCACAAGATGTGCATATCATAAAGCCAATCACAACTCCAGAATCAACTGGGAGCAAACACAGAGGTTCCATCTCTACTGGAGGATCTGAGGCAAAAGAAACTATTGGTGGTTAATGGCTGTTGAAGAAGGGAGAGCCACTTTGCTTTGAGGTCATTTATTTCAGATGGTAGGTTGCACATATACACATGGGTCATCACACACATATGTATGTTTGTGTGCGTGCACGTGCACGTGTGCACATGCATGCATGTGTGAACGAATGGGAGCCTAAGGACAGTAATAATTGGACTCAAGAGGCTGTTGCTAATAAAAAAGGAAATTAAATATTAACATTAAAAAATTGCATACCAGGTCTTGGAAGGAGTTAGTAATGGATTGGTATTGTCAATACATGTTCTATAAACGTCTGAAACTTTCTAGGCATAAAATTATTAACATAAAATAATTAAACTACTGATAACAGTCTATGGAAATGATTCTAATCAAACCTAGCCTAGTAAAGTCTGAATTTACTAGTTTTGCTCACAGAAGCATGGGCTATACTCAGAGGTAGCTATATCAGTGAGGATACACAAAAGCTGTATCAAATCCCAATACAACATGCCATCAGAACCAGTGAAGATACTCTAATCTCCCCAGAAATTGTTTACTGATTGATTAAAGAATTTTCTTATGAGTCTTGTAACTTTCTGAGTTTCCTAAGCCTTAGAAGGTTCCAGTCTTCCTCTAAGAGGGAATGGTTTAATTCCCCTGGCCACAAACTTTGCAAACCTAATGATATTTTCAGTAAATTCAAAATAGAAGACTATTTTCAATAATGGTTAAAATGTAAGTATAATAAGGATTTTAGTTGGTAATGTGTTTCTTTAAATTATATACAACTCTAACTTCCAAATTTTGGTAAATGATCTTGGATCTGATTAGATAAATATTTAAACAAAACTTGACTATAACTTTAAGACAATAAGATAACATGTTTCCAAGCTGTTCAGTGGCTCAGTAGATTTAAATTTGAGTAGCAAATATTCTTGTCCTTTGGAAATCATGGTAGTCCATGATTCACAAACTGATACATTTGTGATACGGTTGACCTGTATTTGAAGTACAGGTCATCTCATTACTCTCTAGTCTAGAGTGCAATATTCTAGGTTTTTATACTTGAAGCAGACATAATCACAAATGATAAACTAGACCTTAACATTTTGCTCTGAGTTACCCTTTTCAAATAAGACCAAAACATGAATATTAAGTTCAATTTTATTTTTGTGGGAACTATACAGAGTTGAAGAAAAACAGACAAAGCAAAACAAAAGCGTAAAGTTTCAGATGCAATAGTAGGTATATTTCTGTGTATACAGAAAGAGAAGAAAAGGGCCTCACAATTGAAGTGTGTCCTGTACATTTCTGAATATTTTTACATGCATCTATTTATTTAATCTTTATGCAAAACTAATAAGGGAGTTAGCATACTTATATATGCTAATTTTAAGTGAGAAATATACTTGCATAATTTTATAAATATAGATAAATAAAAATTACATATATATAATATGAGTGTTTCTATGCCAGAAACAGAAAGAATCTTTCCTTAAGCTTCATAGTTTGATTTTAGTGTGTTACCATGGTTAGACTGTTCTTAATGTTTTAAATTTGTGAATTTAATAATGAACTCATTGGAAAAAATTTAATTTTCACCTGTGAGCACTCACAAGTAGCCCAAACCATCGGCGAGAAACAATCCAGTCAGAAGCATCAGTGAGCCACAGCTGTGTGAGTTTGCAGAGAAGAATCATGAATATTATACCTTTTGAATGATCACGAGAGTATATCTGTCCTGCAAAACATTAGTAGTCTCAATCTGAAGGCAGAAAGCAAAGCAGAGTCCCAGGATTCTGTTACTTATCCCCCTGCTTTTTCTTCACTCCTTTAAGCTAAGCCCTGCAGGAGACAGGCTTCGGGGCGTGCAGGTTCTATTCTGTGTACCTCATGTTCTCACATTCTCCTCTAAGTACCTAATTCACACTCAGGCAGGGACTTGAGACCACAACCGAATAAACCTGCAGCTAAATTCTTTTTCATAATGGGATGAAAAGAAGGTTTTAGAAAAATTGAATCTTCACAAAAGAAATGCAGGAAAAGGAGTGAAATGTATTGAGTAATAGTTGGCAAGTTTATACTAGGCTAGAATTCTCAAAAGTGGATAAAACAGAATCAAGGTACAGTGTGTTAGAATTATTAAATGTGAGTGCCTAGGCATAATATGAATAGTCTTTCAATTATTTTGCATGTACCAACTTACATTGCAGAATGTATTTTACAATGTACAAAAAGAAAGCAAAAGTTTTATATGAAAGAAATGTGGAACTTTAGTAAAATCCCTTGAAAAAAAATAAAGTGATAATATATAATATTTATGTCTCTATATGATAAATATATTTAAGAGTAAAATATGGATATCATGCACATAATTTAAACAATGATTTTGAGAAGATAGTTTAACATAGTCTTGTATTAAAAAAGGACTTTATATTTGGATAAGAATGAAATAAAAAAATTTTATATTTTGATGGAAGATTGTGAAAGATCCTGAGTCAGTGCACAGGAAACATATAGACACTATAATATAATGGCAAGAATGAAGATTTTTGTATCATCAATATATCAAATGTTTTTAATTGTAGTGGAAGTGGTTTATGATGGTAACACTAGATTATACACACACACACACACAATCAGCCCTTTAGGATAAAAATTTCAGTATTCTCAATAAAATAATCTATTGAGGTTAAGTTTTATGTGTTAAGAAATTTTAAAAAATAATGGAACCAGGAAGTAATAACATTAAAAACTTACATTTAAGATAATAAAATTAAAACTACAAATGTTTCACCATAGTAAGTGTGAATTATAGAAAAAGATTCTGAGTAAAAGAAACTTTAACCTAGAAACTAATTTAATCACTAAGGAAAATAATTTATTCTCTTATAGGTGTTTGTGATGCATCAAGAAAGAAGTAACAATCCAAGGAACAACAGATTTGTGAGGCCTATAGTTTAGTGGTCATGTGAAGCATTTAATAATGAGTATAAATAGTAAATGATATATTTTAATGAAAAATGTGAAACAAACAAATACAGAGTTGATCAAGAAGCCAGAAAATGGCTGTCTAGAGTTGTAGATATGGTAACAAATCAGGCAGGAGAAGTTTCCTGAGATAGTATGATTGTGAATAATGAACTTCAAGGGAAGAATTGCATGTGACACAAGGAAAATTTCTCTGTCTTCTCACAAGTTCATTCATCCCACCCAAAGATGTCCACTCCAGGTCTCATGGACACCAAAACTACAAAAGTTTGAAACACAAACATGTTGGTAGGTAGGCTTCATTGATACCTTGCTTCTTGAGTCACTACTCTATAAATTCCCTCTTAGCACTGTTTCAATATTCAGACCAGAGGAGCTGAATGTCTCTAAACTTACAGCATTAGTCACTGGAAATATATCAGAAGATACTCCACAAGATTGTCTTTCTGAATGCTAAAGCTTTTGATATGTAAGAGCTCAATTTTTTTTCTAAAGCCTGTGAAGTGGCTTTGCACTCAACAATAGTGGCAGTGCTCTTCTGAATGTCCTTTGTCTTCCAGATGCTATACCTAATTCTTAGCTCACAGAGATGACAAGAAACAAAAAAAGCTCTTAGATGATCTTCCTTGTAACTGTGAAGTGCACGGAGAAGGCCTGTTAGATGGTGATGAAAGGGAAACCAGATCAAGCAAGGTAGTATGTCATGGCAGTCATGACACAGATACATAATGCTATTCACTATTTAGGATCAGTTTACTCATTGAAAGGAAAATGAACTGAAAATGCTTGCTAACACAGGAATTCTAACATATTCCAATGGCACTCTGTCATCTTTGGTCACTTTGTCATACTGAACTATGAAAGCATTAGATAAAATGAGAAGGTGGAAAAACAGCATGGGAGACAGCGTCCAGGGTTTGAGTGTCATTTCACAGAGCTCCTTCTCAAGAGTTTTGCAACTTTTTCCTTTGACATTACAATACTAACACAGATATCAGTAATGTCATTGTTAGTATAATAATAAATCCAGTGAATCACTTATATTGCATTTTAGTAAGAGATGCTATTATGAAGAAGACAGTCATGATTGAGAGATCTGGATGGTAGAGGTCCTAAAAGCAAGATAAGTCTTGTTTCTTATTTGTGCAGCCCAGCAATATAATTGGAAAATCTCTAGCACTAATCTCTCATGTAAAACTACAATTTAAGAGCAGCAAAATGTCTTAACCCTATGGCATCCAGTTGTTCCTAAAAAAATCATAAAATCAATTATGACAATTGAAAAAAATCTCAAAAAGGGGATAGATATGAGATAAGCATAAGTACCTTGCACAGTATGGGTATGAGATTGACATAATAGCTAGTGTGACTCTTTGTGACTAAATGCTCTGGACCTTTAGAAAGATTATTCCTACTATATTCAAAAGTATGGGGCCAGATTTTTCTTCAAAGATGCACCAACTGTCTATATCTTCAACCATTCTTCATTTTCCTATAATCTGCTTTTAAATTGGTATTTTAATCCCTCTGCTTTTTGGCTTTTGGAGAAATACTACAAAGGAAGATCAGGTTCACCATATTTTGAGAATATGATACTCATCACATAAATATAAACAAACTGAAAAAACTCACATGATCATTTCATTAGATGCTGAAAAAACCTTCGACTAAATATAACACACCTTCGTGTTAAAGGTCTTAGAAAGGATAGGAATTCGAGGCATTTTATACCTAAAAATATTAAAAGGAATATACAGAAAACCAATAGCCAACATCAAATAAAATGGAGAGAAAGTTGAAGCAATCCCACTAAAAAGGAATAAAGAAGGCTGCCCACTCTCTCCTTACATATTCAAAATAATACTCAAAGTTCAAGCTAGAGTAATTAGGCTATAAAAGGCAATCAAAGGTATACAAATTGGAAAGGAAGAAGTCAAGGTATCAATATTTGTAGATGATATGATAGTATAATTAAGTGACTCTTAAAATTCCAGGAGAGAACTCCTAAACCTGGTAAACAACCTCAGCAAAGTGGATGAATATAAAATTAACTCAAACAATTCAATGGCCTTCCTCTAATCAAAGGAATATATGGGGTGAGATGAAAATTAGAAAAGCATCACTCTTTGCAATATTTTTAAACAATACAAAATATCTTGGTGTAACTCTAATCAAGCAAGAGAAAGATGTGTATGAAAAGAACTTCATTTCTCTGAAGAAAAACATGAAGAAAAACTCAGAAGATCGAAGGGTCTCCCATGCTTGTGGATTGTTAGGCCATCTAACAAAAAGCAATCTGAAGTTCAGTGCAATCCTTATCAAAATTCCACCTCAATTTTTCACAGAGATTAAAAGAGCAATTCTCATATTCATTTGGAATGGCAGCAGCAGCAACAACAACAACAACAACAACAACAAAACCCACAGGACAGCAAAAACAATTTTTAACAATAAACAAACTTCTGGAAAATCATCCTTCATAACCTCAAGCTGTACTATAGAGCAATAGTGATAAAAACAAACAAAACAAAAAACAAACAAACAAAAAACCTTAAATCAACTAAACAAACAAACAAACAAACAAAAAACACATGGTCTTGGCACAGATAAAGACAGCTAGATCAATGGCATAGAATTGCAGACCCATTAATAAATCCACATGCCTATGGCTGCTTCATCATTGAAAAAGAAACCTAAATCATCCAGTGGAAAAAAGAATTATTTTTCAAAAATGGTGCTGTTATGGCTGGTGGTCTGCATGTAGAAGAATGCGGATGGGTTTATTTTATGTTCCTTATACAAACCTCAAGTCCAAGTGGATCAAGATAGTCACATAAAGCCAGATACATTGAATCTAAGAGAAAACAAAGTGGGAAAAAACCTCAAACATATTGGAACAGAAAGAAATTTCCTTAATACAACCCCAATGGCTCAGGCTCTAAGATCAACAATTGACAAATGGGACCTTGTGAAACTAAAAACTGTCTGTAAGGCAAAGAACACTGTCAATAGTACAAAAGGGCAACCTACCAATTGGGAAAAGATCTTTACCAACCCTGCATCAGTAGAGGGCTAATATCTAAAATGTACATAGAATTTAGTAAGTTAGAATCCAGAAAACCAAATAACCCAATTAAAATGGGGCACAGAACAAAATAATTCTCACCTGAGGAACCTTGAATGGCTAAGAAACATCTAAAAAATGTTCAATATCCTTAGTCATCAGGGAAATTCAAATCAAAACATCTCTGAGATTCTGCCTTATACCTTACACCAATCAAAATGGCTAAGATCCAAAACTCAGCAACAGCAGACGTTGGCAAGGAAGTTGAGAAAGAGAAACACTCCTCCATCAATGGTAGGATTACTAGCTTGTTCAATCACTTTGGAAGTTAATTCAGTGCTTTCTCAAAAATAGTTTTATCTGAAGACTCAGCTATACTATATTCCTATATGCCAAAAATTTGTTCCAACATATAACATGGACACATGATCCACTATATTCACAGAAGCCTTATTATAATAGCAGAAGCTGAAAATAACCCATATGTTATTAGAATACAAGAATTGATACAGAAAAATACGATATATTTACACAGTGGAATACTACTCAGCTATTAAAAATTACTATTTCATAAAATTTGCAGGCAAGTGGCTGGAACTAGAGAAGATCATCCTAGGTGAGATAACTGAGCCCCCCCCAAAACCCATACATGGAATATACTTGCTGATAAGTGAATATTAGCCCCACAAAAAAGCTCAGAAATCCCACAATACAACTCACAGACCATACGAAGCATAAGATGCAAAGGCCAAAGTGTAGATGATTCAATTTCACTTAAAACGGGGAATAAAATGATCATAGACACAGAGGGACAGAGTAAACTTGGTGGAATAGGGAAGGGAGAGGGGGAAAAGGTTGCAGGATCAGGATTGGGAAGAGGCAGGAGATATATCCAGATGGTCAAGAGAATGAATGGTAATACATATCAGCATGGGGTGGGGAATGGAGGAAACCACAAGAAAGTCCAAGATGCCAGTAGTGAGAGAGACTCCCAGGACCCAATGGGATGACATTAGCCAAAGTTCCCAACAGTGGAGAGATAGAACCTGAGGAAACCATCTTCAACAAACTGTGATGTCAGCTAGTAGAAGAATGTGAATAGATTCATATCAATTACATTGCACATAAGTTCAAATCCATGGGGGATCATCAACCACAATATAAGACCAGACACAGTAAACTTTATAGACTAGAAATTCAGGAATAACCTTGAACACAGTGATTCAGGAGACAACTTCTGAACAGTAAACTGATAACACTAGCACGAAGATCAACTATTAATGCACATATCATTATGTTATGTTTCTTAACCTCAGTACAATAATGCTTAATATCAAGCATGGGTATATTCTATTTATGGGAGTCTGAGAAGATGACTATTTAGTCTATGTAATATAGTATAGATTTCTTCACTCAACAAATTCTAGAATTGCAGTAACAATAGAAAAAGACACAGTGATTTCTGCAAATTTGAGATAATTTAATTGTTGATATTAACAAAAGACAAATATTAATATCATGTAAGGGGTGAGTGTATATTTGGGTATTAGTGAGTGTTCATTTAGTCTTTGGCTTTAAGATTTGAGAAGGGAATGACAATGTCTTGGTCAAGAAAAACAACAAAGTTAAGGGAACTTAGCCTTAGATTGAAAAGTTGTATAGATCCATGTACAAAAGACCTTTAAAAGTTTGGTGATGGCGTGGGAAGACCAAAATGAGGATGCCTCAGTCCTTCTAAGAAGGGGGAACAAATACTCATGGGAGGAAATATAGAGAAAAAAAATGGAGCAGAGTCTGGAGGAAAGGCCATCCAGAGACTACCACATCTGGGGATCCATCCCATATGCAGCCACCAAACCCAGTCAATATTGCTGATGCCAAGAAGTGCTTGCTAATAGGAAACTGTTATGGATGTGTCTTCAGAGGCTCTTCCAGAGCCATAAAATGATACAGATGAGGATGGTTGCAGCTAACTATTGAACTGAGCATGGTTTTTCCAATGGAAGATTTAGAGAAAGAATTAAAGGAGCTGAAGAAGTTTGTAACCCCATAGAAAGAAAAACAATATTAACCAACCAGATATCCTAGAGCTTCCAGGGTCTAACCCATCAATGGAAGTATATACATGGAGGGACCCATGTGTAGCAGAGGACAGCATTGTCTAGCATCAACAGGCAGAGAAGCCCTTGGTCTTGTGAAGACTTGATTCCCCAGTGTAGGAAAATTCAAGGGTATTGAGGTAAACGTAGGAGAGAGGGGGGGGGCATCTTTATAGAAGCAGGGGGAGAGGGTATGGAAGAGGATGAAACTGGGAAAGTGGATAACGTTTGAAATGTAAATACATAAAATATCCTATATAAAAAAGGGGGGAGAAATCAGAATGATGGGTTGCAATGAGGAAATGACCCCAATGATTTGGTTTTTTTTCCTTTTTTTTAAACGACTTTATTTTACAAAACAAAGATAAATGTACAGATTTTAAACATTTTTTGCTTAAAATTACACATTTTTGTCAGTAATGTTTTTTCAGACATTGAAATAATTTTTACATAAAACCATGTGAATATATTTTTTTCGTCAGAACTTGATTTTTTTCAAGTGCTTGACAGTATGCATTGAAAACCTAATAGTTACAATAAGCGTAAAGTACATGCAAAACAAAACGGAACATGGAAATAGTCAAAGTCTTCTTGTTTTGTAAATATATGTATATATTTTTTTGTTTTCTTTATTTCTTGGACTTCATACAGTCTGTGAGTTGTTTCTGGGGGAGTGCAGGCCTCTGGGGTTAGCATCCCACTATCAGTGACTGCATATCTCTAGATACTGTACACTGTGGGCTGAGGCCGACATTTCAGGGCAGGTCCAGCTGGATGTGTAGCTGAGGATGGCCTTGTTGGGAATCAATGGGAGGAGAAGTGCTTGGACCTGCCAAGGATCAATGCCGCAGTGTAGGGAAATGTAAGGATAGTGAGGTATGAGGGGGTGGATGAAAAGATGGCAGAGCACCCTCATAGAAGCAGGTGGAGGCAGATGGGATAGGGGTTTCTTGAGCAGAAACTGTAAAGGGGATAACATATGAAATGTAAGTAAAAAATATATAATAAAAAGAAAGAAAAAAATTATATTTACAACCACACGAGAAAAACAAATCTGAGCCTACACAATTTGTAATGATTATCTAGCAGCAGACGCTGTGTAGTCTCAAGCTGATAAAACATTAGCCTGGGCCTCTGTTCACAATATATTGTTCTTCCTTCACTTTGCCTTACTTTTTAAGAATATTAATTATATTGCTTTCTGTTTTGACTCTGTATTATGCTTTTACTCTCTGATTGTAGGCTACAGTGATAATCTATCACATCTCATTGTCTGAACTATTTAGTGTACCCAAATAAAAACAAAAGAAATGTCCTGAGCAATGTCCACATTGTAAGGCATAATACATCATTATTTTGCTCATAGCAAGGTGAACTGTGGTTTAATTTACTAACTTAAAACTTTATTTTATTGCAATGACTAACATACTAGACAGTAATTATTAAAACACTTAACACATATCCCATAAAACAAACTAGAGATAGTGATAGAGTATTATCTAATAAAGTAGTAAGTGAATTTGGAGAGTGGTTATAACCATAACCCATGCATGAAAAGCAAAGACGTATAAGAAGGACTTTCTTGCAGAATGACTAGATCCATGAACATTTATAATATGCTATCTGTATTCTCTTAGCACAGTGTTCATAGCCTTGAATAGCACAGTACAGCAGGACGGATTTAGACAGAGTATGCTCAGCCACACAGAATCACTACTTTTATGAATTTAAAATGTACTCTGCAAATAATACCAGATTAGAAAATGTGTCAGTTGGATTTGTCAAAACAAAGGCTTTTGCCTGAATTTGTTTTTTTCTTCAAAGAATCTCCTTTTAGGAGTTATCACAAATAGATTTATTAGCTTCCATGTTGAATAAACAACTAAGAGCTTGGTATGCACATTGGCCCAGAGGCAGTTATCGAGGACACATTCCTAACTTTTATGGCAGCATCTTTTACTTTTATGTTTCACCCTCTCTCAATTTGACAAACTGTATTTCATTAAAAAAAAAAAAAGAAGAGAACACAATAGAATGAGACAGAACCATTTCTCCTATGTTTTATAAATCCAAGTCTGAATATTTCCTTTGTTTTAATATATGCAAAATTTTAAAAGAGCAGATTTCACGGTACTATTGCTGGAAACAAGAATTCTAGAACAATAGACCAGGGAAAATTTAGGAGGTACTGTCAGATAACAGCTCAAGCATCATTTTGCATCTGAAATTTCCCTGCAACTGTTTCTTCACACTGGGCTTTGTTTATTTGTTTTGCTTTGGTGAATTTTGGTGATCACAGGAAATACATGCTTCTTTAAAAGCTGAATATGAAGACAACATGCTGTTTTTCCAGTTTTAGTATTATTAAATATGAAATACAATAATTTTAAAATATAAAAAGTACAGCTGGATGTGGTTTTACAAGCTTTTGCTTTCCTCTTTTAATTTAAGAGAAGCCTTGTCTACATACTTCCAGAAGAGCAAGAACTATTTAGAGAGACCCTGTCTTAAAGTAAAGATGACACACACACACACACACACACACACACGCACACACACACACACACACACACACACACACACACACACATATATATATATATATATATATATATATATATATATATATATATATATTAGAAAGAATAAACAAAAGGAAGAAAAAGGTCTGTGTAAGTGAGGCCATCAAAGGTCAAATGGAAGCTAGATATGGAAAAAAATAAAACCACACAAAGAGAGGCTAAATAGATAGTTTTCATTATGAAAGAGGAGTGGTTATTAATTCTGAGTGGGATTACATTTCACACAGGATAGAAAGGACTCATCAGGTTATACCTCACAGATATTACCACATTGCCATACTACATAGTGTAGATATATCCCATTTCTTTTCACCTTTTTTACAGCTATGTAAGATGAACAAAAAAAATCAGCTACCTCCATTTATGGAACTTTTTTCTTTATATGTTTTGCTTGCCTGAATGCAATTTATTCCATGAAAATGTAGCATATTCACGTTTTTTATTAAATATGTACTTCATTTAAAAATGTACCTCATAATTAAATTCAGAAAACTAAAGTTGAGTTTTTTGTTTGGTTTTGTTTGTTTTCTTTTAAAAAACTATGTTTTATGGGCACATAAAATAATAAGAATCCAACTTCTCACCCAGATAATCATCCTACCCTCATTAGAGTCTCAGCCAAACAGGACCAACAGTGCATATGTTGAAAATTTCATTCATAAGGGGCTGAGTGAATTTTCTATAGAAAACAAGCACCATGGACACCTTACGTTAATTTTCATGAATTTTGTACAAGAAGTGTTAAAACAGTGCATCCTTTTAGGATGTGCCTTCATAATTTTTAATGACATTTGGACAAGGGGAAATAAAATGGAAAGAGTATTCACAAGGTTCTTTTCCCTTTGTTATACACCCCAGAGGTATAGAATGGGAATTTTTAGGCTCTTTTCACTCAATTAGCAAGCCAAGAACAGTTATACTTCAATTTTATGAGCAACTATTTCTATTTCGTAGATATTTTCTACATCCATATTGGAGAATGCATTTTCATCTAGAAAAGAAAAGTATAAGTTACTCAAATGGACAGTAGAAATAATATCTACAGAATTACCTGGCAGCAATTTTAGTATTATAATAACATGTTTACTGTTTTATTTGTAATAGCTAGTTTCCCAATGATCTTAGCATGCATCGTATTTAGAGATGAGGCAGGCATTGGTATTTATACAGATTCATTCAAAAACCTAAAATGAGTAATTGATAAACTCAAAGGAAGAATAAGATTCATGTTGTGCATTTGAAACGAAGGAACTGAATATTTTATGTAGGAACTTAAAGAGCTAAACAAAAATACGCTACAGATCATGACGTCAAGGGAAACCCATTCCGTGAGTCTTGGGGGACAATGGGAAATTACCATGAAGACAATCTGAAACTGGCTTGCAGAAAATAGTTCAGACCGGAAGGACTGGGAGTCAGCATGGTGGCACCAGCTGGCCTCCGTGACGCTGGTGTCAGGACAGACGATGATGCATGGAGAAGCTGGAATCAAGCACATCAGCTATGTGAAGAAGTAATGCTAAACATAGACCAGGGTGAAAGCACTGAAGGCACCTTTGCCTGTGCTTTTAATGCTTTCTTCCCTTTGTTACCCCTGTGGTCCATGTAAAGCAAGAAGGCAGATACAATAGTAAATATCAATTTCAGTCACTGTGGTTGAAGACCATAAAGTAACAGCTAGCAAGGTAAGTTGGTGACTAGGAAAATGGGGCAGTAGTTAGTATACATATTATTATGGGTTACTCATGCTAAACCATGACACGTTTGTACTTGCAATCAAAGAAAGCTACTAAAAGTTACTCTAGTTGTTGCAATAAATATCAGATATGGAAGCTTATCCCTATATCGGCCTCACATCTCGCTTCGTGTTTGCCACTCTAGTATGGAGCCAAGAGCACAGATTTCCTCTTTCGGTACTCCTCAGGCCACAGTCTCCACATAATTCCTTTCCCAGGCGGTTCATTCTACCCACACTGTTGCTTATGTCCCAGGTCAATATGACCACCCCGGAGTGTTTCTTAAGCCCAGTGCCAGGCACAAATGTGACTCTAAAGCCCGGTAATTTTTCATGGTAGGCTTATATATTAAGTTCTCTATCCATCAAAACTCTACACAATAAGATTAAATCAAATGTACAAAGATAAAAACTGCCCTTCTATAAGAGATTAAAATACCTATAGAATCCCTTAAGAACAGTCATATCTACCTATTACCAATTACGGCTACCAGGATCTAGGTCTGCTTTCTCCAGCTCCATCTTGATCCCTCTCCTTCACTCGCCTTTTCCATTTTCCTACCTTTTCTTAACCTACCTCTTCACTGTCTGTTCATATATCGCCTAAACATCCATCTACATATCACCTTTTCTGCTTACTTAAGAAAATAAAAACGCCTTTACCTTTAAATGTAAGCTGTGTACAACTACTACCACTTGAAAATATTATAAATGATTGTGTGTACTCAAAGTTAATTATCTTGGATAGGCTATAAATCTAAATTGGTCTTCAACTTTATCAGAAATCTGAGAATGCCAAATATCTAAAAACATAGGAAACCTAACAGTTACCAAAGCTGAGAGAGGTTGTAGAGACAAACGTCCACTAGCAGAGTCCCCTGTTAGCAATATGTGGCCAAAGATCACCAACAGACTTTGAAATGCAGAAATCGTGAAGGGCTGACAATTTTGGCTTGGCAGAGATTTTCAGTTGACTATTCTGCATAAAGTGTCCCTTTCTGAACAATATTTGTCTGTAGATGAAATTGGCAGTTTTTGCCCAATGGTTGCCTAACCACAAAGTATACCTCACCTGGAGGTAGGGATGCTCAATTTCTTTGTTCAATCCACCAAAGGGGACAGTAAGGAGAAGATATGTCTCAACAAAAGATAAGTAACATTAAATGTTATAATTTATGGACTTCTTTTTTAGGAGATTTTTGTTTTATAAAAACACTTTATTTTACAAAACAAAGATAAATGTACAAATTTTAAAAATTTTTTGCTTAAAATTATACATTTTTTGTCAGTACTTTTTTCAGATTTTTACATAATTTTTACATAAAACTATATGAATATATATTTTTTAGTCAGTACTTGATTTATTTCAAGGTTTAATTGTATGCCTTGAAAACTTAATAGTTACAATGAGCCAAAGTACATGTAAAACAAAATGTAACATGGAAATAGTTAAAGTTTTCTTGTCTTGTAAATATTTTTTTTGTTTTGTTTGGTTTTCTTTATTTCTTGGACTTCATACAGTCTGTGAGTTGTTTCTGGGGGAGTGCAAGCCTCTGGGGTTAGCATTCCAATATCAGTGACTGCATATTATGTCTGTTCTTTTGTGACTTGGTTATCTCACTCAGGATGATATTCTCTAGATGCAGCCATTTTCTTAAGAATTTGGTTAAGTCATTGTTTCTGGTGGCAGAGTTGAATTCCATTGTGTATATGTACCAAAATTTTTGTATCCATTCATCTTCTGAAGGATATCTGGGTTCCTTCCAGCTTCTGGTTATTATAAATAGAGCTGCTATGAACATTGTGGTGCATGTATCTTTGTTGTGTATTAAAGTGTCTCTGGGGTATATGCCCAGAAATGGAATAGCTGGGTCTTCAGGTAGTACTATATCCAATTTTCGGAGGTATCGCCAGACAGATTTCCAGAGTGGTTGTATTAGCTTGCAACCCCACCAACAGTGGAGAAGTGTTCCTCTTTCTCCACAGCCTCGCCAGCATCTGCTGTCATCTGAGTTTTGGATCTTGGCCAATCTGACTGGTGTGAGGTGGAATCTCAGGGTTGTTTTGATTTGCATTTCCCTGATGGCTAAGAATGTGAAGCACTTCCTCAGGTATTTCTCGGCCATTCGGTGTTCCTCAACTGAAAACCTTTTCTTTAGCTCTGTACCCCATTTTTAATAGGGTTATTTGATTCTCTGGTGTCTAGCTTTTTGAGTTCCTGGTACACCTTGGATATTAGGCCTCTAGCTGATGTGGTGTTGGTAAAGATTTTTTCCCATTCTGTTGGTTGCCGAATTGTTTTCTTGATGATGTCCTTAGCCTTACAGAAACTTGGCAATCTCATTAAGTCCCATTTGTTAATCTTTGACCTTAGAGCTTGAGCCATTGGTGTTTTGTTCAGGAAATTTTCTCCTGTGCCTATGTGTTCTAAGGTTTTCGCTACTTTCTTATCTAATAGTTTCAGTGTATGGGTTTAATGTGGAGATCTTTGATCCACTTACACTTGAGCTTTGTACAAGGAGATAAGAAAGGGTCTATTTTCATTCTTTTGCATGCTGAGTGTCAGTTGGACCAGCACCATTTGTTGAATAGGCTGTCCTTTTTCCATGGAATGTTTACTGCTCCTTTGTCAAAAATCAGGTGACCATATACATGAGGGCTCATTTCTGGATCTTCTATTCTATTCCATTGATCCACATGCCTATTTCTGTACCAGTACCATGCAGTTTTCAGCACAATTGCCTTGTAATATAGCTTGAGGTGAGGGATAGTGATTCCCGCAGATGTTTTTTTGTTGTTGAGGATGGATTTTACTATTCTAGGCCTTTTGTTATTCCATATGAAATTGCACATTGGTCTTTCCAATTCCATGAAGAACTGGGTTGGAATTTTGATGGAAATTGCATTGAATCTGTAGATTGCTTTTGGTAGGATGGCCATTTTTAAGATGTTGATTTTTCCAATCCATGAGCATGGGGGATCTTTCCATTTTCTGAGAACTTCCTCAATTTCTTTCTTTAGAGGTTTGAAGTTCTTGTCGTACAGGTCCTTCACTTGCTTAGTTAGAGTCATACCAAGGTATTTCATAGTTTTTTTGAAGATTGTGAAGGGTACCTTTTCCCTAATTTCTTTCTCCACATGTTTGTACTTTGAGTATAGGAAGGCTACTGATTTGTTTGAGTTAATTTTGTATCCAGCCACTTTGCTGAACTTGTTTATCAGCTGTAGGAATTCTCTGGTAAAATTTTTGGGGTCACTCAAATACACTATCATGTCATCTGCAAAGAGTGATGTTTTTATCTCTTCCTTTCCGATTTGTATCCACTTGATCTCCTTTTGCTGTCTAATTGCTCCAGCCAGGACTTCCAGTACTATGTTGAATAGGTAGGGGGAGAGTGGGCAGCTTTGTTGAGTCTTTGATTTTAGTGGGATTGCTTCAAGTTTCTCGCCATTAAGTTTTATGTTGGCTGTTGGTTTGCAGTATATTGCTTTTATTATGTTTAGATATGGGCCTTGCATTCCTGTTCTTTCCAGGACTTTTAACATGAAGTGGTGTTGGATTTTGTCGCATGCTTTCTCAGCATCTAGTGAGATGACCATGTGATTTTGGTCTTTGAGTTTGTTTATATGGTGGATTACGTTGATGGATTTCCTTATGTTAAACCATCCCTGCATCCCTGGGATGAAGCCTACTTGGTCATGATGAATGATCGTTTTGATGTGTTCTTGGATTCGGTTTGCAAGATTTTTTTGAGTATTTTTGCATCAATGTTCATAAGTGAGATTGGTCTGAAGTTCTCTTTTCTTGTAGGGTCTTTGTGTGGTTTACGTATGAGGGTTATTGTAGCCTCAAAAAATGAGGTGGGTAAAATTCCATCTGAGTCTGTCTTTTGGAATATTTTGGCGAGTATTGGTGTTATATCCCCAATAAATGTTTTATAAAATTCTGCACTGAACCCGTCTGGACCTGGTCTTTTTTTGGTTGGGAGGCTTTTGATGACTTCTTCTATTTCTTTAGGTGTTATAGGGTTATTTAGATGGTTTACTTAGTCCTGGTTTAACTTTGGGACCTTCTATCTGTCTAGCAATTCGTCCATTTCCTCCAGATTTTGCAATTTTTTGGAGTATAAGTTTTTGTAGTAGGATCTGATGATTTCTTGAATTTTCTCAGTTTCAGTTGTTATGTCACCACTTTCCTTTCTGATTTTGTTAATTTGGATACTCTCTCTTTGCCCTCTAGTTAGTCTGGCTAGGGGTATATCTATCTTGTTGATTTTCTCAAAGAACCAACTCTTGGTTTTGTTGATTTTTTCAATGGTTCTTTTTGTTTCTATTTGGTCTATTTCTGCCCTAATTTTAATTATTTCTTCCCGTCTACTCCTTTTGGTTATATCTGCTTTATTTTGTTCTAGGCCTTTTGCTGTGCTGTCAGGTTGCTGATGTGAGCTCTCTTCAGTTTCTTTTTGGAAGCACTTAGGGCTATGAGTTTTCCTCTCAATACTGCTTTCATTGCATCCCATAGGTTTGTGTATGTTGTGTTTTCGTTATCGTTGAATTCTAGAAAACCCTTAATTTCTTTTTATTTAATTCTTCTTTGACCCTACTATCCTTTAACAGAGTGTTCTTTAGTTTCCATGTGTATGTGGGCTTTTTGTTGTCTTTGTTGTTTTTAAAGACCAGCCGTAGACCATGGTGATCTGAGAGGATGCATGGGAGTATTTCAATCTTCTTATATCGATGGAGGCTCGTTCTGTGTCCAATCATGTGGTCAATTTTCGAGTAGGTGCCATGGGGTGGTGAGAAGAAGGTGTATTCTTTTACTTTAAGATAGTATGTTCTATATATATCTATTAATACTAGTTGGTTCAAAGTCTCTGCTAGTTTTACAGTGTCCTTGTTCAGTTTCTGTTTCCCTGATCTGTCCATTGGTGAGAGTGGGGTATTAAAGTCTCCCACTATTATTGTGTGGGGTGAAATGTATTTTTTGAGCTTTAGTAGGGTTTCTTTTATGAATGTGGGTGATTTTTTATTTGGGGCATATATGTTAAGGATGGAGAGTTCCTCCTGACATATTTCCCCAGTAATGTGTAAAAAGTGTCCTTCCTTATCTTTTTTGTTAACTTTTGGTTGGAAATTTACTTTATTCGATATTAGAATAGGCACTCCAGCTTGCTTCTTGGAGCTGTTTGCTTGGAAGTTTTTTTTCCACCCCTTTCCTCTGAGATAGTGTCTGTCTCTGTTTCTGAGATGAGTTCCCTGTATGCAGCAAAAGGCTGGATTTTGTTTATGTATCCATTCTGATAGTCTATGTCTCTTTATTGGGGAGTTGAGACCATTTATGTTAATATATATCAAGGAATAGTTTTTCTGTTTCCTACCATTATTGCTTTTTTGGGTTGAGTTGTGTCTGTGTTTTTTTTTTCTGTTAGTTTTCTTGTTTAGGAGTTTTCTTGTTTTTACTAGGCTGTATTTTCCCTCATAGTATTGGTTTTTCGACCTATAATTCGTTGTAGTGCTGGTTTGTGGTCAGATATTGTGTGAATTTTGATTTGTCTTGAAATTCTTCGTCTCTCCATCGATGGTGATTGATAGTTTTGCTGGGTATAGCAGCTTGGGCTGGCAATTTTGCTCTCTTAAGGAGTGCATGATGTCTGTCCAGGCTCTTCTAGCTTTCATAGTCTCTGTTGAGAAATCGGGTGTGAGTCTGATTGGTCTGTTTTTATATGTTACCTGACCTTTTTCCCTTACTGATTTTAGTATTTTTTCTTTACTTTGGGCACTTGATGCTTTTACTATTATGTGTCAGGAGGTATTTCTTTTCTGGTCCAACCTATTTGGAGTTCTGAAGGCTTCTTTTATGCTCATAGTCATCTCATTCTTGAGGGTAGGAAGTTTTCTTCTATGATTTTGTTGAAGCTATTTACTGTGCCTCTTAGTTGATACTCTTCTCCCTCTTCTATTCCTTTTATCTTTAGGTTCGGTCTTCTCATTGTGTCTTGGATATTCTGGACATTTTCGGTTAGGAGCTTTTTGTTTTTTGCATTTTCTCTTGCTGTTTTTTCTATGTTTGCAATGTTGTCTTCTGCCCCCGAGATTCTCTCTTCGATCTCTTGTAATCTATTGGAAATGCTTGCTTCTGTGACTCCTGATTTCTTTTTTTGGTGTTCTGACTCAAAGGTTATCTCTTTTAGTGTTTTCTTTATTGTGTCAATTTCTGTTTTAATTTTCCTCTTCCATTCCTTTATTTCTTTGGTTCTGTTTTCCTCTAGTTCTTTGAGTTCTTTGAGTGTTTTTCTTGTTTCTTCTTTAAAGGCTTCTGAATCTTTTTGCTTTTTCTTCCTTTCTTGTTTAAGTATCTCTATCAGTGTCTTGAGGTATGATTTCAGGTCTGTGTCTTCTTTTTCTGGAGTGTTTGGAATTCTGATGTTTGCTGTTATGGGAGAGTTGGGTTCTGGTGTTGCTAGATTTTCTTGGTTTCCTTGGGATATACTCTTTCTCTTTCATTACCATTTTGTTGTCAGTGATATGTTTTTGCCTTTCCGTTGTCTCTGGTCTGTTACCCTGGTTCTCCACTGGTCCTGGTGTCAGATTGTTAAAGCCCTGTTTTATGCCTCAGAGTCGTCGGGTGTGAGCAGAAGTTCCAATGTTCTGTTTCTGGTTGCTGGATTGGGCAAGGCAGGGCTGGGCAAGTTAGGGTGTGCACTTTCCTTGTGCCCTCCGCAGAGATCTCGCTGCTCTCCTGCAGCCCAGGTCTCCCACCCACCAGTTGCTCAGCCTCTATGTGCCGCCATTCCGGGTGGCAAATGGGCCAGGCTCTGCTCTGCATCCTGAAGTCGCCTCCGTGTGGAAACAGAAGTTCTAATTTTCTGTTCCCAATCGCTGGATCTGGCAAGGCACGGCTGGTTAAGGTAGGGTGTGCACTTTCCGTGTGCACTCCGCAGAGATCTCTCTGCTCCCCTGCAGCCTTGGTCTTCCACTCACCAGTTGCTCAGCCTCTCTTGATTTCTTACCTTTTTGAAAAAAAAATCTAACTACAAAAAGCATTTTTGAACTGTTAGGCCTTTAATACTATTGGCCATTTCTAATTGAAATATCTCAAAAACACCTTTTTATTTGAATTATGAGTTTATTATCTAGCTCTTAACTAGTATTGTTTAATCAACTACAAACAGTATAAACTTTAAATCTGTATCCAATAAATTCTATAGCATTGTAAAGATTTAACTTTAGATTTGTATCAGTTAGTGAGATTCCTACCAGAGATGACATGACTTTAGCTTAGTTATCAAAAAAAGATTATGGCTGTATAATTCAATATGCCTAATTCCTCCTGGCAAGATTATGACCATTTCTATATTACTCATAAAAATCTCACAATAGCCACTTTAACTTTGCTAAGTCCAGAAGACTGTGGGACGACTCTTTATAACTTCTTCAAGCTGAATATATGGGCAACTAAGCAGAAAACATTTTAGTATCAAGATGTTTTTTGATGATCCTCTTGAAATTAGTTTTCAGATGTTTTACCTCAATCAAATCTAATTCATAAAACTCTGTAAGGCACACAGAGCCAAATCATACTTTTTGAAAACAAAAAGAGAAAAACTTTCTCCCAAAATAGTGTGTCCCTTAGATGGCAACTAGAATATCTTGTATCTTATATTTATTTCCAGAGAAATACTATAAACACAAAATTCACCATCATATCTATTTTGAACCAATATAAACAATTAAGATAATAAAGTCTCATTAGCCAGCATCTAATGAGTCACATGGCCTTAGCGTTGTAGTTCACAAAACAAACTTACTATCACTTATAAATCAATAAGTAAGAAATTTGTAAAAATAAAATCTCGTCCAAAGTATTTTGACATGTCCACCTCTCAATCTGGAGTGTCAGATTTTCATTTATTAATAACTTCCCTAATATGTGATTGTATGCACTCTGTCTGGTGCACAGACATCTATCAATAATGACTTTCTTTTTACTTGAAAAATCACCACTCTCTCTCAGAGTCAGTGACTAATTTTCTTTCTCTAATTCTGAATCAACTTTTCATACATGTACTAAACAATTCTGTAAACCTAGGACTTTATTCCAAAGTATTTAGATCTGTCCTTCTCTCAGTCTGGAGTGTCAGATTTTCATTTATTAATAATTTTTATAACATATTTCTGCATCCACTCTGCCTGGTGTACAGACTGCTATCTTAGTTCTGAACCATGGGTGAAAATTCCCATGTGATGCGAGTAAACTCTGTAATCTCTTCTAACAAAAATATGTAAATAGTAAATAACTAAGTAAATAAGTAAATAAATAAATAAATAAACTAGTTTTCTCTATCTAATTTTGAATGAGTTTTTAATAATTTGCTAAACAGTACTGGAAAACTAGGACCTTAGTCCCAAGTATTTCAATCTGTGTTAACCTGCTTTCTCACAGCATGACACTTATAGCCTGCCAACAGAGGCTGTTTTTGTGTTTCTTTAGTTTAAGGTTTCCTGCTTGAGACATCATATGAATGAACATGGCACTGGCCCCCTCTATCTTCTAACTAACTTTTAGCATGATAGCCATAACCTTTCAGTGGATTCTTGCCTAACATGTTGGTTAGCCACCAGTTGGCATAAATATTAAAATGGCTGGCTTAACCTTTTAATTGCCCCTCCCACCACCCGGCTGTATTACTCCAGAGATGCAGCTCTACTATAGAGCCAAGCATACAAACTTTGTCACAGAGGCAGCAAGCAGTACTCTCTACACAGTCTCTTTCTTACTTGGAAAACAGGTACTTTCTCTCTTTTTGTCTGATTAATCTCATATGGAAGGGCAGTTTGTATCTTTGTTCCCTGGATATAATCATATTGTGCATAGGGTTTGTGGATTGAGAATCTAATATATAAAATAGCCATGAAAAGCTACTGGGCTTTGGAATAAAGTTTGTGCTGGGAAGTGGGGTAAAACACACACACACACACACACACACACACACACACACACACACACACACACACACACACACTGGAGCAGTCATATCCTCCCATGACAGAGGTACCAGGTGGGCGAAGTGAACCGACTGGGAAGGGCATCTCGTGGAGAGTGTAGCTCATGGACTGAGTTACAGAGTCGGTGTGGTCAGCTTCAGCAGCTTCAGACTAGAGTGGCAACCATGGCGTGAGGCTGTCGGGGGCGTTTAAAGGGATAAGCCAATCATTTAATATTTACTGCAACAATAGTAATCACATCCTCAAATATATATCATGAAACAGTTAAGAAAAAGATAATCCTTCCATATACAGTGTCCCAGAAACTTAATCGCAGCACTCTGTGTGAAGAGACAGGTGGGTTTTTCAGTTCCGGCCCAACCTAATGTATAGAATCAGGTCCAGGACACCCAGGGCTATACAGAGAAACCTCTGGGCAAAAGGGAAGAATGCTATAATCTTCTAATTAATTAACTTTATAGAAAAAGGAATATCAATACTCAATGTCTAAGCAAATTCATGATGCTACTCTGAAAGAATTAAATGTCAATTCTTGCTAGAAGGCAATTTTCATTTTTTTTCTTTCTTTCCCCTCAATTTTGTTTACTGAAAATTCACTGCATTTACATTTTAGATGTTATGCCTTTTCCAGATTACCATCCCGGTTCCCGTCACATTGCCTCCATGAAGGTGCTTCCTCTCCCAAAAACCCTCTTCCACCTCTGCGCCTTGGCATTCTCCTACCCTGGGAAAAAGAGCCTTTACTAGACCAATGACCTCTCCATCCATTGATGTCAGATAATGCTGTCCTCTGTTGCAAATGTACCTTGGGCCATGGACTTTTCCATGAAAACTCATTGATTGGTGTTTTACGTGGGAACTGTGGTGGTTTGGTTAGAAGATACTTTTGTTCTTCCCGTGGGGTTGCAAACCCTTTCAGTTCCTTCAGTTTTTTTCTCTGGCTCCTTCACTGGGGACCATGTGTTCAGTACAATGGTTAGCTGCAACCATCTGTATCAGTATGGCTCTGGAAGAGCCTCGGAGGAGGTACACATATCTGGTTCTTGCCAGTAAGCAATACCTGGCATCAGCAACAGCCCTTGGTATTATTGGGCACATATAGGATGTATCCCAATTGAGGCAGTCTCTGGATGACTTTTTTCCAATCCCTGCTCCTCTATTTGTCCCTTTATTTCCTCCTATGAATGTTTTGTTCTCCCTTCTAAAAAAGATTGAGGCATCTACTTTCTGGCCTTTCTTATCTTTGAGCTTCATAAGTTCTGTGGATGGTTCTTTGAGTATTCTGAGTTTTTTGGGCTAGTATCCACTTATAAATGAGTACCTACTATGAGTGTTCTTTTGTGACTGGGTTACCTCACTCAGGATGGTAGCTTCAAGTTCCATCGATTTGCCTAGGAATTTTATGAAGTGATTGTTTTTGATAGCTAAATAGTGCTCCATTGTGTATATGTACCACAATTACTATATCCATTCCTCTATTGAAGGACTTCTGAGTTCTTTCCAGCTTCTGGGTATTATAAATAAAGCTGCTATAGAAATACTTGTACAAGTGTCCTTGCTAGATGTTGGAGCTTCTTTTTGGTATATATATGCCCAAGAGTGGTATAGATGGGTCCTCAGGTTTTACTATGCCCAATTATCTGAGAAACTGCCAAAATGATTTCCATAATTGTTGTAACAATTTACAGTCCCACCAGGATTGGAGGAGTGTTCCCCTTTCTTCACATCTTTGCCAGCATCTGCTGTCACCTGAGTATTTGAACTTAGCCATTCTGACTGTTGTGAGGTGAAATCACAGGGTTGTTTTGACTTGCATTTTCTGGATGACTAGGGATGTTGAACATTTCTTTAGGTGCTTCTCAGTCATTCCATATTCCTCAGTTGTGAATTTGTGTAATAGGATTATTTGATTCTCTAGAGTCTAACTTCTTGAGTACTTTGCAAATATTTGATATTAGCACTTTATAAGATGTAGGATTGATAAAAAAAAATAATTTCCACATCTGTTGGCTGCTGTTTTGTCTTTTTGAGAGTGTCCTTAGCCTTACATAAACTTTGCAATTTCATGAGGTCCCATTTGTCGATTCTTGATTCTAGAGCATAAGCCACTGCTGTTTTGTTCAGGAAAATTTCTCCTGTGCCTATGTGCTCTAAGTCTTCCCCACTTTCTGCTCTATTAGTTTCAGAATACCTGGTTTTATGTGGAGATCCTTAATCCACTTGCATTTGAGCTTTGTTGAAGGACATAGGAAAGGATCAATTTGCATTCTTCTGCATACTGATTGCCAGTTGAACCAGCACCATTTTTTGAAAAGGGTGCCCCTTTTCCTTTGAATAATTTTAGTTCCTTTGTCAAATACCAAGTAATATAGGTATGTGGGGTCCTTTCTGGGTCTTTGATTCTATTCCATTAATCTACCTGCCTGTCCCTGTACCAACACCAGGCAGTTTTTATCATAATTGGTCTGTAATACAGCTTAAGGTATTAATGGTGATTCCTCCAGAAGTTTTTTTTTTTTTTTTTATTGTTGAGAATGTTCTTTGCTATTCTGGGTTTTTTTTTTTTTTTTATTATTTCAAGTGAATTTGCAAATTTCTCTTTCCAACTCTATGAAGAATTGAGTTGGAATTTTGATGGGGATTGCATTAAATTTGTAGATTGCCTTAGGAAGGATGGCCATTTTTATTATGTTGATCCTTCTAATCCACGAGTGAGTGAGCATGGGAGATCTTTTCATCTTCTGAGGTCTTCTTCAATTTCCTTCAGAGACTTGAAGTTCTTGTCATACAGACCCTCCAGTTGCTTGGTTATGGTCACACCAAGGTATTTTATATACTTTGTGACTATTGTGAATAAACAGTGGGGAGGAAATGTGGACTTGCCCCTGTACTCAGGAGTCGGAGCCCTCATTCAGCTCTTCCCGGTGCCCAGCAACCTGCAGGAGGCCACTTGTTCTGATGAAACTGGACCTGGTCTGGCCTTTGGCACTCCCAGGCAGCACCTATACCTGTACCCTGTGAGTTCCGGTTGGCCTCTCCCTGGATAGATAGCGTGGAGGAAATGTAGACTCACCTCGGCACTCAGGAGTGAGAGCGCTCCTGAGGCTCTACAGAGTGCCCAACACACTGTGGGAAGGCCACCAGTCCTGATTGGTGTTCAGCTGGATAGGCTGTGAGGTCCAATGGGCAGGCACTAGCTCTGGGTTCAGATGGAGGGTCATGTGCTCTGTAGGGAGAGTGCCCCCTGTATCTTTCCTCAGTTCTCTTGGGTAGGCCTTGAGTCCTGATTTCTGTGTGCCTGATCTTCCTGTGGTTCTGGACAGAGATGGAAGCCGGACCAGTCAGATCCTAGACTGCACTAAGATCCCTGTGCTCTGTGAGTTCCTGGAAGTCCTCTTCAGGCAATCCGTGGAGAGAGAGCTTGGGCTCACCTGTGGGTTTAATGGAAAGAGCGCTCCTGTGTTTTCACTGGCTGCTCAGTTTTCTGTGGGCAGGCCATGAGTCATGATAGCAGTGTGCCTGGTCTTCCTGTGGCTCTGGGGCATCTTTTCTGTATGGTGCTGGTGAACCAAGCTGTCAAATCAATCATGTTAGAACTCTGTTTATGGATGATTCTAATCTACTGAGTTTAGTTTATTTGTTTGGTTTGGTTTTATTTAGTTTTGTTTGTGAATTTGTTTTTAAAATTTCCAGAAGAAAATATACAGAACTTTCTTACTGAAGTTGCGATGCACCAGCCTAAGCCTTTACATATTGCTAGCTCTTAAAATTTCAGTAGAGGTTGGAGGATGGCTCAAAGCTTAAGTGGTAACTTGCTATCATAGAAATTGGACCCTGGTTCTGAGTACCAAAGTTCAATAGCTCACAAGCTTCTGGAACAGTAGTTCCCGTGGATCAGATGCCATCTTTTGAAATGTATGGACAAATGTACTCATCTGCACTTAACTGTAAACAAGCACATATTCATATTTGAAAACTTAGATAACTTTTAAAATTTAAATATATGAACTAACATATTTCAAATATATAACACTATAAATAATTTAGTGCTTAATCTCAATATAGGTTTTAATTATTACCAAAGGTATTAGAAAAATAGTATTTTTGACATTTTTTTAGTAATTGTCTGCTCTAGGTTTATAGAAAACTAAAACACAACCGAATACCTTGACCAACTATCACAAATATGTGTAATGAACATATTTTTGTGACTAAGATATAAACTACAAGTGATATTCAACATAATGCTCACATTTATTCATCATACATAGTAGAGAACTTGTCTTTTAAATATTTACTATCTATAGGACTGAGAAAAGACAAATATGATCTAGTAAGCCTTATATTTGTGGAAATTATTTCAAGTTCTCAATATAATAACCTTATCAAATAAGTGTAATTATTGTTTAAAATTAGAATAAAATGTGAGATAATATCATTATAATTATTATTTGTTTTAGAAGAGAGTCTCAATCTTGCTATAACCCTGCCATGCTTTGAACTCATGGTGATTGGAAATACATCTCAACTTGTAGGGTTACAGAGATGTGTCATCATTCCTGCTCCAATGGTATTCTTTCATAAACAACAACAATTATATATATATAATTATAATATATATATATATATAATTATATATATATAAAATCAAAAGCCAGTTCTTTCTGGTTTGCCATCTTGTTTCATTCATGGTCTATATGTAAAATATTCTATATATGCCTAACCAATAAATAGTCTTCAGATGCTTTTGTTATCTGCTTATTAATGTAAAAATGCCAGACAAAGACAAATAAAGACAGGCATGACCTGATTTAGTTCACAGTCTTAGGGAACATTACAACATGGGAGGAAATTAAAGCGGCAGGATTTTCAGGCAGCTAGTCACATTGAATTAATAGGAAGCAGACAGAAATTAATTCTGGAACACAGCTAGCTTTCTTCTTTATGTATAGTTTAGAAAATATATCCACTAAATAGTCTTGTACACATATAAGGCAAGTTTCAATTAATTTAATGTAGATAATCCTTCATAGATATTCCTAGAGGCTTATCTATTTTCTGAATGTACATTTTGCCAAATTGACAATCAATATTTTTCATAAGTTAGGGAAGTTTTAGGTGTGTTAAGACACATAACTATTAGAAGCCTTGAAGTAACAAACAACATAGCTTGTTAAACTTGTCCCTAGAGAAAATAAGATTGCTGCAAGCAAACTTTTCCTAATTTATCCATGTTTTGGAATGTGGCATTTTAGAATGATCAATATTTTTTTCATTTTTAATTGGTTATTTTATTTATTTATATTTCAAATGTTATTCTCCTTCCCACCTTCCCCTCCACAAACCTATATCTTTCCCCCTCTCCCTAGTTTTATGAGGATATATCCCCTACCTACTTTTACCTTGGTGCCCTATCATTCTTCTATGATGTGTCATGGAGTCTCCACAGGACCAGTGGGCTTTCCTCCCATTGATGCCAAATGGGGCAGTCCTCTGTTACATATGCAACTGGAGCCATGGGCTCCTCCATGTGTACTTTTTGGTTGGTGGTTCAGTCCCTGGGAACCTCAGGGTATCTGCTTGGTTGTTCTTTTTATGGAATGGCAAACCCATTCAGCCCCTTCAGTCTTTCCCCTAACTCCTCCACTGGGGTCTCTGTTCTCAGTTCAATGGATAGCTATGTGCATCCACATCTGATCAGGCTCTGGAACTGCCTGTCATGGACAGCTATACTAGGTTCTTGTCAGCCACTGTTTCTTGGCATCAGCAATAGTGTCTGTGTTTGGTTTCTACAGATGGAAAAGATTCTTATGTGGGGCAGTTTCTGGATGGCCTTTCCTTCAACCTTTGTTTCGCTTTGTCCCTGCATTTTCTTTTGACAGGACCAATATTTGCTCCAATGTTTTTGAGACAGGTGGCTGGCCCCATCTCTCAACTGAGGGCTGTGCCTATCCACTGAATATTGTCTCTATAGGTTCTATCTCCCCTTTGTTGGGTATTTCAGCTAATGTCATTAATTTTGGGTCCTGGGAACCTCTTGTGTTCCTGGCATCTAGGACCTTCTAGAAGCTACTCCCAGTACCACATCCCCTAGTGCTATATACCTCCATTCAAATTCCTGACCCTTCCTGTTTCTCTCCCATATCCTCCCACACCTGACCAACATGTTTAATTGCAGATCCATTGATAAGTAGGACTCTGAGTGGGTGGTCCTGACCCAGGAATATTGATATCCAGGGATCTAGGGAAGCTGGGAGAATGAAGTTCCATGATCATTTACAGGACTTCTTTTTTTTTTTTTTTTTTAATTCAGTATGCTCATGCCCACTTACTTTTTTTTTTTTTTACTTATGCAGACTATTTTAAACAGCAGAAAGCCAAATATAAAAATATTGCTTCCTTTTAGAATAAAACAGAAGAAAAGCACTTTGAGAGATTTAAAGACAGATAATGATGTCTTCAGGAGTGTTGACTCCTAATGTGTATTTTAACCAGCAGAATAATGACAAGCTTGATGATATATACAGAACCTCTAATGGTCACATTTTACAATGAAAATATTTAAAGTCAATAAATATTACAATATTCCTTCCAGGCACCTCATTCGACCTCTTTTACAGTAGCACATTTGTTTATAAGAGGATTTTTATTCACAGCACAAGTTAAAAACAGGGATAAGCAACACATAAAATATAAACATTAGAAAAGTATATTACCTGTTCTGAAAACAAACAAAAACACAGAAGTCTGGTAGCCAGCTACATATTACGTCCACATCAGAAATGTTGACTAGGAAGACAAATATTAACTCTAATTTAAGAGAAGGTGCAACAAAACTGAATAGAAACTATTGTTACTGAAAACAGAACTCTGCTTTTATGACAGTTTTGAATGAAAAGAACATACTAGCTAGAACCAAATGAGATACTGGTATGTTCAACACTCAAAGGAAAGTAAAATGTAATGCACATTAAAGACAATCCAATCTGTGATGAAACATTCAAAATATCTTTTGATACATCATAATAAGACAATAATTCTAGTATTAAATTAATATATTTTGAGAAATCAGAGGTATTTATAAATTTTCTATCAACATCATCTTGCTATCATTTAACTTTCTGTAGCAAAGAGGTTCCCTTAGAGTGTTCTCTGAGAACAATAAAATAAAGACATTTAATGAATATATATAGCTAAGAAAAAAAGAAAGAACATGGAGAGTATCTAAAGCTCAAGACCACACCAAAAAGATTCTGGAAACTTTTGGAAGAAAAGGCTTTCACAAAATATTATAAAGAGTCTGAGATTTACAGTTCTATTTGCATGTAGTTAAAAATAAGTACTTTTTAGCTTGTAGGAGATTCATCACAAAACAAAGTCCATGAGCATCATGGTAATATTGCACATGCAAAGGGTATGTGAAATTGAGAAATCTATAATTATATTCCATTGGGAGTAGAAGGCAACAGTTCACTGGGAAGACATGATATACTATCTGTACATCAGAGGGACCCAAAGACACAAACTGCAAAGTCTGTGCCTAGGTAGTTATCTACTACATAAGAAGTATTTAGCTGCTTCTATGATGGTTGTTTTTGCAAACAGTAAACAAATATTCTTCCACATTCAGGGACAGAATGAGGAAAAGTTTTCTTTGGTTTAGCCTTAAGCTATCATTGTCAATAAAATGACCTCATCTTAAGTCTTCATTTTCCCCACTTTTTACAGCAGCAATGGAGCTAAAGTACTCTCAGAATTCTTCACATTAATGGCTAAGAAAAATAAAACAACCACAGGCCATACACAAAGCAAGTTAAATGTAATGGAAACAGTAGCAGCTATTAGTAGTAGAGCCAATCTAGTGTTGGCTCCTGAGTTTAAGTTCCTGTGACACAGAGAAGGAAGTCCAGTACAGAAGTGTAATAAGTACAACACAGAAGGCAGGAAAGGAACCACTGTAGATTTATGTTAAGGTAATACATGATTGGACAGCAGAGAAATAGGCTGAGAAAAGTCGAGGAGCAGAAGTGAAGACAGAGAGGGAGGAGATGCCTGAAGGAAATGAAGGCAGACATTCATGTTTCTCTTGGCACATCTCTTCATAAATAAGGTTATTATGAATGTTTTATAAGGGTTGAAATTGTACAAGATCATTTGATTCATCTAGGTGTGCAAATTTTATTTTACCAATTGTATCAGAGTGTTTTAGTATGCTCATTGGTGAGGCGACTTAACTGAATTCAAAGGGTGTACAGGCGATAAAGTGTTTTGCCATCATTTTAATATTTACTACAATATCCTTGACCCCAATAAAATAGAGGATCTCAGTTTTAGTTTGGAAGACTAGCAGACATTCCTGAGAATACTGTGGGATCTTCCTATAGAATTATTTCATTATTATGTTGATTAGAAAAAAAAAGAGTATTACCAGGATGGAGGTATATTCATTACTCAAGAGGAATTTTTAAATATTTTTGGTTTCCCGTGCCAGACCTTTGTGAAACATGGTACATGGTACATCCATGACATTCTCATTTTCCTGGAAGTGTTGCCAGAGAGAGAATAGTTGAGGGAGTAGGACACAGAGAGCTAAGAGCTAATACTTATGTTGTAGTTCCTGTTGTGACTTCTAGTTTGGTTCTAGATTAAAATTAAGCTAAATATGTATAATATAATTAAATAAGACAATGCTGAATTTGAAGCCTGATGGACCAGATGAAAGCTGTTGATTTTGTCTGGCAAATGTGACATAAAAAGTGAAATCCATGAATATATGACTGCTGTAACATTTTCTCTTCCAGACAAAAAGTTCAACGAAACCCACAAATGCTGCTTTAGACAATAAAGGGAGTATCGTAATGTTACGAGAAATTCTGTGGAAAAAGGAGCTGTGTTCTCACCAGCAATCTTGATTTTGATCACAGTAGCATGCCCTCATGAAAGGAGTAACTATTAAGAGATTATTGTCAGACTCCACTTGGCAGATAGGTCAACATTTCAGAAATGTTGGTCGCTCACAGTCTCAGCCTGGGGAGGGTTGTTATAGAAGCCAGGTAAAGCCCATTTTCCTGCCAACAAAGCCATGATACATGTGACCTGTCATCTTCTTTTTAATAGAGGACAGAGGCTTTCTTATAAGGAATGTCCTGTAACGGGATAAACAGGATAAAAAAAAAAAAAATAACTGTCTGCTTTGAGCTTCAAAAGTCCTGTGTAGCATGTTCCTTTCACAGTCGTATTTTATCACTGACTTTTTAATTAAAAAAAATCAACCAAAGTAATTGTTGTATGTATGCTAAGAAATAAAAATCTCTTTAGAAATATACATTGAGATTAATTTTCAATGATTTTTTTCTTTAATTCACCTGTTGTGTTAGAACTTTTTATGTAACATTTTATAGTATAGCTTTTCGGAGAGGAAGGGAATCAAGGCAAGTAGTTTTCTAGTTATAGAAAAAAAAATCTGAGGCCTAGAAACATTGTTTTACTTACTATAAAGTTAATAAGAAAGAGGAAGAAATGGTGAAATAGCAAGGGTATTATGAAACCTAAAGGTCTAGAAATTAGTCAAGTGTCTATAACTTCTACTAAGTATACTTGAGTCTTTAAAGTGTATCTGATTTAGCATTTATTCCTGTGTATTTGTGTTTAAATGTATGTAAAATACACATGTATGCATATAAATATTGTACACACATTAATGCTACAGTACTTACCCTGTGGAGATACAAAAAGAGTCTGTATTCACCTGACATAGCAAGGACACCAAACCTCCCCTCTCTCTACACCTTGGTGAATAAATGAATTTGTTGGAGTTATTTGATGAAGTATGTTTGAATAAAAAATAACTGCAATACTAGGAAATAGCATGTTCATCCTACAGGCAGATACACTACTTAAGAGGGCCAAGAAACATGCATGTAGTATCGTTAATAGGACAATGAGACCTAGCCTGTTCTCTGGTGCAGGCAAACCTAGATGCTCTGATGAAATAAATCCATGTTTACCTAAAGCCTAACAAAAACGGCATAAAAATACCATAGAAAAGGAATGCATGCGTGTGTGTGTGTGTGTGTGTGTGTGTGTGTGTGTTTGTATGTGTCTCTGTGTAGTTACAGGTTTCTTCCTGCTCTCTTTGATTTTTATTGCTACTTGTTTTTTGAGATTTTTCTTTCTTTTTCTTCATTTGTTGATGCCTATGGATTAACTGTAATTCAAGTTGTATTGCTATGATGTATATTTATTTTATATCTCATGTATTCATTAATTTAATAATTTTATAATTACCTTTTTTCCTTTTTAAAATTGACTCTTTTATTTATTTACATTTCAAATGTTATTCTCTTTCCTGGTTCTCCTGTTTCCCATCACCCCTACCCTCGCTTCTATGAGGATGCTCCCCCCCCTCCACTCAATTCTTCACAGAGTTAGAAAGAACAATCTACAAATTCATTTGGAATATCATACAACCCAGGATAGTGAAAACTAATCTCATCAATAAAAAAAATTTGGGGAAATCACTATCCATAACATCAAGCTCTATTACAGAGCAATTATGTTAAAAAAAATTCATGGCACAGTACAGAGACAGGCAGGTATATCAATGGAATAGAATTGAAAACCCAGAAATGAACGAACACAGCTGTGGTCACTTCATTTTTGACAAAGGAGATAAAATCATCCAATTGGCAGTCAGCATGTAGAAGAATACAAGGTGATTCATCTTTATCTCTTTGTACAAAATTTAAGTTCAAGTGGAGCAAGGACTTCCACTTAAAACCAGATAGATTGAAACTAATAGACAAGAAAGTGGAGAAGAGACTTGAATACATGGGCACAAGGAAAATTTTTCTGAGCAGAAGACCAACTGCTTATGCTTTAAGATCAAGAATCAACAAATGGCAACTCATGAAATTGCAAAGCTTTTCTGTAAGGCAAAGGACATTGTCAATAGGACATAACAGCAACCAACAGATTAAGAAAAGATCTTTACCAATCTTACATCTGATAGAGGTCTAATATCTAATATATACATTTTTTTGCTTTTTTGACATAATAAAATATAAATAAATTTTATATTTTTTCTGGATATCTCTTAGACATACAATCATTAAAAATATGATCACATAAATCTTAAAAAATTAAGACTGTTTCTCTGATTTTTCATTCTGTCCTTTTCAAAAATAAAGTCATTCATTTTTCTTGAGCATTTTATGGTTATTTTATTTCCATAACCATAATTATGTCACCTGAAAACAGTGGGGGAATCCTTGAAAATTCTTCTTTAATTTTAGCAAATTTCAGTTAATTAGTGCATAGAGTAGATAAGAAGATGAGCAGATCTCTGGCATCCTATCCTAAAACAGAAAGCACAGAAAGTACCTTCTAACTACAGTTGACACATTGCAGGGAATATTTTAAGAACCACAATAAACACTCTGAAAAATGAGATATGAAGCCTGTTTTATGAACAGAGATTTTTTTCCACATTATGTTGATATTAGCCATGCTTACGGTTACTACTGTGGTTTCACTATTCTGTTGTGTCTCTTTAATCTTAGGCCATGAACGGTTTATCATACAGACACTTCAGTGTCATATATGGTTGTCCTTCAGCGAAGACTGACCTTCAAGCTGTGAATCGATCATCTTTAAGATTCAAGTAAAGAGGCACCTCATAAAACAGCATTTTCTCACATTTCCTGGTCATGTACTAATATTTACCAGTAATATCTATACCTTGGGGACAAATATAAATAATAATGATAGTGGACAGAAATCCAAGGAGGCAGTGTCATTTATAAGCACCAGAGCAGATCTGAGACACTCATAGTATCAACACAATTGGGAAAACTTTATACTAAGTTTTTCTGTATTGAAGAATACTTGTTTGAAATCTCCTTTTAGAATATATTTTAAGCAATAGCAAACTTAGGCTTTTGTGTTCAGTTTCAAAGAACTGTTGGTCAATAAGTACACTTACATAGGAAATAGATGAACATTTTATCTTTACATTTTTGCGAATGATCTCTGAATGCATAGAAAATATATTGCAGAAAGATTTTATTTTAAAATAATTTTTAAAAGATTTTCTTAATAATCGACTTTAAAAATAATTAGTTGTCTAACATTCCATTAGAGAATTTGTTATCCTATGGAAAATTAATTTTAAATGTTTGAGTTAAAAATTGAATGATAATGTTAGACCTCAATATAGAGTTGCAAACTTTATCTTTGCCTCATCAAAAAAGGAATATAAAAAATACAAAAGTCTTTCTAAGCTTTGCCCTACGGGTCTTAACACTATATTTGAAGAACTGGCAAAGCAAATAGAAACTGAGTTAGTCATTTCAGCCGTGATTTGAAAGTTATCCTCAAAGAGGCCTGCACTGGAGGTATAATTCCCAACATGAGATGAACTTAATGAAAAAGTACACAAGAAGGCAGAGTCAATGTGAGGCAGGATGGGAGGGTCAGGCTTATATGACAGGGTCACTGGAAAGTTAACTATGGGGCACAGTAACCAGATTAAAAGAAAAGTCCTTGGTTAGTCCTGACTGCCCCAAGGACTGTGCAAAACTTCTCATAAACAATAAAAATTAATCATGTATGTGAATCAAATAAAGGTTCATCCTGTGGAGGACTATTCCCTTCCCTGAATATTAAAAAAAAACCTCCCTCTGAAAAGCTCAACTCTTAAGCAACATGCTTGTCCATGCCTACATTTGCAAATGTATGCATGCTTTATTTTTCAATTCTAATACTTCCATACTGTATTTACTAGTTTCCTGTGTCTACTCAGTTCTTTGTTCAAAGTAACCCAGAGGTCATGAAAATCCCACAAAAGCTCATTCTACAATGTATTGATAGACTTCATTGTTGTGATAGTGGCATCACAATATAAAAAGTCTTGAGCTCCAATTGCTTCTTCTCTAGCCATATGCATACCTGCCCAGTCTTGTATGTTCCCACTGTGCAGAAAACAGCTGTTCAACGCACATTCAATCTCTTGATCTGAGCATCTCCTTCTCTAATGACAAATCAATGATTTTCTCTATTTCCTGAATGACTCCATCTCAGACATTGTCTTACACCATAACAGCAGAAACTGTTACCCTGCTTTTGCCTAAACAATTTTCTAGAGTTTCATGCATGGTTAATATCTATTATGAGTGGTACTTCAGAAGCTGTCTCTACCTAAAGTACTTTATGGGCATAGGTCATATTTTAATCTTAGTTATCTGAGCTAGTTTAGAAGATGCTCCTGATTATGACATACCCAACATAAATGCATACATCACATCAGAATTGTACATTGGAAACAGACATCAATGACGGCCCACACAGTGCTAATCTCATACTGTAGGCATTTGACTTGGGAGTGCTTTTGGCTGTTTATCATCAATTTTTCTCCATTTCTGTAATAACATCTCGCTGGTTCCCAGAAGTGACTGGTAATATTCCTAAATCATTAGCTTTCTTTATTTCCATATTCATTTTATTCTTGGGTTTGTGTGGAAAACAAACAGTCTTTTCATGCCTCATCTAAACTCTTTGAGTAACTCAATAAAAGATACTAATGGTAGCTAAAACACAATCATGTTTTATCCTTTATTCCCAAAGCAAGTTGAGTAAGAGCATAGATTCTTTCTTTCTGGATAATATTTTCATTGAATATTTTGCCATTTCCTAAATAAAAACCTATTTCTTCAGCTATAAACCTATAAATCCAAATTTTTTTATAACTCATTATCTGACCACTGCACCAAGGACACACATTTTAGGTGCCTGAAAGTTCCTTCTATTAATCTTCATTTTTTTTCCATCCTGAGAATGAGTTTTCAATATCTACAGTGATAAATGCACTGAGTTATTAAAAAAACTGTAAAAATATAAATAAACCCCTATTGTGGTGTCATGAGTTAAGCTGACCAATCACATTCAAGAAATCCAGTCAGATTCTGGGTTAGTGGCATTGTGTGATTGCACCAGGCTCATATCCTTGTGATCTCTCTGTGTAGGTAGAAAGGGGAGGAACAGTATGAATATGTATTCATATTTCAAGCAGACTCTTGATAATATATTTTTATATTTCCCTGGGGAAGTAATTTTCTAGCCCAAATATTTTGAGGAAAAATGCTTACATTAAAAAGATGTTTTATATATAAAATTGAACCATTTATGTAGTGGTTCAGCCTGAGGATAAATTTGGTTTGAGGCAATATTCAGTTGGACAAATTCTAACTTTCAGCAAGAAAGTGCTCCAAAGAATCTATATTTTTCTCTAAGAAATTTTTATATTTTATTTGAATAAAAATTAAGCATTTACCTATATTATTCATAGTACTTAAGTTTTACTCTTTTCCAGAATTCAAGGTAACGTAAACTAGAAAGAATTGCTTGCCTAAAAATCAAGATAGAGTTCAAAATGGCTTTCAATTTCTGGACCTACTTATGCCTAGTCTCCATGTGATGCGATCAGTGATTGCTTCACTATGCTCAGAGAGAACTGGGCTGAAAGATTGTTTTCCATGCAAAGTCATTAAATATATCCTTCCATATTCTCACTTTGAACTTGCATAATTGTGATAGTTAATCTTGGTTGTCAACTTGAAAATGGAGGGGGAGGGAAACCAAGTTGAAGAATTGCCTCTATCAAATTTGCCTGTGGAGATGACTGTGGGAGAACTTTATTAATAATTGATGGAGGAGGATCTAGCCTACTGTGTTTAGATGGTGTACCATTTTATAGGTAGTCCTGAGTGAGTTGATAAGAAGAAAGCTGATTAAGCCACAAGGAAAGATCCTCTGTGACTCCTTGGTATCTACTTCAAACTTTTACCTGGATTTCATACTTTGCCTGTTTTAAACCATGATGGACTCTAATCTATAAGATGAAAAAAAACCGGCCACTACCATTTTACTGTTTTTTTAATGCTTTATAAAATCAACATAAAACAAAGCATCCATGGAAAAATGTCATAAATTTTATGCATGCAGTATTCCATTTAATATACCACTTACTCTTATTTTTTAATCATATTATTTAACAGATTTTAATAAACTAAAGCCAGATCACTAAGATATGAAAATGGGTAAAGGTTTTTCTTCTCAACCCCTAAAAATACACTATAGCATAGCAGACACACACACACTCCACACATTTAAAATATAAATGTAAAATAAAGATCAAGTTTACAAAATGGCACACAGTGAAGAAAAATTTTGACAGTAAATAGTCTTAAGGTTGTTCAAATAAAAGAAACAATATATACATTATCAATATTTCATTACATGGTTAAGTAGTTTACATTCTTTCTTATCTAAGGACTTCTTACTAGAATAAATATAATCATTATATAGCTAGTGTACTGAAAGTTCAAATATTCTTTAGACACATTTGAAATTAATGTATGATTCAAATTTCAATAGGAGGTAGAGTGGAAATCAAACCCCTGCCTTATAATGAATTCTTTTATTATGATAAAAAATAAGTAGTCATTGTTTATTTCAGTTTTGATGAGCCAATTAAAGTAAGAGTCAATAATTTCTGCTTCTCTGTTTTAGAGGCTACTTTTCATTCCATTTGGAAAGAAAATTAAAGTGGAAAATGCAGCTACTGGAAAACAGAGCATAAGAAAGGAACAAGAAAGTTAAGAGCTGTCTCAGAACAGGAGATAGACATTTATAATTAAAAGACACATAATATTTAATTAAAAATTTATTTTAAAAACAGATAAATGTACAGATTTTAAAAGAATGTTTACATAAAACTATATAAATATATTTTTTAGTCACTACTTGATATTTCTCAAAGGTTTGATAGTATGCATTGAAAACTTTCTTTGTACTTATGTATGTTGAGGTGTGTTTTGTGACTGACTATATGGTCAGTTTTGGAGAAGGTACTGTGAGGTGCAGAGAAAAAGTTATATTCTTTTAGCATGAAATATTGTTTAGATTTCTGTAAAATCCATTTGCTCATTATTTCTGTTAGTCTCACTTTGTCTCTGTTCATTTTCTGCTTCCATGATATGTCCATTGGTGATATTGGGGTGTTGAAGTCCGCCATTATTATTGTGTGTGGTGTAATATATGCTTTGAACTTTAGTAGAGTTTCTTTTATGAATGTGGGTGCTCTTGTATTTGGAGCATAGATGTTCAAGATTAAGAGTTCATCTTAATATATGTATATATATATATTCATGCTCATATATATACATATATATATATGAGTAAAAAGTGTTCTTTCTTATCTTTTTTTGATAACTTTTCTTTGAAAATCTATTTTATTCGATATTAGAATGGCTATTAAATCTTGTTTCTTTGGAACATTTGCTTGGAAAATTTTGTTCCCAGTCTTTTACTATGAGGCAGTGTCTGTGTGTTTTGCTGAGTTGTGTGTCTTGTATTCAGTAAAATGTTGGATCCTGTTTACATATCCAGATTTATAGTCTATGTCTTTTTATTGGGGAATTGAGTCCATTGATGTTAAGAGACATTAAGGAATAGTGATTGTTTTTTTCCTGGTGCTTTTGCTATTAGAGGTAGAATTATGTTTGTGTGCTTTTCTTTTTTGGGGTTTATTGCAAGAAGATTGTTTTCTTGCTTTTCCTAAGGTGAAGTTTCCTTCTTTGTGCTGAAATTTTCTATCTATTATTTTTAGTAGAGCTGGATTTTTGGACAAATATTGTGTAAATTTGGTTTTGTCCTGGAATATCTTGGCTTCTCCATCTATGGTAATTTAGAGTTCTGCTGGATTTAGTAATTTGGGCTGGCATTTGTGTTCTCTTAGAGTCAGTATGACATCTCTCCAGGATCTTCTAGCTTTCATAGTCTCTGTTGATAAGTCTAGTGCAATTCTTATTGGTTTGCCTTTATACGTTAGTTGTCTTTTTTACCTTACTGATTTTGGTATTCTTTATTTGCTTTGAACATTTTGTGTTTTGACTATTACATGTCTTGTGCAATTTCTTTTCTAGTCCAATCTATTTGGAGTTTTGTAGGCTTCTTGTATGTTCATGGTCAACTCTTTCTTTAGGTTGGGGAAGTTCTCTTCTATGATTTCATTTTAAGATATTTACTAGGCCTTGAAATTGTGAGTCTTTGCTCTCTTCTACATCTGTTGTTCTTAGGTTTAGTCTCCTCATTGTGTCCCCTATTCTCTGTATGTTTTGGGTTAGGAACTTTTTGAAATTTGCATTTTCTCTGACTGTTGTGTCCATGTTTTCTATGTTATCTTCTGCTCCTGAGATTATCTCTTTCATCTCTTGTTTTCTCTTGGTGATTCTTGCTCACCTCTTTAATATGTTTTTTATCTCTAGGGAAGTCTCATTTTGTGATTTCTTTATTGCTTCTATTTCTGTTTTCAATTCATTTATCTGTTTCCTGTGGCTCTTTAAGCAATTTCTTAGTTTTCTTTTAAGGGCTTCTTGTTTACTTATGCTCTTCTGTATTTTTTTAAGGGAGTTATTTATTTGCTTTCTGAGGACCTCTATCATCAACATGAGGTATGATTTAAGTACAAACTTTTTTTTTCTTGTGTGCTGGTATATCTACTACTTGCTTTTGTGGGAGAACTGGGACATTATGTTGCCAGATTGTTCTGGTTTCAGTTCCATAGGTTCTTTGCTTGACTCTTGCCATCTTGTTATCAGTGATGCTAATTGATCTTCTTGTCTCTGACTGGAGTATGTCTCTCCTTGGGTTTGTGGGCCTATGAACTCAGGAGAAGGATTGCCCTGGGTATTCAGCTCTCTGAATTGAGGCCATGAGTGCTGAGTGCTGTAAGCTGGCTCTGGCTCTGGGCACTGTTGGAGGCTAGAACACTCATTTCTCCAGCAGCAATGTGAT